>NW_027040534.1:0-482500 GCF_037179485.1 Ochlerotatus camptorhynchus
AAGTCACGAATGATCCAAGAGTGGTAAAGTGGCTATTAAAAAAAAATATATACATATGATTCACATATATTATAATATTTCAAAATATGTAGTGTACTCAACGTTATCACAAAATATTATGAATATGTAAGCATTGCAGTGCACTGTGCCGATTAGAGCAGGGAGCGAATTACTCATGCTTTTACCATTGTAATTATCATTCGGTAAACCCACCAAATCTATAACAGCATTTCAAACACAAACGATGGGAAAATGCACCCTACAACTTAAGTGAGTAGCTCATTCCATAGCATTGAGAGATACACCAGATAAGAGGGGTTCAATGCTTCTCAACTCCAACTTCAATGCAAGTCAGTGTTTTATGGCTCTTGGTGTCGGTCGAGCTGCCTACCGCACAAGCTCAGACATGGAATGCTAAAATTCGCACTTTTACGTAATGTGTTGAAGTGAGCCTCTGCATCTGAAGAGTGATGTACTCACTCCCTGTATGTCATAGCCGGTATGCGGAAAATTTAGCTTGGTACCTTAGTTTATGTCCCACTTTGGTTAAGTCATAATAGCTGCTATCGTTCGACGATGGTAATGTGATAGCCATTTTGAGAATCATCTAAAACAGTCATACTTATGACCTTAGATTTTATGTCTGGTAAGTATACGACTTATTTATTACAGATCGTTCCGCAACGCTCAATGCATATAACAGAGTTTAATGTTTTTCTATAGCCGTTGCACAATGTCCATGTTAAAAGCTTCATTCATAATACGAGAAAATCGTGGTAAACGGCCCGAAATGAACAATAATTTCCCTGCTGAAAAAAAAAAGAAAAAGATACCACCCGAAAACCAATACCCAACAAGGCTTTTGAAAAAAAAAACAATCAATTTAGGAATGATCGCATTGAATCGTTGAATACCACTTGGAAACTATCCAGTAGTCGTTCGAGTTCAATCACAAAACATAATTTGCAAAATTTGAGAGAAACCAACCAGACGTGTCTTCGTTGTCTGCGCTTGCGGTTGCGTCTCCGGTTCAATGAAATCTGATTGAGTGATAAACAAATATTGATAATTATTTATTACACGCGTAGTGATTCAAAGAAGATGATAAAGTAATACCTAGCTCCGACTCGTTAATCGAAAAAAAAAAATCATTTTCGAAGCATAATGTGCAGTTAATGGAAATTGATAATCATGTGTTTCTATTTTGGGGGCCTCCCTTAGCTCAGTCTGTAAAGGCGCAGCTATAAAGTAAAACCATGCTGGGTTCGATTCCCGGTCCAGTTTACGAATTTTAAGGCCTTAAAATATCTCGACTTCTCTGGGCATAGAGTGTGATTGTACTTGCCACACAATTATACTACAAGCTGATTCGGAGTAACTGTCACATACAAAAATGGTCATAACGATTGAAGGCTTGCAAGAATTTTAGATATTCTAGCAGTTCTCAAGCTCTGGTGATGCGTTTAAGCCCCGATATTGAACGGATTTTCTAAACATGGTCCCTTTATACCTCTATAATAATGCAACAAATAAATGTTTCATTCACTAGAAGAGATTTTAGCTTCTAAAAGATAATATACGAATTTATACAGATTTATAACATCCTCTGCTTGAAATCGAAAACTAATGAAATTTCTAATCCTACAATCAATACAAGCTGACATTTGAAGGAGGAAGTGATGTAAAACACGCTGGCGAGGCAACCACGATGATTCGCTTAATAGACACTTTGATCAGCTTTTTATTGCACTAACAGGTAGTGTTTTGGGGTTGAATGCTATTCTAATCTAAAAATTTACTATTTCTACACACACAAAAATATATAAGAAAATAAATGTTTTTTTGAGTGTTTGTTCAACGGTTTGTAAGAGTTTCCATAGGCAAACATAAAAGCATTCCTAACATTTGATATACGAACTACAACTAACTACATTACCAGCTTCGTGATCTGTGTGAAAACAGTATCCCAAATTAGCGTTTTTAGCGTACAAAATTCTGAGCTGTGGGTAGGACAAAAGACTGGCCCACATTTATATGGGGGAAATTTGTTATCTTTTTTTTCAACGGACCAGCCCCTAGATTTGTGCCATTAGGTGAAAAATTATATTATGGGGAAATTGGTTAAAATGTATGGTGAAATAATTTTCCTTCACTCTTTCGTGCATAGAACTGGTTCAGCACACTCAATTAAGCTCAGAATTTCAGCACACGTACCTCAAACTTTGCTTAAGACAGCATCACGATTCAAGTTAGTATTATGGAGATTTTAATTAAGTATGTGCATTCTGCTTGTATATAGTATTGCAAAAAAATACATGCAGCTAGGCATATTTTCCACAAGCCAATATCCAGGCTCATATATTTTGGTGCGATAACTGAATGTTTTAGCACTTTTTGACGTTACACGGGCTGGCGCTTTTGGTTTAATGTTCATATAGCAGATTTCTTTGAAATTTTCATATACAAAATGCTCATATACATTCAAAAGCGAATATCTCAATAAAACTAACTGGATTCATGATGCAATCTTCAACAAAGTTATTACTCATGAAATGAATTATAAGTTTTGAAAATCTGAATCAAATCGAGGATAAGGAAACTTTTTTATGATCGATAGAGTGTAGAAGTGTCTTTTTTTACATGTGTTTTATACAAATTCCCCATGCAAAATTCAAACTAAAAGCGCCAGCTAATCCTGCAACCAAATGAGCTAAAACTTTCAGAGAATGGTTTTCTGACCTAAAGGCACAAATCTAGAGGTTGGCCCGTGGAAAATTAGAACTCTTATTTTTATGGGTCAGCCTAGTAGGGCAATATACGCCGTTCGGTTTCGAGACTCCTAAACAGCCTTTGACGTTTAAATATCTGTTACAGCCAAAATGTTACTGCTCGGAATTATGAAAGTATGAGATATTATAACGATATCTTTTATTTGTAAGGTGCAGGAAGAGGAGGTAAAGTTTGTGTATTACACATAAAGCTTGACAATTTCGCTTCCAGAGTGCCACAATAAGCGATTAGCTATAACGATGAGCGCTCATTAACCGCGATTGCTCAATTGCTAAAATCGCTAATCGTTACCTGCTGAAAGCACAGTTCTCTGGTTTTGTGTGTTTTACAAATAGTTTACCTCCTTCGGACCAGATATTTGTGGCATCGCGAGTGATAATGTTTCATTTCAGTTTATGTACGCGCTGCAAGGTGCGTGAAAGAGCTTGGCACGATCGGTGTTGATGTTGGTTCACTTGCAAAACACACAAACACACACAAACACACACACTATTTTTGCAAAAAATAATTAAGTTTTTTCGAAAGAAATTGATATCGAAAGTGTACCAAAAGTGCTTCTGAACGTGTTTCGCAGTTAGATGGTGAAATTCGCGGTTGTTTTCAGTGAAAATTCCGTATCACAAATTTTCTCACCGAGTTCCCTTTTTTTTGCCGTTCGACGACATCGGGAATGCGCTCCCGGATATATTGATTTGGTGAGTACGTTCCACTTGAGGATTGTTCTTGTACATTTCTCGATTGCATTTTCGAGGGGACGTGTCTGCTTTTGTGGGCAGTGCGTTTGATGGTCGGTTTGGTAGTATCCTTTTAAATATAATATCTCATGTCCAAATAACCTCGATTTTCGGTCTATTGATTCAATACTTCAGTATTATATTTTCAAAACATACAATTATGCATTATGTCATTTCATGGCACATAAAACAAAAAAGTCTGTGTATAGGACCCAATAATCTAGGTTATTTGTATTTTGTAAAACATCTTTATTTTTTATTATATTTTTCATTCTACTACATATTTTATATACATTATATATTACATGATTATATATAAATTCATAATGTAAATTACAATAAATACTGGGAGGGGAGGGAGCATCAGGGCATCATTGAAGTTGTAACTGGACAATGGAGTGGAGTGCCAACCGGAGTCTAGGAGGGAATGTGTACTGTCATTTTAGATAGTTACATTTCACTCCAACAGTTGCAATGAATTTGACGCGCTCTTCTTAAACAAACCATCCCGTGGAAAGTTTAACATGTATTGCGAATTTCGTTATTCATTTTGTTGGATCATATTGTTGGAAGGAGATTCTCTTATTCCCGCGGGTTTCGCGTAAGTGCATCTGCTTACGGGCCCGTCCAACCCTTTTTGGCCCTTCATACAGCAGTATGTTGAATTCAGAATGATGACGGAATTTGATCTTGCTGTTGAGTGGAGCCGCATGCAGGACAAGACCCAAGCTAGGATGGTGGCTACTTACATACATACATTTACAAATAGTTTACCTCCTTTTCTTGGATTTTACATATAAACATTATTATTATTATATCATATAGATTCTTAATTTCGAAAAGTAGAATTTTAGTTGTAATGAGCATTTGCAACATTGGGCCCTGGGCAAAACTTTTAGGGAGCTTTAAAACTACTAGAACTCAGGGCTTATCTGAATCTTTAGCCAAACAGGAAAGATACACACCAGTGTTGTTAGTTTTTTTTTGTTTTTTTTTGCAAGCAGGAAACCTTCAAAAAGGCCATCGTGCCACCGCTTGACGACTGGGCACACAGTCTCGGTGACACGGTGTGTGGGATTCTTACCGCACTAAAACCTCCTTGGACGCCTTGCCCTTTCCCCCGCAACCACTTGTCGTATTACTTCGGAGGGGGCCGTGCATTACGCACCTCACTTTACCTCAGCTAATTGGCGCTTCCAGTTCGCTGATCGTCTCTCCAATTTGTGAGCCATTTAGCTCCCAGTGTCACGTTCTACTCGGTTATCCCCGGTGGTGGACTCAGCCTACTCTGACGGAGAGTTATCCCGGTTTCGGCTTTCAGTTTGGACTTGTGTGAGCACATTACTACTTCCTAGTTGGTCTTCTCGCCATTTTCGCTGCAGCGCTGACATGATCTGCGTTACTGCTCTGTTGACGGCGTTAAAGGTGCCCTGCTCTCGACACATTTCTTCGACGACATTCTCCGTGCTAAGAGCGAGCATATCCTCTCGCACATCATCAAATCTAGGACATTCGAAGACCACGTGCTCTGGTGATTCTTCCACATTCCCACACTACGGACAGAAGGGTGACGTTGTGTGTCCGAACCGATGCAGGTACTTCCTGAAGCAGCCATGACTGCGTCAAGTAGAAGTTGACTTCTCCATGCTTCCTGTTCACCCAGGTCGAAAGAGTCGGTATTAGCCTGTGTGTCCATCTAACGTTCTCTGCTGCATCCCACTCCTGCTGCCACTTAGCCATCGACTCCGTTCTCACCATTTTTCGTACTCCTCTGGTTTCTTTCGTCATATAGCGCTCGTAGTCCTCCGCCAAGGTGATGCCGATTGGGATCATACCGGTGATAACGCATACTGCCTCCATCGAAATGGTTCTGTACGCACTCACGACTCGCATGGCCATGAGCCGGAACGTACTGCTCAATTTCCTTTGGTTCTGCTTCGTTTTCAGCGTTTTAATCCAGGCTGGACCTCCGTACCTTAGTATCGATGAGGACGCACTAGCCAGAAGACGCCTCTTGCTGCTGCTTGGACCAGAATTGTTCGGCATGATTCTGGCTATTGCGTTGATGACCTTCGCCGTCTTCTCGCAAGCATATTCGATGTGGCTATTAAAGTTTAGCACTCCCAGATACTTTAGCACGCGCTTCGAAACAATGGTGTGCTCTCCAACGGTGATTTCTTCCCGCTGCACTGCTTTTCAGTTACTGACCAACATCACTTCTGTGTTGTGGTGGGCTATCTGCAGTTTCGCTCCTTGCATCCAGTTACCAATCGTATCCATCGCCTCGGCCGCCAGCATTTCCACTTCTTCCAGCGTCTCACCGGTTACCGTCAAGACGACATCGTCCGCAAAGCCAACGATCACAACTCCTTTGGGCAGCTTGAGCGTCAGCACGCCATTGTACATTCCGTTCCACAGCGTGGGACCTAGAATGGAGCCTTGTGGAATTTCCGCCGTGATTCTAAGCGATTTCTGCCCCGTGTCTGTCACGTAGACCAGGAACCAGTGTTGCCACTAGTGTCGTGTGTGTGTGTGTGTGTGTGTGTGCGTGTGTGTGTGTGTGTGTGTGTGTGTGTGTGTGTGTGTGTGTGTGTGTGTGTGTGTGTGTGTGTGTGTGTGTGTGTGTGTGTGTGTGTGTGTGTGTGTGTGTGTGTGTGTGTGTGTGTGTGTGTGTGTGTGTGTGTGTGTGTGTGTGTGTGTGTGTGTGTGTGTGTGTGTGTGTGTGTGTGTGTGTGTATGTGTGTGTATTCCTTCTCACACTGGCCGGCAGTGTTATTATGGAAGAACTCTCTCTAAAATGTCGTATTTATGGCCATTGTAGACAGCTTTAGTCCCTGAGTTAGAAGGTGATAGCTCTATTGCAGATCCAGTCACCCATTTCAGAATATCTCGAGAGTCACGCCCATTCTGAGGTTACTTTCACTTTCAATAAGCCCCGCATGTATGTATTACCTGTATTAATTGAATATTAGTATTACATACACACTTCCAGGTTCGAAAATATTCTTTTTAAACCTAGCGCGTATTTAGTTTAATTTTGATGTTTAATTTATAAATAATAATTGGCTCGGTCTCACCATGTTCCGCTGGCCTGCCGTCATTGATGCTTCTTTTGGAATCCCTTGTACTTTTTCTCAAACGTTTCGTATTTCATTCCGCACTTCACCGGAAATTCACTTCCGTAGATCATACTTGGTCGGTTCTAACATGATTATCCGGGTTTTTCTTGTTTTCCGAGGGTGATAAATCCGCACTAATTTCCGTACCAGGTTCGATGTTTACTCTTCCTCACTGGTAGGTGTGGTCGATCTCATGTCCACCATCTGTTACTGTATTCTGATCCTTCGAGCACTCGGAATGAGTCATTGAATCAATGTACAGAATAGTATGAGATGGTGTTATATGCAAAGTGCGAAAAGAGATTGAATGGAATACAAAAGGGATTAGTTTCAAGAAATGATAGTTTCATGAGGTTCCCCAACTAACCGTACTGAAGCAAATTAAGCGATTAAATGGTTACTTGGGTGCTCATATGGCCGTCAGAATGGTTCTTCTTTTCTTCATTCCTTTATTTAACGTCAGTCTCTGTTCCGCAATCTAGTGCCAATCACCGACGCAGGAAGGTAGCTTCCACACCTGCGTAGGATATCGCACCCATTCAACACACATGGGCCGGGACCAACGGCTTTACTTCTTTTCCGAAGGAAGACGTGACCAGAGATTTTTATGCCTCCGAAAAGTCCCACCAACCTCGGCTTTGGTTGAACCCAGACCCATTGGGGTGTTAGAAAGCAGTCACGCTTACCACTAGACCACCGGCGCCGGCCGTCAGAATGGTTCATTGGTTGCGATGTGAAGTATTCCTGAAAGTGATGCGTTATATTTCTCAATGTTTTGATTTTATCCTAACGTTACCTCAATGTTATATCACAGACAAACAGACACAACACATTGAACATTTATCACTGTAAACCCTACCGCAATCTGTCGTATACACTGTGATGGGCAATACACTCAACACCAGTGTTGGTAGTGCATTTGAACCCTCTAGTAACAGCATTTTAAATTTTAATTCGTAAACAATCACGTATTTATATGGTAAATTTATGGTACTGTTATGCATGTTTCACATTTATTTACATTTGCATATTTTCAATGATAAAGTTGCTATTGAAATTAGTATTAAATAATCGTCTCTTTATTTCAATAATGTTTTAATGATAATATATTCGCTCAGCAATATTTTGGAAAGAATCAACAAACAGATTCTACACTTGTTTTTGGTTTGGCCGATTCGCGATTATGCTTGTATATTTTTAAGAACAAAAAAAGAAATACGTTAAATAAATTTCGGAGAACTATTGCAATGATAAGGATACAACATTCAAGAAGAGATACGAAAAACAACGAGAATGGATAAAGAAAGAGAAAGAAGAGCATACCACTATAGACGTCGAATATTAAACAGGATTCAATACCAATAAATACGTGCCATATACAAATCATACTTGATGTTGATACTATGTGTATGCAAGGCTTGTTGTAAGTGAAAGTGACCTCAGAATGGACGTGAGTGACCAGACATTCTGAAATGGGTCACTGAAACTCAACAGAGCTATCACCTTTCAACTTCCGGCTAAACATGTTTGCGATGGGATCAGTATAAGATAGTGATCTATTATATTGCAGACATTTTTCTCCCATAAAAACACTGCCGGACAGTGGGAGTTGGATTGTACATACATACATGCATGAGCAGTTGCAAATTGGGTACAGATAGTGGGAATCTTATAAAAGTGTTCTAAATGCAACCTTAATTTAAACTTCCCACAATAATTATTTACGGATAGCGCATAACTGCATGAAACATACATAACATCAATCAAAAATCATGACACCTGCGGCACATAGGGATCGTCCATTAATTATATCACACATTTAGGGTTTGGTTTGGAAACTGTGACGAGCCATACAAAAAAATTAAGGTCCATACAAAAAATGTGACAAAGGGGGAGGATGGTTGAAAATGGGCCAAATTTGCGTGACATAATTAATTGACCTTCCCATAGTACCCCTGCCAGTGGCGCATATTACCCAGAGACAATTAAAAACGCTATTTTGAGACGATTTTTTGTCAAATCACTATCTCGGAGATTATTTTTTCATGATGTTTTCGGTAACGCGCGTATTACTACACACTTTAAAACAAAAATACTTGAACATATATTCATTGTATTCATTGAGAATTGCAAACATCGGTTACATTTACTCTACCTCACCCTTCAATGCAAAAATGGTACTGGTACAAACATAGAAAGTTCTCAATTAACAACCGTAGAAGTGCATCTAGAACACTAAGGTAATTTGTCAACTGTTGCACACCACCCAAATGTTGCACACTTCACATTGTTTACTGTGCAGCATTTATCCATGACCATAACGTTTACCGATCATGGTGACATGCTTTTGATCAATTGTTGAATGATTAAACATGTGTTTTTGATATTCAGTATAAGTTAAAGTTAGTTAGTTGGTTGTCTTTATTGAAGATACATTTAAATTAGGTTTTTATTGATGACCGTGAAGTGATCAAAAATAAGTATTGAATCATTTTTTCATCTGAATCGGACCGCAACTTTCAACCAAATATCATTAAGAGTGTTTTACAGTTTACAGTTTTACAACGTCTGTCTCGTCAAATTGGAATCGACAATTAATAAGTTCCAATTTCCTTTTTCTCCGTGCCTAACGCCTTCAAGTATACCAACAATCTACACGATACATGTTGGCGATCGTCGTACGGCACTCTACCCCAAGCAACATGTTGGTTGGAAAATAAATGCATTTATGTATGGGGGAAGCGGGTTCGGAAAAAAATCAACAACTTTTTAAAGCACGAATTGATTAGATATTTATTTATTTCATCAAGCAAAAGTAAACTATATACAATTGTTACCATATTATACTTACATGCTGTTTCAAGTTTTTATTTGTCCTTTAAACATACACGGCAAATGAGATCGATCCAAACTTGAGTTCAGTTTACTCATAAATCGCAAAAAACCGAATATGAGCAAATTCAAGATTGGATTCACTCAGTCTATTGGTAAAACTTCTAGACTGAGTAATTTTCCTCATTTTCCGTCAGAATTTCAGCATGAGGCAAATTAACTCATCGCTGAGTTCCTTGCACTTTTTGCGATTTATGGGTGAACTATACTCAAATTTGGGTCGATCTCATTCGCCGTGTACTGAGGCTAATGAATAGTTCCACGCCAAATGGCGAATCGGAAAAACTCGACCTTCTCCGATTTGTATGAAACTTTCCATGATTGTTTGTTATGGGCAATAATTCTCATTTCTGGCCATTTTGGATCTTGTAAAACTTTCACAATGGCGTCTTTAAAGTTGTAGTTGTAAAGAAAAATAATGTTTTTCTGGGGAAAATAAACGAACAAATGTTTATAGTAATGTCAAGTAAAAATTAAGAAAAAAAAGTTAAGTGTCCTTGACAGATTTTTGAAATTTGTTTTTTTTTTTTTAAATTAATGATAATTTTTTTCAAAAATAGAAGAACAAGAAATTCCAGTATTTTTTTTTTAGCTCTTTGTTAAAACGTTTTTCACGTTATTTATCCTCAAAACTTAAAACTACGTGAAATAATGTTTGAGACATTTAAAATCATTTTCTGTGAAAAAAATACACAAAAAAGCGTACTAACGAAAGTTAAAAAATTGACCAAAAGCTCTTGTTATATGATTTGTGTCAGTTGTCAAGAGTCCATGGTTTTGAACATTCCAAAAGTTTTAATTTTTCATAAGCTTTTTTTTCTAGCGAGGACATTTTAAGCTATTTGGGATTAAAGCATTTTTCTTAAATTTTTTTAACGCAATTTTGATCAAAACTGCCTCAATATTTTTCAAAGACGTTATTTTGAACAAGGCCCAAAACCACCGAATTTTAGTAAAAAATGTGAATCATTGCTCAAAACAAACAATTACGCAAAGTTTCATACAAATCGGGGAAGGTCCATTATCCCAAGTAGCATTTCTTGTTTTATTGCACTCTATTAGTGGTTATTGAGATCAATTTCATAAAACCGCCAATAAAATTAATAGCTCCAGCACAACCTTTTGATAACCGCTATAAGATCGTCTTACAGCTTAGTGGACCACTCTTGATAAGGTTTATAAATCATGTTTGAGAATCACAATAAAGCTGTCTTAAAACCTTTTGTCAGAAAGCCTCATACTCTACAAAAGGTTCTCATAGCCTCTATAAGAGTAATATTGTATCCAAGCAATTTTATTACGCTTTGGTGAAAATCAGTTATAAAGCCAATTTAATTTTTATTGGTTTCAAAGCAACCGCCATAAATTAGCTTGTTGTTGTTCTGTTCTGCTGAAACTTTTTTTTCCAAATGGAAATCTTTAGCGGTAAAAATAGGTTTGAGTGTTGGTGTCAAGATCACCATGCAATCAATTTTGATTAATGGCGACATTAGTGAAAATATTTTAAAGAAAATATATTACTTTTTAGAAGTTCCAAAACATATGCGCTTGAAATGTTATCGTGTATATTGAGATAATATGAGCGTTAAATAAATGCGCCTCCAAAATAATTCAAGTTAACAAAAAAGATTGTTTCAGAAATTAAATGAATTTGATGGAATCACCTTAATTTTGCAGAAAATAGATCTCAATACATAAATTCATACCAATGCACACTGGAAATCATTTCGGATCTCTTATTTAGCCATTATTTTATTGAAATTTCTTGGATTTTATTCCAAGGCTAATGGCATTTTCATAATGACAATATGGCGACAGAGGACAGCAGACAAGAAAAACACCAAGCGCATTTTCTTAAAATGTCTAATGCTTACATTGCACACTGGGTCAGGAATGCAACCTAGCGGAGCAAAATTAATAACTCCGAAACAAAGCATTTCCGCGACTTGGTGTCTTGGACAAAATTTCTCGTCATAATAAGGACCATCTATTGACATAAACAAATAGTTCAAAACTCTTCCGCAAAGATGGTGCCACAATCTAACTTCTTTCTCTGACGTTTTGGAGACTTGATGTCTTGGGCAAAGTTGTTTATCTTGACAAAATGAACAGCTCTTTCAAAGACGTTAAATTTCCATTGTCTACTGGTTCCAAGTTATATGCACAGCAAAAAAAAAATGTAATATCGATCAATGTAATTCAAGCTGATGTATGAAATAATGATGTAATAGCAAAAAGCAGATACAATATTACATCAATGGATGTAATTTTGTTCGCAAAATTGATGTACATCGTACAACGATATATTACACAACCGATGGATTGACCTGGTTGCAGCAGTTTCGAAGTAATATTCAACAACTTTTTTTTCTGTGTGGAGTTAAAGAAAAAAATGTCGAAAATATGGTTTTTTTTTTTCTGTTTCGGTTTTTTGCTTACAGCTTTATAATGTTATATTTTTCTCTTATGCAAATACATTAAATAAATAGAAAAAACGAGAAAAAAAAACACAATTTTGACATTTTCAGCAAAAATTAAGCAATACTCGATAAACAAAATATCAAAATTTGAGAGAGGTATATTTTGGTGTTTTTTTTTTTAGATTTCTTCATTTTAGTGGAATATGATTTTTTTCTATAACTTTTTTTAATGCATTGAATTTGTGTTTCGAAGACTTCACGACTTTGTCAAAGTTGGTTATCTGGATAAAACAACCAACTTTTCTCAATACGTTAAAACTTCACAGCCTACTGTTTTCGAGTTATGTGAAATAACAGAAAAAAATGTGAAAATAAGTGTTTTAATTTTAAATATATTGTTTAAATGAATATACCTCAAAAACAGTAGGCTGTGAAGTTTTAACGTCTTAAGAAGAGTTGTTTATTTTATCAAGATAAACAATTTTGCCAAAGTCGTCAAGTCTTCAAAACGCCATTTTTTCTTTAACTTTTTTAATGCATTGAATTAAAAAAGTTATAGAAAAAAATAATGTTCCATTAAAATGAAGAAATCTACAAAGCACCAAAATATACCTTTCTCAAATTTTGATATTTTGTTTATCGAGTATTGCTTAATTTTTGCTAATTTTTTTTTTACAAGAGCAATTCAAGCTGAACTTTGCATTAGGTCCTAAGTAACATTGATCGATTCTCTTCGTCGACTTTCTCTTTCGTTAATAACTTATTCACAGAACCGTTTCTTGGTGTGTTTCTCGTATTGGATGCTAGATAAAAGCTTCTTTTATCGATTTATGTGCTGAAAATACCTGGGAATGTCTTTACATGACCGTGGGGATGCAAAGAGAAAGTTGACGAAGCGAATCTGTCAATATTACTTAGGACCTAATGCAATGTTCAGCTTGAATTATTTTTTTTATTTGAGGGCAAATGTATATTCCTATTCTACGGGTGCAACCGATGAATTTTACAAACATTTAGAAAAGTTTTGAATGGTACATTAACCTTTATGAAAAGTTATGCGTGATTTCAACCTTTTTGCCCTGGACTGTCACCATTCCATGTATTTCGACCAAGATTCGACCGTGTCACTCCATGTATATGCAAGTGAGAACGGAAGAATCATGGAGATTGCTGACGTTTTTCTTACGCACACTACGTCGCGTATACGTAAACACGAAATGTTTTCATGCTCATGCTAACAATTTTGTTGATTTTCTTTGCGCTCCGCTTGGAAGTACCGGAAAGTTTTGATTCTTTTCTATGTTGTAAAAATAAACCACCTATTTACATTTCTGACAAGTTGCAACTGAATGCTTATAATTGTTTTAAAATAACTGTTTCATGGCCAACTCGTTTTATTGCGCTTACTTATAAAGCAACGAAAGGATTTATTTTTTGGTTTTATAAGGGCAATTCATATTACTTTTTTGTATACTTCAAAGCAATCATAAAACCTTTCATAAGTGAAAATAGCATAAGCATCAGTTGGTTTTTTAATTAGCTTTATAGGGGTTTTGTAGCTAGCTATAAGAATGTTTCATGACTTGCATTGTATATGACCGTGATAAAGCTGTAGGTAATGGTTGCAGCTGCAATAAAACCTTTATAAATTTTGAATATAGCCAAGCAGCTCTAGATTTGTTACTTGGGATTTGTATTATTATTATTATAGTCCATCTGACTTGATAGTCTCAATGAAACACTAAAATCTAAATGTAGTCATTCATTAAAAATTTAAAATTGGCCTACAGCAAACGATGACGAAACCTGAAGGCATTGATGTCAAAGTCAAATAGCAGAGGCTTCGTTGAATTGATGAATCATGGCGACAAAGGAACTGTTTGCAGCATAGTTGGTTGCATGTACTACTTCATGTAGCAAAGTTCTCGGACGGAGTGTTCGGGCAGGAGTATACAGATTAATTTTGGCCAGTAACTCAGGAACATCATATTCTGCGAGTAAAACTTTAGCAACGAAGACGACCTGCGATATGTTTCGTCGCTTAGCAAGAGTATCCAAACCCAGTAAACGAAAGCGGTCAGCGTACGGTGGTGAATTCAGCGGGTCACTCCATGGAAGATAGCGCAATGCGTATCTGACGAATTTGCGTTGAACAGCTTCGAATCGTCCACTCCATACTGCTTGGTAGGGATTCCAGACAACACACGTGCATTTCAGTAGTGAGCGTACCAATGAACAGTAAAGGGCTTTAAAACACAGAGGATCACGAAACTCCTTTGATATCTTGAACATGAATCCAAGCTGACGATTAGCTTTGTCGATCGTGGTTGAGAAGTGGCGAGTGTATGAGAGCTTTTCATCCAACATGACACCGAGGTCTTTAACGTGATCGACACGTTGAACTGCAGTCCCAGCAACGTTATAATCAAACAAAACGGCAGTCCTAGTTCGACGGAAACTAATTACGCAGCACTTTGAGACGCACAGGACCATAAAATTACGTTCACACCAATCAATAAAGATTCCAAGAAGGTTTTGTAGTTCTAACCAGTCGGCATAGCCTCGAACGACTAGATAAATCTTCAAGTCATCGGCAAAAAACAATTTACTTCCGCGTAGTACAATAGTTCACAAATAAAGAGAAGAGCAATGGTCCCAAAGTGCTGCCCTGCGGAACTCCTGATCTGTTCGAGAAACAGTTCGATGAGTAGTTTCCAATACATACAGTAAGTTCACGTTGCACGAGGTACAATCTAAGCCAGCTGCAGAAGGAAACAGAAAACATCCAATTTTTTCAAGCTTTGATAGCAGAACGTCGTGCACAACTCTATCAAACGCAGCTTTAAGATCAGTGTAGATGGCATCCACTTGAAGTTTCTTGCATACATTTTCCATACAGAACGACGTAAAGCTGACGAGATTAGTTTCCACAGACCGGCCAGGAAAGAAACCATTTTGACATGTATTTATGTAATGCTTGCAGGAAGCAAACAATCTCTCATTTATCAGCGACTCAAACAACTTAGATTCAACCCCAAGCGATGTAATCCCACGGTAGTTTTCCACATTGCGGGAAATTTCTGTTGACGAAGTGACAGGTTGAAGAGCATGGACAACTGAGCAGCTAAGATATCGGAGCATTTTTTTAGGACAGCAGATGGAATAACACTCGAACCTGGTGAAAATGATGTTTTGGTTTTACTAATCATAGAGAGAACCATTTGTACATCTACGGCAAAAACATCCATGTTTACGATGTCGGTTGGCACATCACGGACGGCTCGCTCAATTTCTGCTTGCGACGGGGACTCATTCGAGAAGACGCTTAAGAAGTGCCTAGCAAATAGGCTGCATTTGTCCTCAGTTGTCAATGCTACGTCATTGCCGAGAAACATTTTTGACGGCAGCCCAGTTTCCTTCCTTTTCGTTTTCACAAACGACCAGAATCCCTTGGGGTGGCATTGCAGATTATGTTGAGTACGAATCACATACCTCTTGTAAAGAAGCTTGTTGTAGTGGCGATAATCATTGCTGGCAATTGAAAAAATTCGCTTAGTAAGAGTACATCGTCGATGAGTGAGAGCACGGAGAGCTCTAGATCGCACTCGTTTCAGGTTGCGGAGAGTAGCGTTAGACCAAGGCGGTTTTCTTGGAGGTAGGCACTTCGGTACTGAAGCACAAACACAGTCGCGCAAAAGGCTATTATAGCGAGCGGCTGCTGTATCGATATCAAGGTCATTCAACACTTTCCAGTTGATCCGGGACAAGGAACGCCTCAGCAAACGGAAATCGGTCTTCAGGAAATTGAGCCGAGTGGCAGTCATGGTTTCATCAAAACGAATTTGAGATCCGTTCGCGATAGATATATCCAAAGCAGGGTGGAAATTGTCAAGAGGAACGATGACATCAGGCGCTTCAACGACGACTCAGTCCAGAAGTGCACGTTCGCTAACAAAAACCAAGTCAAGAAAACGAGCCTGGAAATTGGGAACAAGGTTAATCTGGCTCAGTCCATGAAAAGCCGTGCCGTCAACAAGCAAGTGGCTGGCAAGAGTAGTTGAAGATGCAATCGGATCTGGAAACGCATAACCCTGGCCTGAGGGTGACCAGCTAAGCCCAGGCTGATTAAAATCACCAAGCAGAAGAAGCACAGCCGTTATATCAGCCATGGACGATGCAAATTCTGTAGCATCCAGATGAAGCTGCATTGTGCTGCAGTCATGTCGAAGTTCAGGGGGAATATACACCGCTCCAATGAGGATGTTCCGCGAAGTGAGGTTGACCTTAACCCAAACCGCTTCAATTGTAGTAAATAGTTCGTTGGCGATTACGCAGGAGGCGAATGCGTTGGAAACAGCGATGAGGACACCACCACCGCGAGTACGAATGCTGTTGGATGAATTACGGTCTAATCTGTAGACAGTAAAAGAGTCACCAAACTGTTGCACTGAATTGATCCTCCCATCGAGTCAAGCTTCCGTGAATACATGAACGTCATATTCCCCGTCAAGTGCAGCCAGATAAACTTCGTCCAATTTAGTCATGAGGGGGGTTCTAATAATAGACTCGTAAACCACTAGAGGGTTCGGTGCGAGCCGTGTCAATGGTAACTTGTCCAGGATCCGAACGAGAGAACGGTGAACTATCAGGCAGCGAAAGATCACCTGGCGTAGAAAGGCTCGAAGTGGTGGCCATAAGCGAAGATGAACTGAAACCAAGTGGCGGATCAACAGTTGAATTCACATGGACGAGTTCATACTTGCCGTAAACAAGTGGTTGAAAGACCCCTTCACCAGGCCCGCACACAGGGCCGGGACGGCTGCAGGTCGCTGGCGGGAATGGCTCGACTGTGGCGGGGGGCTCGGGTGCTTCCATGATGCCAACGGCAGTGCGTCCCAGTAAACAAACAGAAGTTGATTCATCATAATGGTGTAAGTCGTCAATCTTCAGAAGGACTAGATCAGAGGATCTGGATGCTTCTTCCGGTGAATTTTCTGTGGAGCGTCTCGGCTTCTGGTATGGTGGGGCTGGTATACTGTTAATGTCATCTTCAGACCACAATTGTCGAGGAGCAGACATATACAATGACACTCTGGAAACCAAGAATTTTTCAGACAGAGCAGTTGTTGCTTGCTGATTGTACTTGCCTGCAGTTGGAGTTTGGAAGACCCCTCTCCTAACTCAAACGCAGGGCTGGGACGACTGTTGAACGCTGGCAGCATAGGCTCGACTGCGATGATTGGATCCGGGGCTTCCACAAGGCTAGTTGCAAGTGTGCGTCCGAGTGTCGAGTTGAATAAAGCAGGTTGTGCTTTTATCGGAAATGATCGGCTGTAGGCATAATACATTTCAGGAAGTGGATTGTTCGAAATAATGTCGCACTTGCCATCAAATCCAAACACAGGACAGGGACGGCTGGAGGTCGCTGACAGGAATAACTCGACTGTGATGGATGAATTAGGGACTTGGGTCAATCACGAAGGAGTTCATTGTTGAAGTTCGACAGTTCAATGCGGCTTCATAAAGATGTTCTGCGATGACGGTTTGGAAGACCCCTCCTCCATTCTCATACACAGGTCTGGGATGGCTGCTGAGCGCTGACGGGAGGGACTCGACTAATCATAAAAAAAATCAAGATTTGTTTCGTTATTTTGCCTGTTATTTTGACTTCGCAATGTAGATTATACTGGCGCATCATTTCCGTGTTCTTAGATACCAACAGGTTGTTGTATATTGATAGTCAAGACATAATATGCTATAAGTTTCACTAAAATCTGTTCAATGCAAACAAATTTTTAACAGATTAATTAATATGCGTGCGAATTTAAAATTACTTAGTAAACAATTCAATTTGACATCGTAAACGACTTAATCTATAATGCATATTCAATTTGGCAAGTCTTACTGTCAATCCTTTAAATTTGTCGAAACCTTTTAACGGAATCCCTTTATGAAGAGCTTTGAGTGGGTTGGTTTATTTCCGTTTAATTGCGTTATAATTGCTTTTCTTTTGACATAAATCAAATGATAAGCAATTATAACGCAATTTAAAGGAAATAAACCAACCCACTCAAAGCTCTTCATAAAATCTTATGGGTTAATCCGATTTATTTTGTGCTCTTGTTCGATGACAAAATGCCACATCGTATAAAACTCAAAAGTTTTCATTATATACGATGAAACTTAAACATCATACGATGAAATTCATTCTTCTAAGCAATTTTGATTTAATCTGTAGCGTTTTACGATTATGTCTGTGCTTTGTTATACCAAACGGTGGAAACTAACGATTTTAAACTGGCTCACTACTTGACTAGCCTATTGGTCCCAAGTAAATCGATTAACGTACCCCATTCTAGCCGAAATTATAGTGCTACACTATGTTTGGTTTGATCCGTTATGAACGTTTGACAGATAAAATGAAAGGGTTCGTGGATTTTCCTATGTTTCGAGGGGTGCACCATAAAGTTACCCCTATGGTTATACGACTTCTGGTCGTCTGGGACGCTTATATAATTTTAATCAAATAAATCTAATGTGTAGTACACAGCCATCAACTGGCCAAACAAAGTATTTGTATTAGTTTTAAGCAATTAACCGTTTGTTCCGAAACCTCATGTCAAATCTCAAGAACCTGTGAAAAACGATAGACAAAGAAGTTCTCTGAACTGAATATCGGTATTTTTCGATATGAAAAACAGAAAATCGATGTTATTTTTGTCCTCAATTATTTATTGGTATGGAGCTTCACATTTATATCATTCTTGAATTGCTATCAAATTGATTTTAACAAAAACTGATTTGTCGATCAATATTGAATTTAAGGCTTGACCTTCTTCAATTTGCATAATGATTTGTTATGATGCTTGGCATGCACAGTTGTACACTCCAAGTGCTCATTTGTTAATAGCTTTTCACTCAGTTATTGAAATTTGTTTTTCTTTAAAGTAATTGATAGATATAGATATGCAAAGAGTAGGTAAATCTTAACATATGAATCAACACCAATGAATTTTTACACTTAAAGTCCGAGATGTGCAGCGAGCATTTCTCACTTCATTTCTACAACGCAAACGGAAACTATTTGCATATCAAGCGAAAACGTAGTCCTGTATTGTCGCGAAGCGTTATGGTTCTGAGATGCTCGATGACCCTGGAAGGATCGTTTATGCTTACTGAGCAGAAAATCATGGGTTTAATCCCAAGCTCTCCGTCATGACTCTTAAAATTCATGATTACTAAACAAAATGAATATGTTCTTTCGATAGCCGGCTATCTAGAGATTAAATAAACAACAAATAAACAATACATACTTTTGGTTGCATCGCCAACTTGAGGTGAATCCTAACCGAATACCCTACCCAACCCTCCAACACCGTAGTACTTATCAGGGTGTCGCTAAGTCATGCTTCTGTTACTCTTGTTTAGATTGGAACCAATGTTTACTCCCCAGCATTATTCCTGAAAGTAGTCTAACTGAGAATTTCAGAAGAGACGTGAGTGTCCCTAGTATCCAATCTACGAAGTATATCATAACAACGCTAACGCTAACGCTAAAACTGTTTATGCCATAATAGTCAATCATTCAAATATGAGCTGAAATTCGCCAATTTGGAATCTCGCAAAAAAAAACAACTTCCAAACGAAATGACAATTTTTAGGAAAAAAAATATCCTTGTATAATGATGTACACGGTAAAAAAAAATATTTTGGGTGGAAAATAAAATAAAGTATAAAAATTATATAACAAAAAAATTACCGGCTTCTATTTTTTTTAAATTTTTCATGAAAAAGTTTATCAAAAATCAAGTTTATCCGTGAACATTTTAAGTTCGTCATTTTAAAATTACCCAAAATCACAACAACAACTTTTGAACTTATGAACTGTTTATATATTTTGTAAAATTTTGCTCAGAAAATGATTTTGAAAGTCAAGCCTACCAAATTGTTCTCCGCAAAATTTCACAGAGACATGTTTAAACAAAAAGATTACAAATTTGACCAAAAGTTGTTATTCTATGATTTTTTGTAAATTTTTAAGTGTCCAACTTGAAATTTTCACAGATGATTTTTGATTAGCCTTTTAATGAAAATGATTAAAAATATGGACAATGTAAATGTTTTAATATAGAAGTTTAAATCATGTATGCATGTTTTACTCGCTATTTTGAAGTTTTTTTGCAATGGCTGAATTTTAGCTCAAATGTGAATGATTGACCATAACAAACAATTTGGCGTGGATCTCCTCTATAGCAGTCACATATTATATGTTTACAGGGTTTGGACATCTAGATCGATAGTTGAGAAACTTAAACTGCTACCATAGTAATCTTCATACAGACTTCGATTATTTCCTACTTTTTGCACAGACTCATATGTTGGTGTTTTGAATCAAATTGGAGGGTGGTCTATTAGATTTCGAATACTTTTTCAAAATGAAGCATCCTAATGTACCAATCATGGCATTCCTATTAGGGTGTGTTCCAATTATGGCATATCAGATAATAATAACGTCTAGCCATAACTGGTACATCTACCATATTCAATGTATGTTACTAAACAAAAACCCCACTATTAATTTAACCAGATTCCCACAAGTGGGCTTGCCGATACACAGCAAAAGGATGCACTACAATCACGTCGAAAAGATAAGATGGAGTTGACCAATTTAAATTAACTCATCATACCTGTTCTAAAATATGGCGATATGGCGATTGCGCTGTTGAAATAAGAGTGACATTTACTATGCGCATCCTAAACATATACACTATTGTAAAAAACCATAGTCCATTGTAGTGTAATCGAAGTTTACGAATTTATGAGGATGTATACGTTTACGATGCGCTTTGTGAATACCTCTAATGTTTTGCTGTGTAGCCTCGTCAGAAAATCTAGGGCTTACCATGCTGCAGGTGACGGTCCCATTCAAGACATTTTTCGGTGGTAAATCTCACAACTTCACTGAGCATTGTCATTTTATTTGCCACACATTATACGAATGCACAAAAGGGATAAGCTTCCAATTAACAACAGTGTGAAAGAACACTACTAATGCCTACCTCTAGCATTATAGTTGGGAATCATTTGCCAAAAAAGAAGAAAACCAGCTTTGAAACTTCGCACACTGTAACTAGTAGAAATTTGAGGCCTAGCATGCTATTTTCGAATAGCAATTAACCAGTTTGCAGGAAGAGCGTGTTACAGTTCCACGGTATTTGAGTCTAATTACCTAAAAATCGCTGAATCATCGAAAGTAACTCTCGATAAAACCAGACATGAACAGGTCAAATTCAATAATGTTTTGGAACAGAGTAGGTGTGTTTTTGATAGTTTCAATGCTATCTGTTTTGTCGCTGGATTTTCCAGCTCCCACAGTTGATGATGGCGGAAACAAACAATTTACTGTCAAACTTATGCGAACCGTCTGTTTTACGAATTCCGAACAAACTATCATCCATTTCTGCAAGGCAAAACTGTTCAAGAATAAGCCAAACTTGAGTGACATATCATTTTCGTTTCTGAAACCGGAAAGATTGATCACATTTTGGTTCACTCTCAACTATAAATATACGAATTACAAGCCTTTCCTTGTTGATAATAAATTCGACTTTTGTGCACTTATGAAGAACAGTGGTCAATCAATTGAAAGTGTGTTTGCCAAGTACATCATCGATTTCTTGAAAACCCAAATCCTTTGGCTGCACGAGTGCCCGTATCATGTAAGTGTTTAGTCTAAGTCATTAAATAATCCGATGCAGTAAATTACATTATGATTTTACATTCAGGGAATGTACAACATAACTGACTTCAAACTGGTCGAAGGAATGCTACCACCGATTCTTCCAGCTGGGGATTACAGAGCTGACTTTAAATTCTATAATGAAAAGCTTAACTACACGATAATCACTGTTCAACAGTTTTTCAATATCCGCGCTAAAGGCATAGCGGACTTGTCTTTAGGATGAAATTGAATGATAGTTTGGTTAAGAATTATATAAAGTTCGATATAACTAAGAGAGGGGTCAATATGTGCTTGTGAACCCGAACTGCTTGAAAACTTAATAAAACATATCTACCCTGCGTTATCACTTGTCCAGCAAAAAAATAATTTTAATATTACATCCTAGAGGATGCATTTCAATCAAGCCAGAGGAGAAATTTCTCACAAGGTAAATAATAATTAAATGTTCTTTTTATCGATATATGATATGAAACAAACGTATACAAAAATAATGATCGCTGACTGATATTTCATGTCTTTATTTCGCTTTGATACGGCAGACACAAATTATCTGATTTTGCAAGCCAATGAAAAACTGCTTCAAAACTTTCTGAATTATAGAATTCACGATCAATTTTTCAAAGAGGTCAATGTACATTTAGCTGTCCCATTTTTTTTACGTAGAACTACGTCTTTGTCGACTACATTGGGGTGCAAATCAAAAAATATGTGTAGTGAAGTTGTGTTAGGTTTTGAACTCTTGTAACTTTGTCATTTATAAATGAAATAAAAATCCAAGTACGCCAATCGATAGGATATCACATTACAAATCTAACGAAATATTTTTTTTTCAATTTTCAAAAAAACATTTAAAAAATGTACTAATGATCATTTTTATCTTTGTTTTCATGAAATAAACGTTTTTCCCAAAATCAGTCGTCATAATCGAGTACCACTTGGTTGCAAACCGTTCTGCTTGAACCTGAAAAGATAGGAATAGCGCTGCTATCGTGCCTCATTACCGCTGCGGACGGCGTGACCCTTGGTCCTGGAGCAAGCAGGAGCAAGTCAGTGGATAAAGTTGGTTCACCTTCTCACAACCAGCAATGGGCTCGAATGAGGTTTGGTTCTCGTTTAACTAAAACGAAACGCATAAAAGTCATTTATGCAAAACCGGAACTTGTGACGGATACACGAAACGAAAATCAATTATTTTATTAATGTGTTTCACTTATACATTTTTGCCAAAACATCAGCCATATACATTCCATAAGACAAACCACATAGGTCCTATAAGAATGCATAAAAGGCATGTGTGACCGCTTATAGATTTCATTTGACACATGATATTCATTAACTTTTTATAAGGCGCCTGTTTATTAGTTGACTTATACCTTTTATGAATAATCACCAATAGAAATTTGACAAAAGGTATATGGAGATTTCTATCCGTGTAGATGAAAGAAGGACGACTTGAAGGCGAAAGCAACCATTGGACTTTGCGTCGAAGAAACCCATATCGGTCTGATGCGAAATACTGTTAGTGCCCGTGCGCGCTGGAATGCCCTGAAGGAGCATTATAAGAAAAATACAGTGACATCGCATGTATCTCTTCTGAATCTGTCTGTCAAATACGAACAATCGTCACCTACCTCGCATAACTCAGTTGTCCCACAGCTGTCTACAGCAGCAGTCGATTTTTTATTTCGTTGTGAACCACACGATAGCCTGTTTTCGAGACTCGCTATTATATAGTTGCTCTTTGTTCGTTGCTAGCAGTTCGGTGCCTTTTGTTGCTACGGTGCAAGATGTGTGAAGTAAAAAACACCATCAAGTTTGACTTCAGCCATTGTGATGCCAAACCAAACATCGGAGAGATAGTAAATTTTGCCAAAGCACTCGACGCGGATCCGGCTGAAATGGAAGCTGTTTATCGCATTGGTGAGGAAAGGGGAGTCTTCATGAAGTTCAAATCAGAGGAAGTGATGCTCCATGCTCTGACATTCAATTCGGAGGATTTAATCTTCCATTATGCGAATGGAACGACGGCAAAAGTACGCATGTCGCATGCTGGTGAATTCATTCAATATGTGCGTGTGTATGACTTGCCACCAGAGGTACCCGACAACGAGCTGGATAAAGTGCTGGGGAAATATGGGAAAATTAAACGCATCATCCGGGAGAAATTTCCAACTGATCTGTGTTTTGAGGTATATACAGGGATACGCGGTGTATATATGGATGTGAAGAAGGAAATCCCCACGTCATTACATTTCTTCAATCGCAAAGGAAATATTTTTTTATGATGGCAACAAAGATAAATGTTTTCTGTGCAAGGCGGACGGACACCGGAAGCTTTCCTGTCCCAAGCGGAAGGCTCGGAAGGAACCGGAGAAGCAACTGAAGGAAAAAGGAAAGCAAAGTGAAAGAAAACAAAACAGTAGCAGTACGTATGCTGGTGTAGTGGTGGAAGGTGCGTCGTTTGTCATTAGCGATCAGGAAACGGACACGGGGTTGGAGATGTTGAATGAAGATAACGAAATGGACGTGACTACCCCGACGACCGACGAGAGTAGCGGAGAGCATGCAACGGGAAACGATGTTCAGAAACAGCAGCAGCGATCACAATTCGGGTTCAATGAAAATGAGGAACAAATTCGGGAAAGAAAGAAGTTGCGTGCACGGGAGAAGATCGCTTTGTCGCCGCTTCGATCGCCACCCAGAAAAATCATATGATAAAATATATTTGTATATATTTTTTTTTTGTATTTTGAGAACCGTAATTGGTATTCTATGTTACTCGGCTCCGCTGAGTTATTTTTATAACATTTGAGCCTGCGAAATAAACGAAATGAAAAAAAAAAATACCTCGCGTAACTGGTTCCAAACGTATGCAAGCCATTAGAAACCTACAGGGTTTGTTTGCGTTTGGAACCAATTTCATACAAGAATGATCAGTACGTTGATTTGAAAGCACAAGACCCCCCACCCCCCACCGTCCTCAGTTCTGAAGAGGCTGTGCTGCAAAAATCTGGATAAAGAAGGAAGTATGGTCAATCACCTGATGGAATTGGACGAGCTGTTCGATCGTCTCAAAGCTGCTGATCTGGAGTTGACAAAGGAGCGATGATTCTGCGTAGCCTACCGGAATCGTACGATGGCCTAGTGGTTGCTCTAGAGGTTCGACCAGACGACGACATCACAATCTAGCTGGTGAAGTAAAAGTTTTTTTTCCTTTATTTAACGTCGGTCTCTGTTCCGTAATCTAGTGCCAAGCACCGACGGACATCGATTGCCATCCATTGACGGCAATCGAATGTGCAGGAAGGCAGCTTCCACACCTGGGCACCCATTCAACACACATGGGCCGGGACCAACGGCTTTACTTCCCTTCCGAAGGAAGACGTGACCAGAGATTTTTTGTATGCCTCAGAAAAATCCCACCGGCCTCGGCTGGGATTGAACCCAGACCCATCGCGGTGTTAGAAAGCAGTCACGCTTACCACTACACCACCGGCGCCGGTTGAAGTAAAAGTTGACAGATGAGATCCAGAAGCAGAAAGATCAGTGTGGTGCGTCGGGCGAAAATAAGGTGCTGCGTACGTTTTCGTCAAAGAATGCCAAATAGAGGGTATCTTTTTAATGCAAACGACCAGGCAAAGATTGTCGTAAGTTTATGGCCAGCAAGCAAGTGGACGTCAGTGACAAGCATCATCGAGTTTCCCCGATTAAGAAGGAGCAAAAGGCGAATCAAGTTCAACGATCGAGTTCTCCGTTGTGTTTTCTAGCACGAAACAGTGAAGCATCCGGTAGTGTGGGTGGCGTCTTGTTCCGTAGCCGGTGGACAGATCAAGTTATGGTATGTCGACAGTGGAGCTTCATACCACATGACGCACAGCAAAGCATTTTTCACTTCGCTCAACGGAAATGAAAGGGTTCCTGTTACGTTGGCAAATGGTAAAAGGACGAGGGCGGAAGGCTGTGGTAGTGGATTGCTCCGTTGCATTCACGGCAATGGAAGGTCTGTTGAGGTGCAACTGGAGAAAGTCTTATGGGTACCGAAACTTGATAGCAACCTGTTGTCTGTGTGTACCATTGATTCTAAAAAAAAGGTCAGTGTTGTTCGATGGCAAGGGTCACCAGATCCTCGATCGAAGCAGGTGCGTGCTGTTGCCGAACGCTGTGCGGGAATGCATGTTCTGCGTCAGAAGGAGAGAACAATTGTTTCGAGTGTGGTGCAGCACACACTTGGCATCGCCGATTTGTTCATCGCGATTATGATGTTGTGAACCAGATTGTCAACAAAAGCTTGGGGGACGATATGAAAGTTGTCGACTGTGGTGAACGTTTGGTTTGCGAGTGCTGTCTGCAAGGCAACCTTGCTAGGAAATCATTTCCGAAAAAAGGCAGAGAGACGCTCTACTGAGATTCTCGATCTGGTCCATACTGACATCTGTGGTCCATTCGAGCATGTGACACCAGAGGGCAAGCGCTACACAGCAAAACATAAATTTTAATATAACATTCAAGAGGATGCACTTCAATCATGTCGAAAATCTCATGTAATTTTTATGGCCACAAAAATAAACAAATGCAGTAAAAGCAGCGTAATGTCAGTTCATACACTGTATTAATGATAATTTTGTCCTGTTTGGCATGTAATATTACACCATATTTTTGACACTACTAAAGTGCATCCACTTTAATGTGATATTAAAATTTATTTTTTGCTGTGTATTTTATGACTGTAATAGACGACTATAGTCGGTATGCGATGGTTTTGATTCTGGAGAAAAGTCTGAAGCTGGACCTAAAATCAGGGAATATGTGAGAATGATGGAGACGCAGTTCGGGAAGAAAACTCAGGTAATTCACTCCGATAATGGTGGCGAATATGTCAATATTGAAGATCTTTGGCTGCGAGGCGTATGTACAGTTCCCAGTGTCAAGCGGGGAAAGATGGCGGATAAATCTAGAAAGCTGTTATTCGTTCAGTACTGCAGCGAGAGTAAAGCGTATCGTTTTTTTTTTTTTTATACGATCACAAATAAGATCACTGTTAGCCGTGAAGTTTGCGAAGTTTCGACGGACAATTTGTTGGAAGTTGAATTCGGAAAGAAAACGGAGCCTGAAGAAGTTCAGTTTTGATAGCAGTTTCTACTTCGAGAAGAATCAAGAAGCTAACGGACCGTGTAGGTCGTCCAGAGTCAATAAAGGTGTCATACCGTTGCGATATCATGATTACATAGTCGTATTAATTGCGTATTCGAATGAACCAGCGACGTATCATGAAGCATTGGCGTGTTAAGGAGAACGAAACGTGGACGCTGGTGCAGATGCCGAAGGATCTAAAGCCCATATGATGCCGAGGGGTGTTTCGAAAGAAGAACAATGGAAGCTTCAAAGCAGGTCGCGCAGGGATTTGCGCAGCGTTTCGCTGTGGATAATGGTGAGGTGTTTGCTCCTGTTGCGATGCAGGCTACGTTCCGGGTGTTGCTCACGGTAGCAAGCCACAAGCGGATGCTCGTACAACACATAGACGTTAAAACTGCTTACCTCTACGGCCGACTAGATGAGGATATATACATGAGACAGCCGCAAGGTTTCGAAACACATGGAAACGAGGAGCTGATGTGTAAGCTGAAGCAGGCTACGAGATTTTGGGACTATACAATCAATATTAAAATCTCTAAAATAAAAATTTAAAAAAAAACTATACGATCAAGCAAACACTACTCAACGCTGGTTTCAAGCAGTCCAAAGCCGACGTGTGCCTATTTATGAAGGAGTTTTTGGCTGGTCAGTGGATCTACCTGCTGATTTATGTAGACTTCTGTACATCTCGACAAATACAAGCATTACAGCAAGTGTATCCATCCTGAGTCGAAAAATAAAGAATCCGACGAAGGTTGACTGGACGTAATTGAAGCGTATTGTACGCAACTTGTCTGGTTCAGACTGGTATTGGAAGGTTACAGAAACGCTTATTGGGCGAGTGATGCAAACGACAGTAAGTCAAACAGCGGATTCATTTTCAAACCTGGAAATGGCGTAATCAGCTGGGCGAGCCGCAAGCAGTCTTGTGTCTCGACTTCGACGATGGAGGCAGAATACGCCGGCTTAGCTGAAGCAGTCCAAGAAGAGGCGAGACGGAGATTGGTAGAAGATGTGAACGAACAGCAACCAACGAACCATATGGGAGGACAATCGGAGCTGTATGGATTTCACGTGCCTGTAGCGACAAAAAAGCCGCTCTTAACACATTGACACTAAATTTCACTACACCAAGGACCTTGTTGCATCTGGCACGCTGGAACTCAAGTACTGTGCAACGGAATACATGTTGGTTGACATCATGACAAAGCCTTTGGTGGCTAATAAGCTACAAAAGTTTGTCTACATGTTGGGGTTGACTCTGAAGACACAGAAGGAAAAGAATTAGCAGTCATGTTGAACATCAAGGAGGAGTATTGACGACAATACTGTCTACGGATGATGTACACCGTGATGTAATACTGGCAGCACTGCTGCGAAGATCATAATGAAAACAAACCTATCTTTTGTTAATCCAAGTTCAATAAAAAAAAAACGCAGTACAGAAACATAGTTTCTTTCGTGTTCAAATGTGTAAGTCATCATTTTCCAAATCAAAGAAACAAACTAAGCAGAAGGCACGTGATCGACTGGTAATGAAACAAAGTGAGTTTTTAAAATTTTTCGCTAGTATCTTATTTAATTCCGGTAATAAATACAGACTGCTGGCAAAGCTATTTACAACACATACAGTAAATATTATTGATAAGTTACAAAATTCCAAGAAAATAAAATGAACATTTTGGAAGTAGAACAACATTGGGATTATTAGTTACACCATATTCGAAAAATCAGCAGTGTTAAAGTTTCAATGAGTAATAGATAACAGTTCTTAACATATAAGGCTACCTTACAACAAAGTAAGTTCACGGATGGTTTCTTCTTTCGTTCTATGAAATCAGGCAGTTGATAATTACTGAAGGAAAAGCTTAGTGTTTCTACGTTACATATCGCTATGGTAAGTGTCTTATACTAATTCGATGCAGGAGGGTTAACGTTGCCACAACTAATGGGTATGTTTGTTCTTTCAGGCGAATTAACGGTAATATCACTCACGTTTAACTATCAATTAGTTCGATGCACTGGATCATAAATTTTCGCGATGGAAAGAAGCACTTTGCTTTTCGATGAATGTCGTTTCGCTTGAACAACAATATTAACAGACAAATAAATACGCTTCAAGTCATTTGAGGTACATGAAGCTTATAGGTCATATCCACGATGACATAGACATGAACACGAATACCTATCTAAAGCAACAGAAAACTATACAAGTTTATATCTTATCGCTAAGAGATGGACAATTTATACTAAGCTTAATGAATAACAACATAAAAATTGACAAAATAATAAAATCCTAAATGAGCAATCGAAGAGCGGTAGGTTTATTCGAAGAACATGCTCTGCTTGGCTTAGCCAAAGTTTTCGAAGTGGTGAATGAAATATGGCAACTTTCTACCCTTGTTGACTTCGTCGCACGCCGACATGACGCTCTTGGTCAGTGGCCGAGGCCCACATGAGAACACGCCTATTTTCGATACCTGCAGTTAATCAGTGAATTAGATATATTCCATTTAATGGAGTTAGTCTTAGAATACTCACATAGGAATGCTTCTTCTGTACAAATTTGAGAAAACTAGACATATCGGGACGGCCGAAATGGTTCACCGCCTTCAGACCGGTAAACATTGACGTCTTCGATAAACGCTGGAAGTGGTTCTCGCAAATGTACTGAAATTTAAGGAAAGTTACAAGTCAAGACGGCAAAGGCATGATCAAAAATAATCTTCCAACTTACCAACATCGTCGTTCGCAGATCGAACTTGTGGAAGAACTGTGTGATGAAAATGTGAATTTCCAGCACATTGGTAACGTCCTTCTTTTCAACATCCCGCAAGACGTCGATGAACCATTCAAAGTGCTTGTGAGAGGGACAGATCCACAGGAAGTATACCTTCTTGCAAGCTACGCCCGAATATCGATTGGTACTGGTTCCAAACACCAAATCGTTTAGAATCGAAGCATACGGAGTAACTCCGATACCACCTCCAACCATAACGGCGACCTCAAACTTGTACCAGTCCTGATTGCCACCGCCAAATGGTCCTTCGATCCGAATCTTCGGTTGATCGTCCGGGTTGTAGTTACATGGATCGAAGTAATTCCGCAACTTCCAGGTCCACGGACCTTGTGCTTTAATGTGACAGCTGAGGAAATTTTCGTGCGGAGCCGAGGTTAGCGTGAAGCTATGCATTTCTTCTGGCTTGATCTCAGTGCATGAAAGGCGTACCCACTGACCTGAAAGATACTTTAGATTTGGCGGACGGTAGAACTTGATCTTGATCACATCCGACGGAAGCAGATCCGTTTCGATGACGTCCAGCGCCATATACTTCGTACGCAAAGATACGATCTTATCTAAAGTGTAGACGATTCCTGGTCCAATGAAAAAGAGCCAGAACCGGGGAGCTCCTGTGAGACGAGCCAAACCGTGAACAAGGCACAGTGCATAGAGAACCACGTACAGTGAGTGGGCGTTCCAGAAGAACTTGTACGCCTTCTTCCGGATAGTTGAATGAGCGAATGCGAATATAATGCACATTATCACGAACAACATGACTCCGGTGACACCTAGAAGCAAGTTTTTATTAGCAGTGTCCGTGTGGGGAAATTTATTTATCGTACAAACCTGTGATTGTTTGGAACAGCCAGTATGTGATATCAGGTCGGTAGTCCGAGGTGAAGTGGACTTCCTTCGTTAGACATTTGAGATTTTCGATGGATTGTGTGGAAACATGGTAGAAGTTTACGATGTGACCAACGGTATGTAACAGTGAGAAGAACAGTGCCGTACAGGCAGCAATCTTGTGGAATTGAATGTGCGAATCCAGGGGAATGTATTGCTGAATCGGAAACTCCTTCAGTTTTGTGATGAGATTTCTGTAAAGAAATAGGATTCGGAATGATGATAATATTATTTCAGGAAGGGTGAGAATAAGTAGTCGGTAATATCCATGTAAGACATATCAAAAAGTTTTAGTACAAAACTAACCTAAATTTTCAATTTAAAAGTTGATTCATTGTGGAATTTCACTTAATGTGGTCAATCACAAAGTGGCGACCATTAATATATGCAGTTAGTCTAAGCTAAGATAAGGTACTGCCTTAACGACACGATGATGTAAGAAAAAAAATACACGGCAATAGCAATCGTAAGAGTTTATATAATCCTCAATAATTTTCCCCTAAAATTTTAAGAAAATCTAAAATAGCGTGAGTTCATCAGCGATTGTAGAAAATTGATATAGGAGAAATGGATTAATGTCGGCCTAAATGCCCCTAATTTGGGCCCATACAAAAATTCAGCAATCGATTAAATTTTCAATAGCGACCAGAAATATCCATAACTACCGTCCCAATAACGCGTTCATCTAGATAAAATTGATAAATAGCTGATTTTTAGCGATGGGCCCAATCTTAGATCCATAGTTCAACATTAGAGCCATTTCCCCTACATAATTAGGTATATTTACTGATATTGTTTTATTATGTTCTATGATTTATTCATGTATGCTTTTAACTGCCCTGTGCGGCATAACAGTCCCATTAGCATTTTTGGTGAAAATTTTCATAAGGCACCCCTGCGGTTTTCGTTGCATTCCTATTAGTAATAATGTGATTTTATGTGCCATAATACTAGTTTATGTACTGAATTACCAATGCTGTACGATAAATTCACGAATTGATCATGGGAAAACTGTGAAAACCCGCGTAGGGCCACTTTACCCCAGGGGTGCGTTTTGGCCTGTACTACCACTGTACAATGTACACGAAAAGTTGCCTACTTTGTACAGAACATGTCACGAAAAATACAAATGCTATGTTATCCCATCCATAAGAGCCCATTACGGAAAATACATCAACGGCGTTTTTCTCCGATTGCTGTTTTATCGGAAGTAGCCTAAGGATTGTTGTAGTAACTCTACCGGTATTACCGGTAATACCAGGGGATTTTCTGGTACTGAAATACCAGTACTGGCATGAGAAAAAAAAATGATGTTTTTGTTACTGGTCATTTAAAACAATATAATACAAATTTCAACATTCGATACTTAGGGGAACTGGATATAATGTCGGCCTAAATGCCCCTAATTTGGGCCCATACATAAATTCAGCAATCGACTAAATTTTCAATAGGAACCAAAAATAGCCATTAGCAACGCCTTAATGACGCGTTCATCTAGATAAAATTGATAAATAGTGGATTTTTAGCGATGGGCCAAATTTTCGATCCATAGGCCAACATTAGAGCCATTTCAATTGTCAAAAATTAATACATGTTAAAATTAGACCTTTTTAGCTGAATGATGTTTGTTCTACGCATATGTTCGTTTTTAAGGCTATTCTAAGTAAGGATAAATATCATACAATATTTTGATATACTGACCCCCGTTGTCCCACCCATAGGGTTCACCATACTGCAGAAGAATCAGAGAGAGCATTTCTATATGTCTGAAAATCTCTGAATAGGAAGCGAAATGTTGAATGTAAATGCTTCGCATTACGGAATTGAATATTAATAATAATGCTCGAAATAGTAGGGGATTGAATAAATACATTATTTCTTTATTATAGCTACTACAGGTAGGTTATTCGTGACTTGTCTTGCAAAAAATATTTGGAATGGAGGAATGGATGTTAAACACTGCACCAGGCCAATCTCCTCTGAATAAATGTTGCGATATCCATTTATTTTTTTAAAATCTCTTGGTACTGGTATTACTGGTACTGCATTTCTAAGTACCGAAATATCGGTACTCGAAAAAGGGCCCAGTACTGACAATCCAAATCGAAAGGGACAGCTAATATAAGAACTATCGATCCATTCCAAAACATAAGATACAATCCCTTACATCAAAGCAGTTACCACAAATCGTCGATTGAAGTGATTGTTTACAAAATCAGATACGTCGATTTGAATAGTTACGCTTGAAAACTTGATTACTTTTTCGAAGGGACGTATTAGCTTTTGTAAGCAATGCAGTTGATCGTCGATTTGGCGTAACTGGCAGTGGTGTTAGTATGCGTGGGCGAGCAATCGACGATTGTTTCGTCCAGGATAATGTTACCCTACGTTGTCTTTTAATTTGGTCTTCTTTCGGCTCAGGTTGACACACCGGTTACTATGCCCCGAGAGGCAACTTGCCTGCTCGGGGACTCAAAACGAACTATATATTTCACAATATTCTTTGGTTTAAATATACAAACATCACAATAAGGTATTTCATCACATCCAATTACAATCAAAACAATAACAAAAAAAAATGACCAAAACAAAAACATCCACGTCTATAGTGTGAAAATGGATGGCTGTACCATACTGCAATTCGCACTGAACAGATCGTTACCATGGCACGGGGGGGCTGTTATTATTTTCTCATTCTAAATTTAAATATAGTAGAGCCCGGTGCCGATGGTACGATCGAACATACTCCGACCCAAAACGAATGTTTTTAATAACCACGATGATGGCGGATAAGGTGACTCTTCGGTCCGACGGGAGGACGCTTCGGTCCGACGGGAGGACGCTTAGGTCCGACGGGAGGACGCTTCGGTCCGACGGGAGGACGCTTCGGTCTGGCAGTGGACGCAGCGGTCCGGCATTGGACGCAGGGGTCCGGCAGTGGACGCAGGGGTCCGGCAGTGGACGCAGGCGTCCGGCAAAATGACGGAGCGGTCCGATAAAATGACGCAGGTTATACAGCGGGGATGCGGGTGATCCAACAGGGACGTAGACGGTCCGACGTAGACGCTGGGGTTCAACAGACGACTCTAGGCATCCGACATGGACAATGGCAGCCCCGCAGTAATGCTGCTCTCCAAAAAGGGAAAGGATATCTAACGGAAATTATCTGCAATCCGACGGGAACAATGGCACTTTCCAATTAAATGCAAATGGCGCACTACTCCGGTATTCAACATGGAGCAATAACGAATCCTCCATCGGCGGTATCAGCGAGCCGTCTCCGAGCACCAATGTCAATCCTGGTCACGGCACCAATGTTTCGTCCAGGATAATGTTACCCTACGTTGTCTTTTAATTTGGTCTTCTTTCGGCTCAGGTTGACACACCGGTTACTATGCCCCGAGAGGCAACTTGCCTGCTCGGGGACTCAAAACGAACTATATATTTCACAATATTCTTTGGTTTAAATATACAAACATCACAATAAGGTATTTCATCACATCCAATTACAATCAAAACAATAACAACAAAAAATGACCAAAACAAAAACATCCACGTCTATAGTGTGAAAAGTGATGGCTGTACCATACTGCAATTCGCACTGAACAGATCGTTACCATGGCACGGGGGGGCTGTTATTATTTTCTCATTCTAAATTTAAATATAGTAGAGCCCGGTGCCGATGGTACGATCGAACAACGATCAAATGCATTGTTTACAAAAGCAGATACGTCCCTTCGAAAAAGTAATGGAGAAATATTTATGCTTCGTACAACAAAAACTACAACATACCTGGACATGGTGAGCAACAACAGTGAATAGCAGAAAGACAACGACGCAGCAGAGCCTCGAGTGATAGCTATTCCGACTCCCATAATGTGTCTCAAATCAGTATGTTCTGCCATGAATGAATAATCTGGGAATAGTAATAAAGAAACATGTTTCAAAAACTCAATAGTAACACTCTTTCTTAATTGGATTATGCTTACGAATGAATCGTTCAACAAACAGCACAATGGTGATCACATAGAACAGGAACAGATAAAAAATATTCTGGCGGTTCTCTTCCAAAAACGTAGTGTAACTATCCCATTTTTCTTGCATCCAGTTACGTCGCGCATCCGATTGAGGTTCAATGTGAAACGAAGTCATACGAGCCACGTTCGTTGAAGTGTCCAAGAAATTCTGCTTTGCACCTTTACAATCCAAACCTATCGCAACGAAATCTCCTTTGTATTCCTTCATCATTAACTTGAAATCCTGATACGTAAGATGGTTCTTGTGCTCCAACCCAACATCCTAAAATCAAATAAAAATCACCATTATCAACATCATAAACTCAATGACTCCAGCTAGAGTACCTGGAACATTCCATCGATCAGTTCCTTCACTTGTGTATCCGTGACACTAGTAGTTCTGGCAATCTCCACCAAAGAACGCATCATCTCACTCAGTTCTCCCTTATCAATCACTCCGTTCCTATCGTTGTCACACATGTCGAAAATGATTCTCAGCTTATCATCAGTTTTGCCTCGTGAGAACAACACCACAGTTTCCAAGAATTCCTAAAAACCAAACGATCAGCATACATTCGTAGAAAAACAAACTTGCACAATCATGAATCATGCTTGCCTGAAATGAAATCCTCCCATCCTGATCCTTGTCTACAATATTGAACATCTTCCGAACGAACATATCGTCCGGTTTCATTCCCAATGCGGCAGCAAATTCAGGTTTCGACAAGCTGGTTCTCATAACGGTCATCACTTCCCCATCCACGGAGGCATCCGACCTTCGTCGACGTTCGCCTGGTCGCAATCCGAAAGTCAACGCGTACGCCTCCCGGAAGAAGTGTTCCAAGCGTTTTTGACGACGTTCACGTGTTTCCGCCTTAACCAACATTATGTCACGAGGTACCTCAACAAATGTCATGTCTTTCTTGTGTATCAATAGGAAATCTTCCAATTTCTTGACAAATTTCCTTCGTGCGGAGTTCGACTCCAACTCTAGGACAAGATCATGATCATTCGGCACTCGCAGCAAGATGTAGGGTTTCTTCTTTTTGTAATTTTCCTGTGACTGTTCCACTGTAACGACATCTATGTTTTTCAAGCTGAACGTTCTAAGCTTTTCCCCTTTACGGTCAACCGTGTAGATCGATGCTTCAGGCCCAAACTTAACCGTAACCAATCGTTTGTGGTTCGCGTGTAGCCATTCGCGAGCCATCATCTTTTCAACGGAGGCTTTGCTGATACCGGCAGTCTTCAACGCCTCTTGCTTGATCTTCAATTTCCGTCGACGACTGTTTTGCAACTTGACCACACAGTAACCCGCTCCAGCGCAGAGAATGGGCACAAATCCAAGGAACACACAAGAATAGATGTAAGCCAGTTCTGAACCGGAGAAATAATCATAGCCTTCCAGATAGTTGCATGGTTCCAACAGAGTAGCATTCAACTGTTCCGGCTGAGGGCAAGGATCACCTCCGTTCCAATGGAATACATCTTTCTGAATCTCATCCGCCTCGATGTCGGTACTGTTGACAATGATGTCCCACATTGTGATTTTCCGTAGCTCAGAAATTTCCTCTTTAGTGAAAATTCTATAAATGTTTGTTATTAGAAATTTTAATTTTTAAGAAATAGCATGAATAATTACCCATTATCTTCATTTTCAAACCAAAACCGATCGGCATCTCGTATCCTTGTAAACTGATCAATTATGACGGCAGAGAATAACTCCCCGGGTTTTCCATCCGACTCCAACATACCTCCAACGTATACGTCTACGTTGTCCAGCCGGTTATCGTACGTTTCAATGAGCAAACTATAGCAAAATATATAATAGAATCAAAAACTAGAAGCCACAGGTACCGTGCTCACACTTACTCCAACAATTCCGGCTGCCGTTCGAACACATCCGGATTGATTTCGCGCCATGTTTTCTTCTTTGGTAGTTTGTATGCAACTCTAGCTGTATTGTAATCTGGCAAACCGTTATCCCTTCCACGCATGATGTTCAGCGCTCCCAGATCCCGGCGTGAGAACTCCATCGGACCGAACAGCTTATCACGCACATCAGAGCACAGAAGCGGATCTTCACGCTCGGCAATCTGCGATGCCATGCCCATGAGGAACTCTTCGACAGGGGTATCATCCAAAACGTCCTGAAGCGAATTATAAGTAATTGAATACACTCAGCTCTATAGTTAAAAATACATCTTTCATTTTCCCCTAATCTTGTATTAATTTCAGAACTTACGTTCGAATTCCACCATGTTGAACACAACCTTAGCGCCGGGTAGTCCATGTTGGTCTTCCGGAAGTCACACCGCCCATTCCTTCGGAACAAACCGGGAGGAATAAGCGAATGTCCAAATCGGAACGCAGCAGCCTGGAACATATGGCTAACGCCTGGGTGAGTATCAGCTTTGTATCCCATGTAAGGTGACAGTTCAGCATCCAAAAATGCCGGTAGATATTCATAGGTTATCACATTCTGCAGACTAGCAACTACAACCCTTCGAGCACGCTGGAAAATTTCCTCGTCAGTCCAATCTCGGTGCTGTTTTCGGACACGTTTTGCAACCACATTGTGCCACCGCAGAAGTAGAATGGCAAACGTGAGCAAAGCAGGATTTTGATTGGTCCGCGGATCGCCCAAAACTAAAATTGAAAATATGCATTCAATCATACAGAGCATAAATGCTGGTTGCCTACCAAGAGGCGTTTTCACTTACGATACAATCTCTCTGGGCTGAGCATTCGCATAACGTGCGGCACTGGATTGTTGAACAGCGGCACTCGCATCGTATTCTTCACCGGCATCGTTCCATCCTTATCTGTCAGCAGCAAACCGTCCTGAAATGTCCGCATAGCATTCAACCACGCTTCAGACGTACTGTAGATGAAACTACCGTCAATCCAAGCGGTCATCTGATTGATCTGCTCCCTGGGAGCATTAGGACTTTGACCGGTGTTTCTGTCGTAAGCCGCCCGGTGAAACGGAATATAGCGATCACCTCGGCACTCGCGATCGTACATTTCGTCACACTTTTCAATCTCTATTCGATGCATTTCGATTGGGCAGCCCGATTCAGAGGCCATCACAACCTCATTGGTAACGACCTGACCGAAGAAGGCCAGAATGGCAGTGCGATTGTACATTGAAGGCAGCCCATCTTTGCCTCTCATGAACAACCTACTAAGCTTACGTGGAGAAGGTCGGTTAGACCCTGCTAGGACGTACACACCATCAGAGTACGCGGGAAGTGCTTTCCTCGTTAGATGATTATCTGTAACAAAAGAAACAACAATAAATGGTTAAATTAATTCATATCCCAAACAATCCATTCCAAATTGAGGATCCCACAGTGCTACCAATATAATGAATTACACACGTCAGCACATATTTAGTACGAGGTGACCGTACACCTAAAGTTAACATCAAAGAAGACAAGAAAAAACGGAAGCTGCCCAATGTCAGCAGCAAACTCATAAATAATAATTGTCCTCTCCTTACTAACCAGAGCCTAAATAGCCCATTAGTCGAACGACCACAACGCAACCAGCACACTGAGAAACACGTGCATTCGGTAATGCATAAAATCGCAAAACTTATGATTCGCGATAATAACGCAGCAGCTTGACCGCAAGAGGGCGCAAATTATGCGCATATAATTGCTGCTACCGCTGATCTTATATGTAAAGCGGCACGGAGCCAATTTTTCAGCACTCAATGATGAGGCAAATCTGCCAAGCATCACGATTGACATGAGTTTTTTGAGCATTGTGACTGCCGTGCTGCTTCGGTAGCTTATGATCTGACGAGAGGCATTATGCGGTGCAAACACAATCATTGATTGTTATTGCAAATTGATTTCTGAAAACTTTAGACTTTTTAATCGTTTGCATCTTATTGTAGGTCGAGGCGATTTCTGTTTTTGTCCCAATATGTCTAATAAAATTGCATGAGCTTGGACATTCTCTTACCATGACATATGTATGAGAGAAGTTTGATTTACAACGCATGCCTTAACTAAAGTAGGGTTAATGATGGCTTCGGCAATACCTTTCCCTATTTTCGTCTGGTGGTAAATGAAGCCATGAGCGCTAGTTTTCTGCATGAGGATACATCATGTTTCAATAGCACAAATTTGTTTACCCCTATGCCGATAATAGGTAAAGGTAGGGTAGATAACTATTTCGGCATTAGCGTCCATTTCCGTTATGTCGCACATAAACATTTAATATATCAACGATGTCAACGTGAACGAATAATCATACGTCATACGATAATTTAGCTCAAAAGCTATAAAACAATGTCTATAAAAGAAACCGTAATAGGGTAAACTACCCCATTTTCGGCCTATTAAGCACAACCCGCACTTAGTCTTTCTTAATCTAGCGCAGTTTAGCACCAAACGGAATGTTATTATTACTGATGGCTTCCAAATTTATTTACCTTTCCGTACGTACCGTAAGATTTGATAAAGAGAAGCTAATCGTTGAGATATTGTCTAAAGTTTAACACTGCTTCTTGACGCCAAACTCGGCCTACGGATTCTAAACTCGGCCTAACGCATTGAAACGCCAATGAATTCCCTTCGGCCTATCGGATGAAGATAAAAATTGATTCGGTCGGAGCGCTTCTTTTGTTTTTGGGAATAATGGGTGCAAACCTTCATATCACGCGTTCTCATTGACTTATTTCGGTAGCTTATTTACTAAAGTATCGTACCAAACGCATAATTGACTTGTTAACTCTGAAATCATGGATTTATTTGATGTTTTCTGCTCGATAGTCCCAAAATGGGCGATTAGGCCGAAGTAGTTCTCTACCCTATACATAAATTATTAAATTATCAAAGACAAAAGAAGCGCTTCTAAAGAATCCATTTTTATCAGCCTTTATCCGTATGCCGAAGGTAATCCAATGACTGTTCAATGTGTTTGGACGGATTTAAAACTCCTAGGGTAATTTGCGAATTAGGACTTCATAAAGAAATATTCTATTGCGATTGATAAAACATTTCCAGAGCTTATTTGCAAATTATATTCGTTAAAACTTTTCATATAATAAATCTTTTGAATATGCCTTAGAGCCAGAGCTAGCAAATATTCACGGTCGTCATGTGAAAATGAGAAAACAGGGTCTCTCACTATCACGAGACGAAACTACCTATGATGAGCTTTCTTGTCATTTTCCACCGATCAAGCTCTCACGAGAATAATTCTTTTTCGGTTTGGACATCAACATTTCTAAGCCGGCGCCGGTGGTGTAGTGGTAAGTGTGACTGCTTTCTAACACCCCAATGGGTCTAGGTTCAATCCCAGCCGAGGTCGGTGGGATTTTTTTGAGGCATAAAAATCTCTGGTCACGTCTTCCTTCGGAAGGGAAGTAAAGCCGTTGGTCCCGGCCCATGTGTGTTGAATGGGTGCGATATCCTATGCAGGTGTGGAAGCTGCCTTCCTGCACATTCGATTGCGGTCAATGGATGGCAATCGATGTCCGTCGGTGATTGGCACTAGATTGCGGAACAGAGACCGACGTTAAATAAAGGAATGAACAATCAACATTTCTAACTAATTTAGATGAATGTAATCGGTAGAGTGACTATATTTTTAAGATTTCCTCGATACAAGTAACTTTAATAGCAATAACTGAGCTAGTAATCACAATGATCACAACACTGTCACGTTCTGCCATGACAAAACAAAATTAATGAGATTTTGAAAAAAATCTCTTTCATCGTTTTCTTATCCGATGATAGTGACAGAAATATCTCTGTAAATATCACGTGAGATAGAAAATGACATTTGCCAGCCCTGCTTAGAGCCCAATGGTTGCACGTACTATTTGCATTGAAATTGTATTATTGCACACTCTATATCTATTTTTTGCGCACCCATAAAATATGACACAACTAATGCATCTTAGAATGCAATTTTTCAGCAAGCCAAATCCTTCACTCGTTTTGAGAGATGATTGAACGTAACTGTCAGGTATATTGTACGCACGGTATCAGTTATTTGATTTATTTTATTGAACCAGTTATTTTGTTTATTTTAATGAACCGGATATTTTTTTATTTTATTGAACCGGTAAACCATAGAAGGAAAATATACGCAGCAGCTGTTTTATATAAACCGTTGCATTCTTTTATGCGTTATCTCCATAGACAATAACCCAGGACCACGCGTCTTATTACGATCCAATTATTGAACATCAATGTTTTTCCTTTACATTTGACATGGTTGATGGATGTAGTGCAATAGATAATAGAATAATGAACATTTTTCTGTTAAGTTTACTTAAGTTAATTGAATTTTAAGCTAGTAATAGCTTAAAATACAACAACTGTACATTATTAGCAGAAGAATTAAGATTTCATCTGAAATCATGTGTACAATGCCAACAATATTTAAAACAAATTTAATCACACTATTTCTAATACTGAATATCAAAAGAACATTTTTATCATTCAGCAATTGATCAATGATCATCATGTCACCATGATCGGTAAATTTGGGAGTTTTCTCAAACTGATTCATTCTGTTTGTTGTTCAAACCCGTTAAAAAAGAGAGGTTGAAGGCAGGTTATGCTGAATATGACGGAAATTAGATCTTAACCTAATGTTATGTTGGTTTGTTTTATTAAGGGATTCGAAGGACAAGGTGGATAGAGTCCATAAATGGTCGTTGTCATGGCTGATTTTTCATGTAAAATCAGCCATGATAGCGACCATTTAAGGATTCTTAAGCAGGGTTATGATTTATCAGGATTTATCCTGCTATGTTTTCTCCTTTCTAATAAAATGATAAAAGCATTTACTCTGAATTTTATAGTTTTTTTTATAAATCTAATTAAATGTGACTTTAACTAATTAAATGTGATTGACCTTAGCAGCTGAATGGAATTGAAGATGAAGTGAAAGTTAAAAAAGAATTGTAGCAACATTAATTTTAACTCGGAAAATCTAAAAAAAAGGCATCCTCCTAACCGTTTCTGATTCATAATTTATTACTCCTTAAAAAATACAACATCAATATGTGCAATATTCATCCTGATTGAATACACGTATAGAAACGATATTGGCGTAAATTATGCCATTCGATAATGATCCATGTGCACTCAATCAACATGGTTGAATATAAAAAACAGCATGATTTGACACCAAAAAAAAGAACCAAACGTCAAAGAGCGTTCATTACTAATAACCCAACCGCAAAGGATTGCAATCTCAGATTGGTGCTCTTGGTGGCTGAGATTTTAAGTCTCGCATGCGCAGGTAGGTACGTACCAAATAAAGAGAACCATACCACGCGATTACCAGCCTGCCATCGACTCTGCAGTTCAATAGCACTTAAATTTGCCGTAAAAATTTTAATTGGATATAAGCGGTAGTGATTTGATGCCGGTTCCCGTTGAGGGATCGGTCAACGGCATCAGAATTTTCGGAGATTTGTCAGGGTGATAGTTTCGAACAAGGAAGCAAAATATCGCGGGCGTGCCTGAACTGCAAACGCCAAAAGTGTTTGATTGATTTTGAAAAACACGCCATAAAGCCACAAGTTGGCTTTTTTCAGATATCTGGCTGTTGTTGAATGTTGTCAAGCCGAACTAAATCATAGTCATGCTATTTCATAGTTCGTTGTCATTTGATTAATAAGGTGATGGGTAATAAGGCGCCAATGGTGATTTTCAGCTTAATAACGTTCAGTTACCGGGTGAGCCTTCCCATGAGCCATAACTTTGATCTGTCGGTTACGAATTTGTGTGTGTGCTTGCCATACGATATCATGCAAAGGAAGGCTTCCTATTTTTCATCTGTATGACTAATACGTCTCAAATGGAACCCGGAATCTGCCTTCAGCTTAGTGTTTGTTAACTGTTTTGTACAGTTGCTCATTTACAGCATTATGCATAGCCATTAAGCATTAGCCATAAAGATGCTTAACTTGCAAACGGTGTTCTCAGCTGCCAGCTACTGGTTGTAGGCTACGGACTAAGTGGCCAATGTGATGAATCAGGTTATAATGCTTAGTCGCGAATACTTGAATAAGCGAACACAGACGAGCAGCGGAGTTATTTACGATGTGGTGGGATTCAACAGTAGAATTTTTTGAATGTCTTCAAAATTACACAATATCCGAAAGCAGCTTTGTCAATCTAGTTAGTACTGATATAAGCACTAAAGCCTAACACGCCACTTCCTTTCCGACCAAAAAACAAATAAACTCAGGTATTTTTTACATGGGGGATAAAACAAACGTTGGAAAAAAACCAATCAAGATTTTGATTCTTCTTATGCTAAAATATTTAAAAAAATTGGATTTTAATGGCATTCGTAATTACAGCATGCCATGGTCCATATGCATACTTTAAAAATGTATGCTTTTACACCAAAAATTGATTTTATTTAAAATGATTTGTGCCATTCGATTACCTATGGCTTGAAACGGACAATGTTATTCGAATCAAGTCGATATCGTTACCGAGAAATTATTAAAAACGTACCGTGTAAATTGCAACTCAGCGGCACCAACCGTGAAAAAACCATTTTAAAAAACCGTGTAAACAAGACTTGACTGTTCCCAAAAATATAGAGCTACGAAATAGAAGAAATACGGCCATGTAATTGCCTGAGGAACCTGGACCTGGTGCTGAAATCAAAGTGGTCAGCGGATCGGAGTAGATGTGCAAGAGCGGGTTCCCAGTCAGATCAACCAACAAAATCACAACAACGCCTGTTTCCTGCCTCGCCCTCGCCTGCCTCGCATGTTTTGGCAGTCATAAACACTTATGGCTGTAAGCACCATCGAGGGTAATACGCCAATCTAGAATCATCCACGATATCGCTAAGCATCATACCGTATTATCACAGACAAACAGACGTAACTCTTCATTGTGTATCTTCGTTCACGCATTTAACGGTTGATTTGAATATTATCAGTTCCGCGAACTACTCGCCGCAGCGCTGGCATCGGATCACTTTGACGTTTCTATACATTCTATAGAACTTTTATGCAATATTGTTTGCGATAATGTTTCCGTAAATAATGTATATAATATTATACTATTATATAACGTAATAGATAATGTGTAATGTAATGTAAACAATGTTGTTTTCCGCGAGAAGCCTGAAAGATGTCGCTACTGAGGTCCTATGTTTTGAGATACTATGTTTTCAAGAAAAACCTTTTCAAAGAGTTACGTCTGTTTGTCTGTGGTATTATTTTCAATTTTAATCCTGGATTTAACTTTAATACCCCGATTGCGAAGATTTTCGAAAAGCACGCAACCAAAAGAAACTGCTCTCATACACACATTTGCATGAGCAATAAATGTCATGTTTATATTATTTATTAAACAGCGCAGCATTGAAATAGTTGCTAAAAACTGAAACAGATTCGCCTGTGGCTGTTCGGCCAACGGAAAAAAAAAAACAGGCCAAGGAGCGGAACAAGGAAACCAACCAGCTGCAAAAGGCAACTTTGATCTTCCAAGTGTGACAGAAGCTGACCAGTACCTTCATATTAAGCGGACGGTTTCGTCAGAGAAGTTGATCAAGTTTGCCCTCCGGATCAATGCATCGAATTGGGTTGGTCAGATCTGAACGCCAATAGCCACAACCTGCAGAACCAGAACAGTCTGAACAATATGCACCGGAACACGATTGCAGCTGGGATGGTGGTTCATGGACTGGAATAGGAGTGTCAGACAGACTTCGGCTCAGAATCAAACTTGAGAGTTGATTGAGCATCCGTCCGGGGAACTACACCATGTGCAGGTTTGGTTCCACAAGCGGTCAAGGAGGCCTCGCAGAACGACGTATAGGTGATGTCTACAGACAGTTCCAGTTTCAGCGAAGCAGGGGGGAGTTGAATTTTGAATGAATTTTAAATTTTGAAAGAAGATCAGACAGATATTTTGGGTGGACTTCTTAGTAGTTCTAGATGAACTTCAGGTTCCAAGGAGAAATTTGGAAAGCTCCGAGCGGACTTAACATAAGTTCCGGATGGAAATGCTGAAAAATTCTAATAATTTCTGAGAAAACTTCCCTGAAGTTCAGGGAACATCAATGAAGTTTCCTTGAAACTTCCCATAAATTAACTTGAAACTTCCAAAAAATGTTTAAGAGTCCTCTAGAATAAAAAGTTCCTAGAGCTTGTTTCAATTTTAGTGAACTCCCCTGCAGTTCCATGAACTTTTATTCTCATAAATTCTCGGAAGTTTCGTTTGCTTTTCGGCATTTTTGAGAACTTTTTAGAAGTTCCGTGAAATTTTCGGAAGAGGAATAGTTCAGTGAACTTCTATAAAGAAGTTCAGAGAAGTTCAGAGAACACCTGACGAGAAGCTCAAAGGAATTCCGAGCATAACTTCATAGAACTTCTGACGAGCAAGTCAGGAAAGTTCCAAAGAGAAGATTAGAGTACATCCGAAAATAATTTTGAGAACGTTCGACGTGAAATTCAGAAAACTTCTGATAAGAAGTTCTGATAAGTTTTGATTGATCGTTATTACATGTTCCAATTGTTGTTACAGCTATTTTATTATCGCTTTAACTTACAGTATGTCTGCAGAATGTGAGGTTATGTGATTACAGCTTATAAAAATCATTCGCATAGGTACTGCATGACTGCCGGAGTGATTCGTGATTTAGGCGTAATTTTTCCGTTTTAGTAGAACACCCAACGAAAGACACCGAATCGGTGAAGTGCCAAAATACCCAGAAAACTTTATCCTGGTATTTGATCGATAACAGGTCTTTGGAATAATTCCTGATCAACCGACTATCTTGATAGAATATCTTTGATTCATGATGTTATCTATCGAATAATTAGAAATCTGCAGAATAATACCGAATCGACTGGAAGAATTGCCAAACTATCATGAGAACATTATGCTGGTATTTGATCACTTCAAAGTCTTTGGAATAATTCCTAATCATCCTGCTATTTTATCAGAATATCTTAGACGCACGATTTGAGCTATTGAACAATTTGAGATCTTCAGAATAGTTACATACTTATCAACCAGAAGAGTGCTAATATACCCAGAGAACATTATGCTGGTATTTGATGAATTGAAGGTCTTTGGAATAATTACATCTGTGGACTTCAAAACATTCTTGTAAGCTTCAGAAGAGTTCAAAACAATTCACTTTAATTTTGTATATTTCACATTTCACAACGTCAAATACAACAGGGAAAGGTTTTGCAGCTGAGTTATTGATGAAAGAGAGAGTCGATGAAGATAATCGATCAATGCAGATATGACCTTTTGAAATGTTTATCTAGAATTGAGCTTTCACATTAACCTGGTTGCCAAATATGCCATTATTTACAACCCAACAAAATCAGTTCAATGACTGCACGCTAACTTGAAAGTACTCATTAATAAGTAAAAAAAGACCCATTTTGAAGAAAAGTGGCTTAACTCATTAATGATTAAACAATTTTACCCATTAATGAGTATCTGTTACCCATTAATGATTAACAATTACTCATTAATGGGTAACAGATACTCATTAATGGGTAAAAAATTTACTCATTTAATGAGTTAAGCCACTTTTCTTCAAAATGGGTCTTTTTCAACCATTAATGGGTACTTTCAAGTTAGCGTGTGGTACACTCGGCACTGCCAACACAATGAGAAAAAAATTGTCGCATAGTATGTGTGTAGATTGACCACCCCTTAACTTATGCAAGAGCATCGCGAGCTATCAGAATCGAGGGGCGTATAGCACCGATCGCATGATGGCATAATCCACACACTTTTTTTTTCCTCTGTTCGGGACCTAACACTACTGCGACCAGTAAATTGATCTATTGTAGTATATCCCGTGTCCTTAGTTTAGTGCATGTCGTATTACTCCATCACTATTGAGAAATTATGAAGTATTCGATTTTTTTTACAGTTGTCACTCTTGCATTTATCGCAAGGATCCGACTCTAATTGAAAGGTCCCGCTATTTATACCCTTCGGAGTGTTGAAATACCCTCCGGCGCGCCCCTTTGTCAATCAAAATTGGATTCCTTAGCAACAAAATTAAGCTATGACACCGATAATGACCATGCATCAGAACCCTAGTTTTAACCACTTCAAACTAGGGAACAACGAATAGAAGATTAGGAATCACATAGATTAAGACAACTAACTCATTTTTTTCCTTCTTTCGAGATCATCCTCGGTAGACAAAGCCGAGTCTTGTCACTATCAACAAGGCATAAAAAGTAACAAGGACTAAGATGTGTTCCTTGGATTACTGAAAAATCCTGTTCCCCTAGTTTGAAGTAGTCAGGACTAGGAATCGGTGGTAGATCTTACATCCCGTAACGTACCACGAAAAGGTGATCTACCCACATTACGGGGCAATCCACACACTTAGAAAAATTCATGTAAATTTAGGTACTCTGAGACTGACAAATACGAGCGTCTATTTTGACATAAAATTGAGTCATAACAGACGCGAAATTCAACTCAATCAAACGTACTTTCGAACTTTTGAGTGTCGGAGCACTTAATTTTACATGACATGTTTGTTTACGTCTCATCCTTTATGTCAAACATGGATTCCGTCACGTAAGATTAGGTATTTCTAAGTGTGCACTCCTTACTAGTCGTTACCAATAATGCTCGGGAGCCAATGAAGGGCCCATTTGGCACACATTTTCAGCTGATGTGAGTCATTCATCCAGAGCAAAAAGATTTTGTAACGCGTACTATGATTAAAATCGACACTGCAACTTGCATGAATGTTAACTTCCGCACCGTTCGAAAAAGTAGTGTAAATTTCTGTTCAATATGATGCACATAAATGGAGCGTCACATATCATATACGTTTACATTATATATCATGTAAAGTTCTGACACATTTCATGCAATGTAGCAAATATTGTATACAAAAGCCCATCTTTGTAAACAACATTGCACAGTGGTCCAGAATGCAGATTGCAGAATGCATTGTCATAAAAATGAGGGCCTAACTATAAGGAACAACTTTGTAGAAGAGTCTTTTAGTCTAAAGTTTCAATTTCAGGCTCAAAACATATCATTCCACCTAAATCTGCATTCTGTACCACTGTGCATTGTTAGCAAGTTGCTCGGTTGCGTGAAATGAAATACAAGTATACGTGAATGAATGTTTACATCACAATAAAAATTCGGAATTTTTATCTGTGCAATTAATTACACTAAATCTAAAAGAAGTGAATTAACGGCTAAGCTTAACGTTTTACAGCCATGGTATATTAGCACCGACAAACCGACATGACACTTCATTCCCGAAAATCGTAAACGGCCCATTTAAATGTGCAGTGATCCGAACTGTCAATACCACAGGATTTATTGATCTAGATAAAATGATTTGTCCAGAATAGATCAGACACGAACCAATTCATAACTTTAGCATGCGGGTTCATGGCTTAGCTAAATATTTCCCGCGAGCACGAAGCCAGATGTCAGTGGTGTGCTTTGGTCAGATTTTTTATTGTTTTTGCTATGGTCATTCATGTCGGTTTGTCGGTGATATTAGCACAGAGGTAACTCTAAGACCAGAAGGTCCTAAAGAAACGTGCTCAACTTTTTGGCTCAGCTCTGGTACTATCTTCGGTCCCAAGCTAATCGATGCACCCCTCGAAACGTAGGAAAATCCACGAACCCCTCATTTTATCTGTCAAACTTGCATAGCAATTCAAAACAAACTTAATGTAGTACTGGAATTTATACTAGAATAGGGTACGTTAATCGATTTGCTTGGGACCAATAGGCTAGTCAAGTAGTGAGCCAATTTCAAATCGATAGTTTCGTATTGATTGTTGATATTAGCTCGTAAGTTGAAGTTTTTTTTTATTTTTATTTTTTTTTTTTTTATTTTTTTTTTTTTTTTTTTTTTTTAACTCTTTATTTGTTCCAAATTCAAAATAAATTACATTTCATTTTTAACCTAGGTGCTCCAGTTACTACAGTAACTTACCAGCCTTAATTGTTATGATATATATCTAAGTGTTTTTACATTGTTCCTGTCTTGGCAATTCAGTATTTTAAACAGGTTTTTTAAACCTGCATGTCAGTATAACAATTGATAGCTTAAAACTAAATAACTAAAACTAAATCTTATCTAAGTATAAAGGGAATTAATCGTTGCAATTGAGGATTGTAACGATTTTTGCCGGAAATTAATAATTATTTTGTTGGACATTTGTGCTAAAGTCTCAACATTCGAAATTCTATGTACTTCGGTAGTACTGTACCAGGGAGGCAACTTCAAAATCATCTTCAGAATTTTGTTCTGAATCCTTTGAAGTGCTTTTTTCCTGGTAGTGCAACAACTAGACCATATTGGCACAGCGTAAAGCATGGCCGGTCTAAAAACTTGTTTAAATATTAGAAGTTTATTCGTCAGGCAAAGTTTGGATTTCCTGTTTATAAGAGGATACAAACATTTTATATATTTGTTACATTTGGCTTGAATGCCCTCAATGTGATCTTTAAAAGTTAATTTTTGGTCAAGTATTAATCCAAGATATTTCACTTGGTTTGACCAGGAAATTGGAACTCCGTTCATAGTGACTATGTGACTACTACTAGGTTTCAAAAACGAAGCTCTAGGCTTGTGTGGAAATATTATAAGTTGAGTTTTGGAAGCGTTGGGAGAAATCTTCCATTTTTGTAAATAAGAAGAGAAAATATCTAAACTTTTCTGCAGTCTGCTGCAAATAACACGAAGACTTTTTCCTTTAGCGGAAATGCCTGTGTCATCAGCGAACAAAGATTTATGGCAACCCTGAGGCAAATCAGGGAGGTCCGAAGTGAAAATGTTATACAATATAGGCCCAAGAATGCTACCCTGAGGAACTCCGGCTCTAACAGGTAGTCGATTAGATTTGGAATTTTGATAATTTACCTGCAGAGTTCTGTCAGTTAAATAATTTTGAACTAATTTCATAATATAAAGTGGAAAATTAAACTTTTTCAATTTAGCAATCAAACCTTCATGCCAAACACTGTCGAATGCTTTTTCTATGTCTAGAAGAGCAACTCCAGTTGAGTGGCCTTCAGATTTGTTTGAACGAATTAAATTGGTAACTCTCAAGAGTTGATGAGTAGTTGAATGCCCATGGCGAAATCCAAACTGCTCATCTGCAAAAATTGAGTTCGTATTGATGTGAAGCATCATTCTATTCAAAATTATTTTTTCAAAAAGTTTACTTATTGAAGAAAGCAAACTTATTGGACGGTAGCTAGAAGCTTCAGCTGGATTTTTATCCGGCTTCAAAATTGGAACAACTTTTGCATTTTTCCATTTATCAGGAAAGTATGCCAAATGGAAACATCTGTTAAATAATTTTACCAGGAAAGACAAGGTACTCTCTGGGAGTTTTTTGATGAGGATATAGAAAATACCATCATCACCTGGAGCTTTCATATTTTGAAATTTTTTGGTTATAGACCTTACTTCGTCCAAATCAGTCCCCCAGGAATCATCAAAAATATTTTCCCGAGAGAAAATATTCAGATAATCCCGAGCAACCTGATTCTCAATAGGACTAGTAAGACCCAAACTGAAATTATGGGAACTCTCGAATTGCTTAGCAAGTTTCTGAGCTTTTTCCAAATTTGTGATCAAAATTTTACCACCTTCTTTAAGCGCTGGAATTGGCTTTTGAGGTTTTTTCAAAAATTTTGTGAGTTTCCAAAAGGGTTTGGAACTCGGGTCTAATTTAGAAACATTATTTTCAAAAGTTTTGTTCCTCAGGGCAGAGAATCGCTTTTTAATTTGTTTTTGCAAATCCCGCCAGATAACTTTCATGGCAGGATCGCGTGTTCTTTGAAATTGTCTCCTACGGACATTTTTAAGACGGATCAAGAGCTGAAGATCATCGTCTATTATAATTGAATCGAATTTAACCTCGCATTTTGGTACTGAGGCAGCTCTTGCTTCAACTATAGAAGTAGTCAGAGATTCAAGAGCATAATTAATTTCATCTTTGGTTTGCAAAGGAATGTTTGGATCGAAGTTATATTCCATAAATGTTCGATATTGCTCCCAATCAGCCCTATGGTAATTGAAAGTAAAGCTGTTGGGATTAGAAATTATTTCTTGGGATATTTCAAAAGTTACTGGAAGATGATCAGAACCGAAGTCAGCATGGGTAACCAATTGGCTACAAAGATGACATGAATCAGTTAAGACCAAATCAATAGTTGAGGGATTTCTTGCAGAAGAAAAGCATGTTGGGCTGTTTGGATATTGAATAGTGTAATAACCTGCAGAACAATCATCAAACAGAATATTACCATTGGAATTGCTTTGAGCATTATTCCATGAGCGGTGTTTTGCATTAAAATCACCAATAATGAAGAATTTAGACCTATGACGGGTAAGTTTCTGGAGGTCACCCTTGAGAAAATTCTTTTGCTGGCCTACGCATTGGAATGGCAAATAGGCAGCTATAAACGTAAGTTGTCCAAATTTTGTTTCAACAGAAACTCCCAAAGTTTCAAAAACTTTGGTTTCAAATGAAGAAAGAATTTTATGCTTGATTCGTCTATGAATAATGATGGCAACGCCACCACAGGGTCCATCAAGACGATCATTTCTATAAATCAAGTAATTTGCGTCCTTTTTAACCTTATGGTCAGGTTTAAGGAACGTTTCAGTTATAACGGCAATATGCACGTTATGAACTCTCAAAAAATTAAATAGCTCGTCTTCATTATCTTTAAGAGATCGAGCATTCCAATTTAAAATGTTTAATGCTTTAAAATCCATTACTGAATTTTAAAGTCATGACAATATTATTAGCAAATTTTACTCCAGTTTGAATAGCATCAAACATGGAGTTAGATTTAAGCATATCAGAAATCATGTCAATTAATGAATTCTGTAAAAATTCCATTTTAGGGGCAGTAATGCTTCCTAAGTCAAAATTGTCAAAATTTCCGTTAGAACGTTGGTTAGTATTTTGATTTCTACCCGCTGCAATAGCAGCATAGGTAGCTCCATTAACTCGCTGAACATTGTTAGCAGCGAGGGGAGTAGGTACAGATGAAACATTTGAAGCAGGGGTGATATTTGTACCTACGGGTACGAATGTAGAATTTGTTCCTCGCTGACCGTTGTTAACAGCAGAGGAATTTGTACCTGGTCGGAAACGTGGAGCGTTTCCTACCTGTCGGTTAGAACGAGATTGTAGGATCGCTTTGCGAGTCTTACATTCCCAAAAATTGGATTTGTGGTTTTCACCACAATTTGAACATTTAAATTTCTTAGGATCTTCCTTCACAGGACAGCCGTCCTTTGCGTGAGAGGAATCACCACAATTCATGCATTTAGCTGGCATGTAGCAATTTTTAGTTCCGTGACCCCATCCCTGGCACTTACGGCACTGAGTGAGGTTTTGGAAATTTCCTCCAGTCTTCCTGAAGTGTTCCCACTTCACTCGGACATGGAGCATAAGGCTAGCTTTTTCTAAGGCCTTAAGGTTGTTTAGTTCACTAGACTTGAAGTGAACTAAATAAAAATCATTAGAAATCCCGTTGCGCGAATCGCCAGGACGGGATTTCATTTTCATTTTGATTACTTGGAGTGGCACAACTCCAAGTAATTTTACCAGTTCATCTTTGATCTGATCCAGGGATTCACCACTGGGCAGTCCTTTCATGACAACCTTGAACACACGTTCAGTTTTGGTGTCGTAAGTAAAAAATTTGTGCTTCTTCTCAGTAAGATACTTGAGAAGACATTTAAATCCGTCCAAGGTTTCAGCCAATACACGGCATTCACCCCGACGTCCAATTTGTAGTGAAAACTTAACTTTCACGAAATTCAAAAGTTCCATGCGAAGAGCATGGAAATCGGTAGTGGTTATCACAATAGGGGGAATCTTTTCCTTCTTGGCATTAAGCCGGGAAAGTTTACTAGAATTTTTCTTGGATGATGGATCATTTTCATCATCCGTGAGCAAATCAAATTGATTACTCAAATTAATTTCATCAGAAGGGGGGTCAAGAGTTTGCCCCTTTCTTTTGCGTTTAGGCGCCATGGCGGCAGTAAATTTTTTATTCAAATCGACTTCCAAGCAGATTACTATAAGAATCTGAAGGATCGAAGAGGAATTTTCCAAATCGATATCCAAGAAGGATTACCTCGGGTAGGGTCCAAACAAGGATCGAAGAGGAATAAGAGGAGTTGAACAAGGTAGAAAATTTTTACAGGTTGAGCACTGAAAAGTGCGATTATGCGATTATCCAAATCGACTTCCAAGCAGATTACTATAAGAATCTGAAGGATCGAAGAGGAATTTTCCAAATCGATATCCAAGAAGGATTACCTCGGGTAGGGTCCAAACAAGGATCGAAGAGGAATAAGAGGAGTTGAACAAGGTAGAAAATTTTTACAGGTTGAGCACTGAAAAGTGCTGTTTAAATTTGTTGTAGCTTTAGGTAGTAGTAACACTTCCTTAAGCAAAAAGCAAATAGATCCGCACGGCAAGAGAGCACGATGCGGACTGTAAGTTGAAGTTTATAGTTACCTAGCCCATATACCGTGTAAATATGTAAATTTCTGCGATATATAGCGCATGCTGTAAATTTACACGATATTTCATGTAACATTAAACGCTGTCCAGACTGGAGAGTTATAACATGTTATAACGGTTGTCAAATAATTGCAACACAGAAACCACCATCAAGATAGCGCTATAACATGTTATAACTCTGTAGTCTGAACGTACTATTAGGCGCAATATCGAATAAATCAGCCATGTTGTATGCAAGGTTGTAAACAATCTCGGTGTTTATGCGATTAACATTAAAGAAGTGGAGATATTACGCTACAGATATTACGCTACAGATAAAATTCAGATTTTTTTTTCTGTGTAGCAATCAACGTTTTCCTGTAGAAAATGATTTAGCATAGGTTTCCCGCGAAACAAGTGAAAACTTGCATGTATATTTTGGTGCAAGTCAGTTAGCTCATATTTATATAATTTTAATAGATCAATTTAGTAACATACTATTTTCAAAGAATTTACTCTGGAGACCTTGCAGAAGCCATAAAAAATTTGACTGAAATATTTTTTTTAGCTTTTTGGATGAGTTTTTTCCGTTTAATGTTGAATTTGAGTCAAAAAGTCATTTGTGGTAGGGGGATGGGGGCAAGAAGACCATGCGGGGCGAGTTGGGCCACCGTTCGTTTGGGCATAATACCTATTAACTCAATCTATTTTTTTTATAAACTTTATAAATAAAAAAAAATAAACTTTTGAAAATGTTTCTAATATGCATCTCCATGAAAACCGTAGCAAAATTCAATTACATGTCTAAGATAATAATGGAATTGTAACATTAACTTAAAATTTCTAGAATATTATGAGATATGCAGTTAAAAAACAAGCATTGCATTCACTATATTACATTTTACTGAACCGCTGGTTCTACTGCGAGCAATACACGTAACTGTTGCTAAAAGAACTTATGTTTCTATTTCACATGATTCCTGAATGTTACACACTTAGAAACAATCATATAAATTTAGGTCCTCCGAGACTGACATATACGAGCGTCAATTTTGTCATAAATTTGAGTCATAAAAAACGCTCAATTCAACTCAATCAAACGTAGTTTTCGTCGAGTAACGAACTTTTTAGTTTCGGAGCACTTAATTTTACATGAAATAATTGTTTACGTCTGATCCTTTATGTCAAAGATGGATTCCGTCACGTGTAAAATTAGTTATTTCTAAGTGTGTATTTTCTAGTGAAAACCTGTCAAAACGTTAACTTTAGGGTGCTTATATTGCCCGGTATGGTTGTTGATCGGAGTAAAAAACTGAAATTTTTCAAACATAATAATTTATTGAGTCTATCATATTTTATCCATATTTTGAACATTGTATATTATCAAACATATTCCAAAGCATGAGCATGATCACAGCTATCATACATTTATGAATGTTTTTCATGTGTTATGATGTGCTTTTCTTAGGGGACCATATTGCCCCTTTCTACCCTATATAGGAAGTGATATCGCCACAAACAACAGCAGTAACATCTGGTGGAAAATTAATGCAACAGCTTGTCTAAATGGTTAATAATTATTTTGAATAAAATGTTAAACAATAAAAGCATTGAAAATGTACTGCCCATAAAAACATAACTAACCCATATGAATAGAAAATTATGTAGAAATGGAACATTTATGCGTTTATGAGCAGAGTACATCGTTGATATTATATATTATATTTCACTTCAGCACTATTCACACAATTGAAAATTTCTTACATCCAATTCTTAAAATATGGCTCAAAAAGCCTCTACATGCGTCACTACCAAGAGATCGTCAGTTGCAATCACCCCACATGATGAAGTGGGCATACCAAATCTTACAGAGCTAATAAAATGTGACAGGCCTCTTTCGGACGCGCCCCTGAGGCTAAAGGTAAACTTTCCTCTTAGTCCCTCTTTCTCAACTGAGGAATTGTTGAATAAACCGACAAGCGGACATTTCTTAATTTGGACCTCCATTCCTTTTGGAATTGTGACTGCCAGCCAGTCATTATATGTCCAAACGAAAATAAATCACGACTTTTCATTCGACAAATCACCTGACCCCGAGCTTAAACTGACCAACCGGACCATGATCGGTATCATTACAAGACGTGACGGAGCTACTTTTAATGAGTGTTTTACCGCAGTTCTTATTCTATGAAAGCAGGATTTCTCTGGTCACAAAACACGATTCCAAACTTACCGACTGCTCCCCAGTCCGGGTGGGCTAAATTATTGTACCAGCCATCATACCGCTGCTTCTCCACATGACTCATCAGTCGATCTGCGAAAGAAAAAAAATAGACACACATAACGATCGTTAGAAAGATTAGACAAAACTAATGGCATATGGTGACTTGAAATGAGGTGTCGAAAGATGATTTCCATAAGGACACTAGTGGCCTCGCATGCGAGAACAAAAAATTGCTCGTTATTCAGATCGTGTATGAAAGATCGCCCCAAAAACGGTCGAACTTAAAATAGATTGACCCTCCTCGGGTTCAGTTCAGATCGAGTGATAACTGAATGGCAAGGTTGCTGTTAAACAAATTTCGCGATCATTAATCATGGGCGCATAAAAAGCTTTATTTGTTTCACTTGGAGCTACTTCTACTGTTAAAACCACCAACAGGTGGGTACTAATTTTTATTTCAGCTAACCGTCATCCATTACCGTAAGCCCTGAACGTAGTAGCAGACTTTCAGAAAATTAGGATAAATTGATTCAAAGCTAAGATAATTCCCCAAGAGCAATGAATGGATGGCGAAGGCTGTAAAAAAATAAGGAATCAGAATCCGGATTTTACGATTCTACAATGTTGATGGAGTCATAAATAACTGTTCATAACAGCAGTGTCTGGTGCAATATTTTTACGGATATTACTTGAATAATATGTTTGCCAGGAAAAAGTCCTATACTTATTAAGGGGATTTTTTACGCTTTACGAGTTTGCTTTATGACTTTATTATGAGCTGCTAGTAAAAAAACTGAAGCGTCAAAACAGGTAATTGATTCGATGAGCTTTCGTTTTCAACCAGCAAAATGTAAACATCAATAACAAAATTGAATGAATTGAAAGTGAGCTCCTGTTGCAATGAAAAGGTTATTTTTAATTTAGTAACATCAGCTCTAATAGCATCTAAATAAGTGTATTGTCTTCACTACTAAAAGGTATATGCAATCAACTGCCGTTGAATATAGCGTTTCTTGTTTTTCCCCGTAGGGTGTTAGTATCGGTTAAGAGTGTGATTATAAGTGCGGAAGTGCTAATAAAAGAGCATTTTTGCATTAAATTGATAAGATGCCTCATAGCCTAGTCAGTAAAGGCACGGTATTACCAAACCGGAGGCGGGTTCGAATCTCGGTCCGGTCGGGTTGGAAATTTTCTCGACTCGTATCATTGTGCTTGCCACAAATTCATGGCATCAAAAGCACTCAATTAATAACTGTGGAAATGCATTTAGAACACAATAAGCAGCTAGATATGCGAAAAAGAAGAATGATTAGGTGAATGAAATATTTTGAAGTAATGAAATTAGGTTGTAAGCAGAATTCTTAAATAAAACAGCAAAAAGGTTAACTTCCACAAAGCCGGCGCCGGTGGTGTAGTTGTAAGCGTGACTGCTTTCTAACACCCCAATGGGTCTGGGTTCAATCCCAGCCGAGGTCGGTGGGATTTTTCTGAGGCATAAAAATCTCTGGTCACGTCTTCCTTCGGAAGGGAAGTAAAGCCGTTGGTCCCGGCCCATGTGTGTTGAATGGGTGCGATATCCTACGCAGGTGTGGAAGCTGCCTTCCTGCAAATTCGATTGCCGTCAATGGATGGCAAACGATGTCCGTCGGTGATTGGCACTAGATTGCGGAACAGAGACCGACGTTAAATAAAGGAGAGAAGTTAACTTCCATTTAATTCCACTTTATTAATGTTCGTATCCATGACAGATACGTATTTCGACTACAATGTGCAGTCTTCATCAGTGTCATTCCCACTAAATAACTTATCAAAATCTAACCCTATTAAATACTAATTTCACAGGTATACAAATGAAACTACAATGTGTAGAATCGGAACCTACCCAAATAAAAACCAAAAATTTAAGTAAACTAAACGAGAAAAATCTATACAGCTCTCTAATAAGGAATGTGATCTTGAAATTTTAACCTAAGGCATGACACGACTCAAACTTTTGACCCACTATACTACCCATAAATGCATAAAAATCCCATGTGATTGTTTGGCAAAAATGAGTTATCTTTTGGAATCGATTAATAACTACCTGAATTTTAATATGTGCTGTTAATATTTGCTATTTTTACACATGAGACTCTTGTGCAGTAAAGGCAATTGCAGCTTCCTGATGGCATAACAAAAGTGAGAAACTTTGAAAATCATTTTCAAGAAAAACGAAATCATGCCCTGAAATAAAATTACCCCTTCACTATTGTAATTTTTTTATATGCGCTCCCAAATTTGATGCAAATGTTATACTGTATCATCCAAAAACACACGTTTGCCTATCATTCTTCAAAAACACCACCAATATTTGTGATTTTTGGGGTAAATTCTGGCTCTAAAAGACCTTTATAACAAATGCCAAAACAATGAGTTTAATTTTGCAGAGGCGTCGAAAACCTCAAAACGAACTTTTGCCGCGATCCTTACTCTAAACTGATTTGCTACCCTTGATTTGTATGTGGGCATAATCTAAACTACGTCTACGTCACTGTACACTAGACTGTTTCAGCGTTATATGGAAAATGTCAAGTTCTGGAATTTCAAACGCTACCCCCTGGAATGGTAGTTTGGGGGTTCAGGTCAGAAATACTCTGCCAAAATTTGAAGTTATTTTGTTCACGGGAACCTCTCGCTTAAAGGGTTTTATGTTGGTATGGGGAAAATTGACAAAATGTATGGGGGAATAAGCCACTTTCACATTCGCGGTTCTATGTGGCGCTGTTGTGGGTCGATTTTCTTCATGAACAAAATGTAGAACCTTTGGAGCCTATTGGGAACAACTTGGCTCAAGACCATATGTGAATCCGAGTTAACTCCGAGAAGTTATTTGAGTTTCGAATCAACACCACCTGCCTTACTATTGGTGAGGGCCCAACGCAGTTTTTATTTTTACAATCAGGCATACGAATAATAATGTTTGCATCGGTATAACTTTTTTGTTTCACAATGCAATTGGCTGAACTTTTCACAGTAAGTATTTTTTTTTTTTTGAAATTATGGTCTACTGAAAGTTGGAACAGATTGGCTAGGTGGTTCTGGTTTTATTCCGGGTTTCTGAGAGGCCATCGGGGGGATACCAGTCGCCTAGAACAAGGTGATGCTGAAAATCAACAACAACAGACATCTATGGGTATAGCCCAAAACGCAAACCGGTTGGACATGAGTGTTTCCGATTTGAATGAAACATTGCTCATATGTTTGCTGCTACCAATGGCTGCATTTTTCATTTTAATATGATTTTTTCTACTCAGTAACTTTTAATAAGAACTGATTATAAAAATTGATTATATTTTTTCAACAAATCATAACATTACAACTATTGATCTGATTAAAATGACATGAAGTAGGTAGTTGAATTACCATTAAGGAAAAAATACACTTAAATAAAAAAAACTTAGTAAATTAATATAAAAAAGCGTACACAATAAGATTATTTTACCGAAGTCTGTGAATTTTTACCGAAATCTCAACAGCTGAACGTTCGGTAAACAGTTCGGTGATTTTTCACAGTTTTCCTGTAATTTTTCAACGAATATCTGTGAAAAATCACCGAATCAAATGCCCTGAAACCGCACCGAATGCGACCTATGGATCTAAGATTGGGCCCATCGCTAAAAATCTGCAATTTATCAATTTTATCTAGATGAACGCGTCCCCCTTATAACTTTTTCCTAAGTCCAGTCGTTCTCAAGTTAATGCGAATTAATAATAATAGTAATAATAATTTTCAACATATTATACCATTTTCAAATGGTCCACCAACGAGATGTTTTTTTTTCCATGATTTTAAATAAAAAAACAAATAATTCATTCTCAGACATGGTAACTGTCATACTTACCCGTTTTTATTTAGATGCAGCGGAACCATTGATAGCAGCGAATATGTGAGCAATGTTTCATTCAAATCGGAAGGGTGACATGCTCTGCGTGTGGTCATCAGATGATCCGCCGAAAGATTTGGAACATCCGTAAAATTTATTTTTATATAAATATGATCAAAGCAGGCCTTAACTTTTTCTGCAACTATATGGAATGAAGAAAAATTGTGATTTTGGCTCCCAGTGGTCACCAGATGGTCCACCAGAAGATTCAGGTCTGTTCAATCCCAGCCGAGATCGTTCGGATTTTTCACAGACGAAACAATCTCTACCCACGTAAAGGAAGTAAATCAGTTGTTCCCGGGCCATATGTTGATGGGTTCAATAGGTTTCAGGTGTGGTAGTTGCCTCCCTGGCACTTGATTACCATCAATGATTATTTTTATTTAATTATTGTTTTTTTTTTCATTTATTTTTACCGAACTGGACTACCAAATATTCTTTCTGTTTTCGCGTCCAAAAACGATATTTTTGGTAATATGTTCAAATCTCCATACATATTTTTATTTTTAATTCCTTTTTGTCCATAGGAAGGTGGCACCATTCTGTCAGTAGTGGTGAGAATAAAACTGACAACTTACATTAATTCATTGACAATCGACAATCGTCGGTGTCTGGCACTCGATTGCGGTAAAGAGACCGACGATGAATAAAGAGAAAAAAACGAAATGACGTCTGAAACAAAGTCTTAAATACATACAAATGGCTAAGTGCATAAATGTGAAGTAAAAGAGGGCAAGTCACAACTTGTGCTTAATACGTCATCATAAAGAAACATTCTGGTGAAATGTCCAAACATACTTTTTAATTATATTCTATGGGCCACAATTTTAACAACTGTCATCAAGTTAAGTGTCTATGTAGATTGTTCTTATACAGACATGTAAATAGCTCAATATTTCAATAAAATTTAATAGCTTATCATTTGCGAAGCATCAGTTCCGTTTGACCCATAACACAATTTCATGTGGACACCTTATCCATGTGCTGGTGTAATATTGGACTAAAGTCAGAGTTTTATTGATACCTACACCTCACAAGACTAAAGCTCAATTACCAAACGTCCATCTTCTTCTTTGGCTCCCCCTGGAACTTTTCGTCAACTCTCAACTTAGTGTTCTTTGAGCACTTCCACAGTTTTTAATTGCAAACTTTCTAAGCCTGTACTATTTTTGTATTAGTATTGTTGCAATCATACTTTATTGCTCACGGAATTCCTTATTATTTTAACTTGAAAAATGCTTAGACCGGACAGGGAATCGAACCCAGCTGCCTCCAGCATGGTCTTACTTTATAGCTGCGCCTTTACCCTCTGAGCTAAAGGAGGCCCCAACAAACGTCCATGTAGTATCCAATTTGTGGTACGTCATGCGTGCTTGCACTTTTTTCCATGCACGAACTCTGCGGTGTGCCAAAGTTGAGACCTGTAGGCACACCACATGTGACCGAAAATCAAGTTCGACAACACCGATCGTGATCGTGATCATGCTGTCTCAGACGTTGTAAGTTCACTTCACTCCAGTAGTAGTCCACACAAAGTCTGACCGATGTTTACTCCGCAAATTGAAACTGAATAGCAGCGAGCAGGATTTTGCGAATCATGATTTGAATGCGTGTTCTTGTTGCCAAGAGCTGGGACTATTATTTATGCTTCGCGCACAGGTCGCCTGTTCACGCGTGCCTATTAGCCGGCTATGTGCGGTTGGCGAGTTATTCGCTCGGTTAGGCGGTTAATTTAGATTGGAAATTTTGCACTATACCTGGAGGTCACACATTCACTGGAACTGGAGAATTAATCGAAAAATAGGGAGGTACATTCGCAATTCAATAAATTTAATAATTATTTCGATCGAAATTGCTAACAACACAAACTTATAATTCACCATTGGTACTTTTGTATGCTTTGTTGAGTGTTGTGTTGATTTTCATTCAAGATGGTCCACAATTTCATAACGATGATTCAAAACAAAATACGGTGGTACCCCTAGCGTCCACAGTCCAATATACATGCACTATTTGTAACAACCGAGCGTGAGAGTTCAGCTCAACTACATCCATCGGATAGCTAAGGAACGTCCATTTTTTTTGTTCATTCAGTTTTAAAAAGGGCGACCTTGTCGAAATGCTACACTGTCAAGTTTGCCCTCAACGAATGCCTCCTGCATTCACTGCTGCACTCCTTCCATCACCAGCTGTATAGCAGCTACTGAACCGTACTCGAATAGTGCCAACTGATCGGCAAGTGGTGATTCAATTCTACGAAAGGCAATAGCAAAAAACACAAAACTGGGAGCAGCCAATTTTCCACTGAATTTGCATGGAATTTTCTCGCACCTAAAACAGAAGCCCTGACGGATCATTTTGCAGGGTGCCGGTGTGTGTCGGATTCAGCATTGACTCCTAATCTTTTCCATCTCTAGATGGTTGCTGACATTTATTGACGTACATTCTTTTTATGCACTCATTTATGCATTAATGATGCATGAACTAAAAAAGTAAGTCTTCTAACGTATCGAAGTAAATCCTTCGGAAGGTCTCCAGAAATCCCATGGTAATGGCAACCGAAGTCAGCAATTTTGAGAACACCGGATGGTGCTCAGAACATGACTTTGATAGTTGCTAAAACCCGAGATTTACTACCACTGAATGTGTCCACAAAAAATAACAGTATTTTTTCTACAGTGTAGTCACAGTGATGCATGGAATCAACGTGAAAGATTTCCAAACATATCTAGTTATTTGCATTCGCCTTGACCTAACCCCTGATATAAAAAAAAATATCGAATTATTTGATTCATTTGGTGATGCTGCTGCTGATGGCAAGTCCGTCTTATAGTCCCATAATCAGCAAGCCGAGGAAATCCCGTTTTAAGTTTACTTCGTACTATTCCTTCTTATATGATGGGACAACCTGTTTGGTTCTTTTTACATTTTTTTCAGAACAAGGTTGTTACGGGGTTAGAACACTGCAGCGGGTTTAAAAAATGGCTTTTCGAAACCACTGCACATTTCAAAAACTCAAATTCGGGAAAATGTTATTTAAAATATTTTCAATAAAATGCTGAGAACCGCATTCTTTTAAAGTGTTTCTGTTCGCAAAAAAAATGCGGAATTTACCTTTTTTCGTCTTCTACACTGGCCTAACCCCTTAAGTTCATCCAGTATTATGGAAATATGTGCTACCGTTTCCATTAAGTTTTGACAAAAACGCAAGCCGAAGCGACTTGCAATGACTTGGCCCCTCTCAAATTTCGTAATCCAATTGTGAGGCCATAAATGGATTCGAAATTGTGTACATTAGGGTGTCCCAAAATTGCACTATGTCTGGAAATCTGGAGGCTCACCCTACAAATGATAGCTAAGGGTGTTACAAACAAACGTTTGTATGGTGGCAACTCTGGGAAATGTTGTTTAGAGGTCGCCCCGACGAGATTTTTGAAAAAAGTCCATTTTTCATAGCTATTATCCAATAAATATTTTTAGTTCTTTAAATTTCAGTGAAATCTCACCCTTTTATATTTTTCGCAGATTCCCAAGGGTCAAAACTATAAGATAAAAAATTACTCCGGCATGTTTTGTGTCCAATTTGTTAGTTACAATTTTTCAAATTCTCTAAAATGATGTTTTTTGTTGTACATCACTGCATTCAATCATCAAAAGTGGGTATCAAACAAAGCGCTATTATCAATAAAATGCAACAGAAATATAGGAAGTTTTATAATCAAAAACTTTGCCCAAGACATTTTAACCTCATTTTCAACCGTTAAAAAGTTATTCGTGATTTACTGTGGAAAGAAAAGTTCAGAATTTCAATACTTGCAGTATGTCCACCAGCAAATCAAACTATCATTGAAATCAATAAATACAAATCACCTACTTTGTTGCAAATCACTTGATAACATTTGTTTCAAAGTTTTTAGAATTCAATAAGAGGATATATGAGGGGAGAGGGATCACACAATTTATTAGTTTCCATTTGATTGCCGTAGCAAGCAGAACCAAAAAAGAAAATCATGTCACCAAAAACCAACCTCAAGTCGGATCTCATCACCGGTATTGCGAGGAAGCATTTGCCCAGAAACCGTTTGCCGTCAGAGTTGGCCGTCATCAGGTACTTTCGATTCAAGCATGAAACTCAACAACTTTCAATCGGAAAAAGCATTCAAGTTGTGGCTACCGAAGCTGCTTGCATATCAATGGTACACTGCTTGAGAAGCTTTTCGGAAACTCAACCGGAACTTTGTTTGTCACCTGCTGGCTCCCAAATTCTGCACGGACAGTATCGTTTCGTAGCTCTTCATCGATGTGGTTCACGCTTATGTTGAAGAAGTAATTCAACACATCTTCAAAGCTGGCAATAGCTCTGATTTTTCTTCTTGAAGACCTTACTTTGGCGTTGCCATGTCATTACGAGCTTGGCAACCCTCCTAACAACGTTCCGCTTGAGCTGGTGCGAAAGTCCGGCTTGATTCCAAATCTCCACAGCTTCGGGAATGCTTTGTCCGATTGAAAGTTGATGGGTTTCATGCTTGAATCGAAAGTACCTGATGATGTCCAACACCGACGACAAACGGTTTCTGGGCAAATGCTTCCTCGCAATACCGGTGATGAGATCCGACTTGAGGTTGGTTTTTGGCGACATAATTTTTTTTTTTGGTTCTGCTTGCTACGGCAATCAAATGGAAACTAATAAATTGTGTGATCCCTCTCCGCTCATATATCCTCTTATTGAATTCTAAAAACTTCGAAACAAATGTTATCAAATGATTTGCTACAAAGTAGGTGATTTGTATTTATCGATTTCAATGATAGTTTGATTTGCTGGTGGACATACTGCAAGTATTGAAATTCTGAACTTTTCTTTCCACAGTAAATCACGAATAACTTTTTAACGGTTGAAAATGAGGTTAAAGTGTCTTCGGCAAAGTTTTTGATTATAAAACTTCCTATATTTCAGTTGCATTTTATTGATAATAGCGCTATGTTTGATACCCACTTTTGATGATTGAATGCAGTGATGTACAACAAAAAACATCATTTTAGAGAATTTGAAAAATTGTAACTAACAAATTGGACACAGAACATGCCGGAGCAATTTTTTTCTCTTATAGTTTTGACCCTTGGGAATCTGCGAAAAATATAAAAGGGTGAGATTTCACTGAAATTTAAAGAACTAAAAATATTTATTGGATAATAGCTATGAAAAATGGACTTTTTTCAAAAATCTCGTCGGGGCGACCTCTAAACAACATTTCCCAGAGTTGCCGCCATACAAACGTTTGTTTGTAACACTCTTAGCTATCATTTGTAGGGTGAGCCTCCAGATTTCCAGACATAGTGCAATTTTGGGACACCCTAGTGTACATTCAACCTTTTATCCTTTTGAACTTGTATCCGTTCGACCATGTTTCCATCCGTCCTTTCGTCCATTCAAACTTGTGTCTATTCAACCTTTTGTCTCCCTGCTCATCATTCAACTTTTTGTCCATTAGACCATGTATCCGTGCAACTTTTTGTCCTTTCAACCTTTTGTCCATTTGAACTTTTGTGACCCTTCTCATCATTCGACCTTTTGCCTATTTGACCTTTTGTCCATGCGACCTTTTGCCCATTTGACCATTTTTCCCCTTTTCATCATTCGACATTTTTTCCATTCGATCTTTTGTACCTTCAACCTTTTGTTATTTCGATCTTTTGTAATTCGACCTGATGTCTTTCGACCTGTTGTCATAAAACAAAATGAATGCGTGCTCTTTTGCAATCCCATTATACCCATGAAACTAATGGATATGCAATCATCAATAATTTTTGTTCAATGAAAATACAAATTTGGAAGAAAAAAAAATACAGTGTGACATAATTTTGTCAGCATGCCCTCTGCCGACAGCCAGATATAATCAAAGGTCAACTAACGCCATTAACAAAAATATTTAATCTTCTTCTCAAGTATACTGACAAAGCTTTCCAATTAATCTACTATGATCGACTAAGAGATGAACTAGCCTACGGCTAAAAATCTCTATAATAAAGCATTAAAAAAACTATGATCGACTACAAGCTTCAAAATGCAAATCGATCCCGAAATGCACTGTGTCATCATATGGTCGAATATCAATTGGTAAACCGCACGAAATGAATATTCGATGACTTGCTAGAAATCATTTCCTTAAACGATGCTGATTACAATATTTATGAAGCACCACTATGTTAATGGCAAGTACGTGCTCAGAGCACCTGTTGAATTATCCCAGCTTTGGGAACTCATTGAGTAAGCTGAGAATATCGAGCGTTGAAAGTGATTCATTGTTCTAACTTGAGTATAATTCAGTTTCAAAAAAGTGACAAAAAATGATAATGATCTGTTGTATAGTATGCTTGGAATGAATAAGACTTTTCGATTAACTTACCGTCCTGTCTGCCCCCTGTCGTGGGTATGAGATTTTTTTTGCGATTTAGTGATCATTTCCTCTACACTAAAGAGCAATCAATTCTGATTCCCTATTGTACCGAAGCCCACCTACAAACTCGTTGGAACCGGCTCAAGTGGAACCTCTGATCGCTTTTAACAGATTTCGACAGCGATGAACAAGATTGCTGTTTCGTGTTTTTCGGTCAATATTCCTTTTCCATCTCTTTTCGATTCCGCATATCATTCCATGCCACACTTGTGTCAAATGTAAAACCGACAGCCCAAGTGTTGGAAGTTGAGCACTTTTACATTAAAGGCTTGCTTCTCCGGTAGCCTGCCACAAAGGACAAGATTGGCTCTGTCAAGTCATGGAGTATTTTTTTGTTTTCGGTGTCTGTGATTAAAAGCTGTACCTCGCCACCACAGGCATTCAGACCGCACCAGGCATCACGCACGATGGAATGTAGAGGTCAGTCGAGGCCGAAAAAATGATTTTTATTTTATTTGTATTTGGATCGCTCGGACTACATCCGGTTACAGCAGTGCCAGTGGTGCTTGATGAGCTCCGTGTACATCCGAGGCACATTTTATGTTGAGGTAGTTTGATTGAACAATTTTTCAGTCGTGACAGCTCACAAGGCAATTAAGCAACATACCATCATGGGCTTCCTTGGATTTTAGAGAATAATTTGGACAGTAACATATTTCATAAAGTAAGAAAAGCTACGGCGCCAGACCGTTGGTTGACCAGTAAGCGGACTGCTTTCTCACAACACTGGGTCAGAATTCAACCCCAGCCGAGATCGTTGGGATTTGCTGAGGCGAAAAAAACCTGATCAAGTTTTCCTTCGGAAAGGAAGTAAGGCTGTTGGTCCCAGACCATATTTTTAACGATATCTAGACTCCAAATGTGACCTTACAGACCAGAGACTGCCGGAAAATAAACAAGAGTAAAAAAAAGGAAATGCATATTTCAAAGACTATTTGATAGCACTGGTTTCTGAGATTATTCGATTACACTGTGGAATATGACTTTCTAGGACAGGACAATGAAACCATATTTGACTTTCTTATGGTTTCCTAAATAGGGTTGTACCGATACTGGTAATACCGTGTCATATGTCATATGTCACTAGTAACAAATCACTAGTAACAAATCACTAGTAACAAATCACATATAACATGTTACATGTAACAAAATCGGGTTAATTTTAAATTACATTAGTTGGATCAGCACTGGTGCATTGTTTTCGTGCATTTAAAATGCTGTGTCCAAAACATGATAAATACCTGTACGTCTAATTTATGGATCATACCTATTTTTTAATACACAAACGTGATTTTCTATGGATCAATTTCGTAGGTATATTGTTGAACGTTTAATGGATAATTTGCAATGTGTTTACGGGTAATACGTACAATTACAATGCTCATTCTTCAGAAATTAAGCGGTACATTTTTTATAATTGTGTTGATTAATTTGACATAAAATGTGGATCATATTGATGTTTTTTATACAACATTCACAATTGTTTAACAATTTTATCGGGGTTTCATGAATCATTTGGGTGTTTTTAAAGAGCATTTTTTTCTATGTTTTTTATTGATCATTTATAAGTCTGTATATAGGTCATTCCGCGCCAAGTAACCGAGGCACGTTAAATTGACCTCCTCTAATTTGGACCAATTATCTTAGACCAACTTTTATACAACTATATTTTTGTGACAATCCCCTCAGCATAAGGTTTTTTTAAAACTAATGATGATATTTTGTATTCGTAAGTGCAAACAAGAGGTAGTAAGGAATGTGTTGAATACAAAAAACCTGCCAATATTGCTTTCAAAGCGTCACGATCAGCTATTTTTAGATCGCTGTTCGCTTAGTATGAAGAATGAAGAATTGATGAGAGAAAATGATAAAATTGCTTATTGCGACTCTTATAAAGCAAAATTGGCAGGCCTGTAGATTTGAGGACATACAGTGCGGTTCGATATAATAGCAGCTCATGATGAATTTTCATAAAAAAAATATACAACTTTGACTTAATGAAGTAATGAAATCGGGTTGTTAGCGGAATGCTTAAATAAAACAGCAAAAAAGGTTATCTTGCATTTAATTCCATTCCATTTAATTTTGGTATCCATGACAGATACGTATTTCGACTACAATGAGCAGTCTTCATCAGTTTCATTTTTATACCTGTGATCTTGACTTTTTTACCTATGGGATGAGTACTTAAGGGGGTTAGATTTTGATAAGTTCTTTAGTGGGAATGAACTAAAGAACTTATCAAAATCTAACCCCCTTAAGTACTCATCCCATAGGTAAAAAAGTCAAGATCACAGGTATAAAAATGAAACTACAATGTGTTGAATCGGAACCTTCATACGTCTGATGTCTCGCCTCATGTCCAATCACTATTCGTTAAACGCTCACTTGTTCCGTGTTGGGCTGGGAGATAGCAATCTCTGTGAATGTGGACAAGGTTACCAAGACGCCGGTCACATTATTTGGTCTTGTGCTGAGCATCGTGGAGTCAGATCTGAGCTGTACGAATCCCTTCGGACTTGAGGTAGACAACCTAATGTTCCAGTTCGGGATGTTTTGGCTGGGTGTGATCTGGATTGTAAGTTTGATTAACCTTGTGTTTAGTTTGTTTTTTGTACGTGTGGGTTTTTTTTTAATGTTTGTTTTCAAGATGAATAGAAATAAGTTCACGTTTTAGGATTAATTAAATATTGTATCGTAAATCACATTTCAAACCTCCTAGCAATTCCAAATCCCTTTTCCCATCCAAAATATTGTAAATCTCCACTAACCTCGAGATAACCGCGAGTATTCGGTCCAGTTCCTTTAACTTTAAATATAAGACAGTAATAATGTATAACAAAAATGATAACTCGGCTCTGTAAAGTTTGTTCGATTGAGCCCGTACAAATAAAGTAATAAAGATCGACGGAAAACAAATCAAGGAAAAAAAGTTCATATCAGAAGATTCTCTGTTTCATTGCTTGGTGAACAACCGTGAACAATAAACTATTCAACTCCCACCAGAAGTCCCAGATGGTGCCAGGAAAATACAGTGATGTAAAGCGTCTAGTTCGGGAGAAATTTCCAGCTGCCTTGAACATATTCTATCAAGGGAACACAAATATGTGTTTCCTTTGTAAGACGGAGGAGAATCGGATGCATTCCTGTCCCAAGCGGAAGGATCGGAAGCAGCCTGTACAACAATGAACGAAGAAAACCAACTGTTGGAAGAATAGTTGCGGATGTCGACTGAATTAATCGAATTCATTTAAGTTTATTACCGAGGGTAATAGGGAGGTTATAAATTCCTAGAGGGATTATTTACTCAACTTACTTTTAGCAATTAAACTTCTTTTCCACATAATACTCCGAATGCGTCTTGAGCATCCCTAGCTATGCGCAACTTTAGCTGGTATATAAATTAAGCATTATAAGCAAACGGGGGATCCTAGGTTTAATTTTTTTTCTTACCGTTCACTTGTGTAATATGTAGATCTAGTAGTAGTTTGTAGTATTTATAGTATAGCACTAATTTCTCCTTAGTTTCTAGCCGTAGTTGTAACCTATTTGTAAGAACACTAATCTGTAAGCAAATAAGATATTTTTTCAAACACTACACCTCACCTTATGTTGAATTTAGTATTTCGGTAAGGATTTAAGCACTAGATAGGTTAACATAGGTTTTAGCACTAGATTATAAGACAAAGTTAGGTTTTAATAATAGACTAACTTCACTATAGCATGTAACTAGTATCTTATTTTGTCTCATTGGTTCATGTTTCGCATATCATCATCGGGTGAAAGATTGCGATCATGGCGTATCGATCATGACAAGATCGATGACAACGGCCGTTGTTCACTCCCTTCGATCCGCAGACCTACGAGGGGTTCACCGAATCGACGGGCGTGCTAAAACCAACAATGGAATGAGGAAGATACCAGTACGTACGCTGGTTTCGTGACTGGAGGTGCATCGCCAATAGCAATGGGCGATTTAGGATCGAAACACAAAAGTTCGATTCTTTTGGTTCGATTAATCGATTTTTTGAATCGATCTCAAACACGACAAAAATCGACTGGATCGATCCTTTTCATTCGATTTTTGTATCGATCCAAAAAAATTCAGTGCATTTGCATTTGCAATTCAATATTGATTTTTTTGTCTTCACCTTTGCACATCACTTGCTTTGAACATAAATTCTGCAAACAACCAGTGTGACAGTTCAGTAGACAAGAACGAGAATCGTCATAGGGGCATATCGGCAGAATAACAAAATTTTCTTGCATCAGCCTGTTTTCCCACGTTATGTCGATCCTTTTCAAGCATGGGAGAAAATCTATTGTAAATATCCCCATGTATACCCCATTGCTCGAGACTATTTATAAAGTGTTCCGTCAGAGAGGCTATTGTCTTAAACTGGTGAAACCACGCAAAATCTGTATCGGCTCAATGCAAAACGCATGGCTCAATTAGCTTTTTGGGATCCCACTCGAATGAGTTTTGGGATATCTGAATTAAGTACTTTCCGTACTTACCTGCTTTTACACTCCGACCATCTAATCGTTTTGTTTCATATGTTAATTTTTCGTTTTTTAAATAATAAATAATAACCTAATAAATCAAAATCACTCACCTAATCAAGTATGCTGAGCAAAAACTTCCACATTTCAAATGAAATCAAAATAGTAATTTACTACATTCTCATCACGTAGGTATATTAAACTCACAACTTTTACTGCGTACGTACTACACAATTTATTTCTAAATGATATCAACCATCACACTTAATGACTATTATAAGTGAAATTCAATAACAAGATAGCTTATGTAACGAAATATCGACTTTAGATTGAACTTGGCGTTAATCTTCACCAACTTAAAATGAATCGATCCAAAAGATCGATTCAAAAAGATCGATTCAAAATGATTGGTTAAATCGGTGAACCGATTATTTTCAAAACAAATAATCGATTCGCTTAGATGATCGATTCTTGCCTCAAGATCGCCCAATGCTAATCGCCAAACGAGGATGCGGCTTAGGTACTGGAAGAAGAGGTAGTGAGTGGAGAGGAGACCAGTGCTGCTGAGGAATAGCAGCCACCTGTTTTCAAGTGTAAAAATGATGCGTATTACTACTACAAATGACCATGAGAGAGCAGATAAAGGACGAAGAAGAAAAAAAATGGAAGAAGCAAGGGAGTTGAGAGCACGGATGAAAGCGGACGCTAAACTCAAGTCGCCTCCAAGGAAAAGTACGAATAACTCATAAACTATTTTTTTTCCTTTGGTTTGTATTCCGTCGATCTTATTTTCCGTGCTGAGCACCAATGCTACCGACGCCAGGGAGGCAGCTCCCACACCTGGGTCCTACCTATCGACTCATCAACTCATGAACCGGGGACCAACGGCTATACTTCCCTTCCAAAGGACATCTCGGTGGCACCGACTGGGATTGAACCCAGGCCTGCTGAGGTGAGAGGTAATCACGCTTACCACTACACCACCGGCGCCGCTGACTCATAAACTATGTCCCTCTTAATATTTTAATGTAATTCTGAAATTATTAAATAGTTCTTGGCTCCGTGGAGTCCTTTTGTACATTTGAGCCTAAAACAATAAACTATCGGATTTTTTTTATTTATCTTCCATCCACATATTTATGTACATAAAAATAAACGAAACTGGGACATAACGTATCTTTAAGGTATCGAGATATTCGTTCCTGCTCGGGTAAGGAATAGTATCAGTCAAAGAAAATTATTATCACATTCAGCTTTTATATCTTATCAAGATATTGGTATGTTGCCTAAATTAATCAATTTAATGGCATATTCATAGCTTATTCTGCTATCAGATCAAAGTTAGCTCCAGAATTAATGTTAAAAAATATGAAAACAATAGCAATATGGTTTTATATGACCGTTACTCGTAAGAAATCAATACATTCATAAAGCTGTATTTATTATCATTAAATGGGGTTAACTGAACGAAATCTATTCAAATTCGCAGTATATTTTCTAAATTTTAACTGAAATTTAAACTTTTACCGAACAGTTCCGTATCTCAGAAATTACACAGTGCAGGGTTGAATTAGTGTGTAAGCATGTGACATTATTTTTGTGCAAGGACCATTTGTTGTAAATAACTTAAGGAATATTTGTCTAGAACATTTGAAAACTGTATCTCGATGTTTCACGCTTAAACCCGAGCAGGAAAAAATAACTAATTAATACCTAATTCTGACTAAATACCAAAATTTGGTATTGACCAGCATGACATAAGACGACATACGAGACATAATACCAAAGAATAATACCAAAAAATTACATGCAAAATACGTTGTAAATGGTAAGACAATTCTAGATAAGCATTTCAAAAGATCCTTTCTGTATTGACCAATTCTCATTCTCATCACTAACTTTCTCTTTTACTTCACCTAAATGAATTTGTCAATGAAACCATCCCCCTTGCGCTCACAGACGTGTCAGCCTCCATACCTGTAAAAATATAATGCTATAATAGCCAAACATTCCTCAGCAGTCCAAATAATTCAATCAAATCTAGGCTAAAAGCAATCCAGAATTAAAATTGAACCAAAATAGTTTCTGTCGTTTAGTATGATATGCTCCTCCCTTGAGATGGAAATTGATTTCAAACTAATAAGGGTGGCAACCGAAACTATCTAATCAATCGAACTGCCTATAGCTGAAGCGCCCATTATACAGCGAGGCTGTCGGTCATCATCGTGAACTCCGGACACGCGACTAGATCTCCCAAGCAATTAATACTAGGTTCTGCAAATTGATCGATACGGACAACAAAGATAATGAGCTTTTTTCAATCTCTGACATTTTGATGACTTTTATTTCTGAATCTTTAAAACGAAATTGACACAGATACAAAAAAGTTTCAATTGTAAGGCATCATAGATTGAGCCTGGTGGCATGAGGGTAAAAGATGAATCTTAGTCCATCGAATCACTGAAATTGATATGTTATTTAATTTTCTTACTAACAGTTTTTTTTTGTTTTATGGCTTGTCAAACATGTATCAAAATATTTTTAATAGGGCACTGTAGGTTATAATCATGATTTGTTTTTCACAAAACTCAAAATTTCACAAATCAATAAAGTACCTGATTGAAGTAATTGTATTTAAGATGTTGATTACTAAAAAAATCCCATTATTCTCTCCGTGCAACATTACAAGCTGTCATTTGTAGCACAAGTCTACCGTACGATATGTTACAATATATGCCTACAGCAGATTAACCTCAACTAAGGCACTAATGGACAGTTGATCAAGCACGGAGATTGAACGAATCAAATTTTGCCATGCTATGTCGTCCAAAGTCAGAAACTGAATTATGGAATTGAATTTGCAGCGCGCCCTCTCAACCTTTTGAAGCGAAGCCATGGCGCAGTGATGACCAGCGGCTATCTAGCTGGCAAAAAGATACAAGCCGGCAATCGGTGCTTTTATGTTTCAATTAATTAGCGAATCAAAATGTGCGGCCGCCACATCACGTATAAATACAGTGTATCGCAAAATTGAGCGTACACCCTAGTGGAACATTTTTGAAACATTCTGAAGAGATGTATATTTTTTTAATCTTGGCTGGTGGTCAAACAGTTGTTTATTGATTTATCGTTTTAGTTTTGGACTGTTTTTGGAATAACCTGTATACAATTAGATTTATTTTAGTAAAACAGCAAAATTTCTAAAATTTTAGTTCATTATATTTCAAGATATTATGGTTTTTCAAAGAAAAGGCGTTTCTCTCAAATAGCTCTTAATTTTAATAAACGCAACCAAATAAGCCCAACACTGTACAAATGATAAATTTATGATGATTCAGCAGCCAGAAATTCAGAAACGTATCTTTTTAATTGTGCTTTAAAGCTGTTTTTTTTTCTAAAATTTAAGGACATCTGTTAGATAAATTTTGAGATACACTGTATATTTTTTTTTTTGCTGCAGCTATGTAGCAGAGCAAGTTCGATACACTTGGGTTTTATGAGGTTTGGCATGTCAACCGTTTGTGAATGTCAGTGCGCATAGCTATAGGCACAGCAAGTTGCGTTCGTTAAAATAGTTGGGATCTGAATATTTGTCATATTTTTGCGACCGCTCTATGTGGGGGTCAAGCAATATTTGCAGTTAATTAAATTTGATTTTTCTGCTCAATTTAGTTTATCGTACGTACTGGCAAATAATTGTTCGAATTGAGTGAATGGTATACAGTCAGGGCAATTAAAGTTGGTTTGTTAATGTTACAAAATCTTTGCATTCATATACCATTGGAACGTCGAGACCAAGAGTGACGCGAATTAAGAATGCTGACTTCGTAAGTTTTTTTTTGCAATATATGGGCTAAATCAACCAACGCACAAAATTTTCAAATCCAACGTGATGTTTGTACTGTCACTGTCAAACGCTGCAGGTCTTCATTAAACGATGCCAGTGGTATATAATTCATACTTGGTGACCTCACAACTCGATTTCGAGTGTTGAGCAACGTCGTGGCAATGTCATCACAAGCCGATTTTAACATAAACTTAACAATTTTCGGAGACTGTGGATAACCAATTTTCATCAAAATCGATATTGATCCGTTATGGGTAGTGAAGGTGCAGATAAAATTATAACAAAGCTTCCAGCTTACACTTTGCACACCAAAACTTACACAATACACCTGTCGGTCAGAACTAATGAATGAATGTGGACGTTGCAACGGAGATCGGATGCTACTGATTTATGATTAACCTACTTCAGGTGCGAGAATCAGTGGTTGGTGATTCGATCAGCACTATTCGATGTTCTATCAGTCGACAATGTAGTAACCCACTGCAAATACCAGCCACCATCATCTTCGCCTGCCCCAGGCAAACTACTTGCCACTGAATGATTTATAACTGTGTAGTGTGCTTGTAGACTCCCTACCGACCGCTGCAAAAATCTTTGATGGATGACGCATTTAATTGCGATGAGAATCTTTTCGGAATATAAACACGCTGAGCTATTCGATGAATGCGGGGTTTCATTGCATTGCAGTGTGACATAAAAAATGTGCACACATGTATATAAACCTGCACAGTTCGAAAAAGTTGTGTAAATTTATGTTACATTTTATTCACATAAATGGAGCGTACAAGTTTACATTACAGATCATGTGAAGTTCTGAAACATTTCATGAAATAATCCAAATATTGTATACAATCCACATCCATCTTTGTAAGCAAAATTTCTTGTAAGTAGCTAGTTTGCGTGAAAAGAAATACAAATTTACACGCATAGAGATTTACATCATCAATAATATTCATATTTTTTACTGTGATAAGTATGTGAATTGTTTGTAGGTAGCGCAATGTTCCGGTTAGTATTAGTTTAGTACATGACCGTTCAGCAATATGGTGGATTAACTCCAAACGATTTAGTACCTAGGTACTTGTTTGAACCGGATGTGATTGATGGGTCCAAGCCTAGTACACTGTACATTAGATGACTCTGTTTGGTTTCCGATGTAATTATAATGCAGTCTTGAGAGCCATTTATCATGCAGTTTTGAGGTCGATTGGAAGGGCCTTTGAGGTCTAATGATGGTGTTAACAGTGTTTGCATATTTGTGTGGAACAGCTAATGATGAATTTAAGGGACAGCTGATATAAGTGATATACAAAATAACAACTTCGTGAGGTGTCCCATGATCTTGAACATAAACAAGTTTCGGCATATAAATTACAATTTTACGGCAACTTACAATGAAAAATAAATGATCGGTGACGAATACGTAATGTCGCAGAATTTATCAAATAATTCAAGGATTAATGGTTTAAATATTAAATTCAGTAATAAAGTGAAAGTTCTAAAGCACAATCTTAATGGACGATAGATACAAACAGCTACAAAAGGCATAATCGATTTTTTTTTTCACAGAGCAGACAGAATGAAAACCCATTTGGCCAAATTTGGTACTATAGGTGTCCCAGAAAGTATAAGCACACTTTCAACTCGCCGCCATTTCTACCCCGATGAAGGTTATCAGCTGTTCATCGATGTGTGTTGTTGTTTACTTATTGCTCAACAAGTTTGTGTGCGCAAAGTTGATTTTGTTTACAAAATCATCAAAATGCGAGGCATGCCCTGAAAAAGCGCTAACACTACATTATTCCTAACCTATCAGTAAGAAAGAATCGAGGAATTAAGTATCGAAGCAGTCCAAACCGCCATCCGGAAGTTCGATGAAGAAGTTACCTTCGAGGACACATCGAAATCTGACCGTAAACCAAACCGAAAAGTGAACCAGAAGATCACCAAGCTTTAGTAAATAAGAAAACTGCCTCTGTTCGAGATTTGGCCAAAAAAACTGAGAACATCGAAGTGTAACGTCCAACGTGCCAAGACAAAAAAAGGGCTGAAAACGTTCAAGAAGCAGAAGAAGCCAAAACGAAGTCAGAAACAAGTCACATCTGTCAAACCGAGGGCTCGGAAGCTGTATGATAGCCTGCTGTTTGGCTATCTAATCTCAATGACATTTATATAAGGTCTGGGCCAACAGGCAGCTTGCTGGTGTTAGAAGCAAAAATGTTGTAAACATTGCTGAACATCTCCGAACAGATAGAAATACGTCACTGCCAACATACTGAGAACAGATAGAAATACGTCACTGCCAACAGCTGTTTCGTGCAAAAAGATAAACATTGTAATAAAATACGAACACCACTAAACATTTGCACATTTCACTAACACCAATAAGCCCTTTGGCCCAGACCTTATATAAACGTCATTGATCTAATCTAACTAATTGACGTGTGTTCTCGTGGACGATGCAACATACGTTAAATTTGATAACAAGGCGCTTCCGGAAGACAAATACTACACAGTTCATGATGATCAGGAAGTTTACAATGCTGATAAGTCAATTTTTACTGAAAAATTTGTTGAGACAGTCATTTGCATCGAATTCACTACTCGAAAGCAAACAAAGTTCAACGCGTGCCAAAAGAGATGAATCCTCCGAATTGTCCGGAGGCCCGGTCAATGGAAACTTTTTGGACGCTTTCCAAGGGATGCCTACGGAGACACTTTAAGGCACCGAATTCAATCGAAGAATTTGAAAAAGACTGGACAAAAGTGGCCAAAATCATTGCCAAGGAATCTATGCTAAAGCTCATGGGTAGCTTCAGATCAAATGTTCGGAGCTTGGCATACGATTAAAGGAACTGCGGATTATTTTGATCCAATTTAAAGAGAATACTATAGAGAACATATATATGAAATAAAAAAATGAATTCATCTACATAACGTTGATTTATTCCAATAATAAAATGTGTTTATACTCTCTGGGACACCCTACATAACACTAATGAGCTGCATTTTAAAGCAAACGAATTGCAATGAATGGAAGAAATTTGTATTATTTAACAATAATTATAGAATTATAGTAAAATTTTAATTTTAATTTAGTATCTGTCAAAAGATAAGCAATTATAACGGTATTTAAAGGAAATAAACCAACCCACTCAAAGCTCTTCGTAAAATTTCAGTTTTAGGTGCTGTTCTGAAAGAAACCACTCACAGAGAGAATTATTACAAATGTCAACCAATCACATTGACATTCCGTAAAACGGGGTGATGTTGATCATAGAGGTGAAACATTTTCGTTTCACAACAATCATTTTTTTTTTATGATATTGTTATGAGAAAGATTGTTCAGTATTTCATTAAGTACACCCAACCGGGGATGTAAGATTCGCTTCGCGTGGGATTCATCATCGGAGGATGTAAATGGAGACGGCATGAACCGATGATACGATATACCGAGCTACACTCAAAAAATTCCACACGTTTGATCGAAGTGCTTAAACACTTGATTTTTTAAATGCACAATCACATTTACTTTAAGTGTATTTCACTTTGGTTCAATGTGTTTTACACGTTAATTTATAATGTTTCAAATTTTGAAATATTGAAAATCTTTCACTATCTTTTCAAATGTATTTCACACTGAATCACACTACTGTTCAAAACAGATGGATTTAAAGTGTTTTGCTTTTCAATGCGATGTGAATTGCTTGCTCAGAAAGGTAAACATCGAAAACAAGACTTGTGACTTTATCCTATCAACCCACCTCATATATGAGAACAACCGCCGCACAGTGAGATCGAACGAAGACTCCGGCAGCAGCACACCCCAACAGTCCATGATCGAATCCCAAATCAGACCCATTAAAAAGATATGTGAAAGCTATATATTTGTCGATTCATTTTTAGAGTCGGTAAAGTTGAAGTCGATAAAGTAGAATATTGTAGAATATTGAACTATGGTGTGCAAAGCTATTGATATCACCAAATGAGGCACATAGAATCCATGTGTGTCGCAATTCAAATCCATAGTGTTCAGGCATGATTCATAGCATAAGATTCACACATGAAATGGATGTGTTTTACAATAAGTGCAAAATTAGGTGTGAGACACATGATGATGACGTGTGGAATTGTTTGAGTGTAGTGAGTGAAATTAATCATGTCGAATAAAAAAAAAATGTTGTCAACTGGGGGAACACGAACCACGAACGTTGCGATTATCAGACCTGTGCTTTTTCCACTGCTCTCTTCATGCTTTAGGATATGATTAGGCTAAAAGCAAACAAAAAGCGCTCATTTATCGCATACTCGACTTCGTTTGCTTTTTCTGCTGGAGAGAATCGAAGCAAGTGGGTGCATCGTTCGACCATGTTATACATAAAAATCAAGGCAAATGCTTGCTCATGTAGGTGAAAGCATATACAGAACACGGAATAAAAAAGATTAAGATTCATTACATCGTCTGCAAGGTCAACTTCTAACACTAACTGTGATGTTCATGAACAGAGGATGATAGGAAATGGAACCAACAGTTATTGTAATATTTTTTTGGTTTGCGTGTAGTTCTTTTTTAATATTCAATTATTTGTTAGGCTCAAATTTCGTTAAACTTCACGGAACCGAGGTCTATCAAAATACAATAAATCATAGTTCATTTGCAATGTTTTCACTACCGCATGATGCATTGTACCGCTCTAAATGTACAATTTTGTGGAAATGATGATTTTTTTTCCTTGATTTGTTTTCCGTCGATCTTGTTTTCCGTGCTGAGCACCAATGCTACTGAAGCCAGGGAGGCAGCTCCCACACCTGGACCCTACCTATCGACCCATCAACTCATGGACTAGGGACCAACGGCTTTACTTTCTTCCGAAGGAAGGCGTGATCAGAGATATTATGCCTCAGAACATCCCGGCGGCGCCGACTGGAATTGAACCCAGGCCTACTACCAGTTGATTTGTTATATGCAGTTAGAGATCCAGGGCCAAACTGCGGGATGCTCACTATGCCCCACCTGTTCACTATGCCCCTTCTCCCCCTAGGTATAATAAAAATGGTGTTATGTTCAAAATTATATTAAATGTCTACATTTAGGTCTATTTTTCACTATTATGTGACAAAATACACTCAAGTCTTTTCATACACGGTTTTTTTTACGCGTTTGTTTTACACGGTTTTTTTTAACAGGGTTGTTGTCGCTGAGTCGCAATTAACACGGTACGTTTTTAACGATTTCTCGATAACGATACAACCAATCGACTTTACTCGACTCACGTTATCCGTTTCACAATCACAATTTTTGGTGTAAATACAGTTTTTTTTTCATACGGACCATAGCAAGCTGTGATTTCGATTGGTATCAAAATCATTTTTTTTAAATATTGTAGCATGTGCAAATCAAAATGTTGGTAGGATTTTTTTTACACGGTTTGCTTTTTAAAACGGTACATATCTCCCGTGTAAAAAATAAGTCCTGAGTGTATGCAGTTTTCTCGGAAACCACAACTTTTATAGACATTTTCATATTCTTCTTCGGCGAACAGAAATAAAGCAAACATACTTACTTCTGCATCATCAACTTCACCCCAGAATTGAAAATATGCATTGTTAATCTCATTTTAATTCTAAAAACTTAGCTGGATATGCAATTTAAGAACTCAACTCAAAAATTATATATTCTGATCATCGCATTGGCAGGTCTATTCTGATCATCGCATTGGATTCTCGATTGTGATGGAACGAGGTGTGGAAATAATGATAATCCTCCAGCAGCATCATGAATCTAACAAGTTAGAAACCGGTTTGGAGCAAATAGGGTAACATAATCACTACTTAGCGAGCAACGACATTTTTGTGAGAATTAATCTGCACACATCAATGAGTTTTACAAAAGGTCATTCACCGTTTATTGTTTGCGCTGTGTGAATCAATATTTAATTCCGATAAGTGAGTGCATCTTGTTTCATTTCCATTGTGTTAGAATGATACACCGAAACTTTTTTCACCCTTATGAATAAATAGACTCTAAACGTTAAACGGATTTACCTACATCGAGAATGAAAAATCCAATCTACATCCAATGTTTCATGTAAATCGGAATATTTATAGCTTCAATTCAAATCCGATTCAATCAAACATTCTGTCCCATCCTCACGAACTTGCAAATCATTGCTGAATGTTTCATCTCTGCTATCTTCCACAATCGCGGAGAAGCCGTCATGAAACAGTTCCGATTATATAATTGCAACACGTTTATATTTGTTCACATAAAACCTCGATCACGCTCGGATTACCACTGGGGATCAAGTTTGTCCTCTTCCATGCGCTGCCAACTATAGGAAGGATTGCACTCTACTAGCGCGACCTGTTCAGTGACTACTAATTGCTCGAGAGCCTACGAATTCAACACGTGCTTCAGACCGGCTAATTACAATCCAAACCGGATCCGAATTCAAACGATACAAGCTTTGTCCGCTTTCAACGGAGAATGAATCTGTTTGGCACATTTAATGAGATATTTTGTAGCATTTCAATGAAGCATCCTCCAAATCTTCTCCTTAGCAGAGCAATTTAAAATATCTCACATTTATAAATTCATCACCGCTCGATAGCTTCCAAGAGGCTTCGAAGGTCGTCTGCTAAAAATAAACAGAATCATCCAAATGAAACCTCCTAATCCTCCTTCTGTGGGCGAACACCGCAAAACCGCCACTTTATTAATTTATACGAATGATTTTATTATATCTTCGTGTGAACAAAAGCACATCCATTGAATGGCTTGGAGATAGACCGACGGGAAACGGTACTAAGTTTGCTGTTAAACTCTGTTGTCTAATGGGTAATTTAGCGCACACACACACAAAAATACAAATAAATAACATGACCAAACACACACAAAAAAAAACATAATCAACAGAATGAAGTGAACGAATTGACTTGAAAAAGTTCCTTTCGTGGTCAAGTGCACACTCCAATCGTTATTGGATGGTTTATTGTCCTTGAGCAGTTAATTGTTTTATAGACTTGAAGTAGTCGCAATGATTTTGTTGTTGTGTAACAATTATTAGCCGAGGCAATTTGATTTAGGTTGCACAAGGTTGTCAATCTTTTACTAATTTAGATGACGTTTCAATATGTTGCAATATAAATACATTAAATGATGTCTGCTTTAGTTATCCTTAATAGATCTAACAATCGGATCATCCTTTTTTGTCATCTGCCTTGCATAGCATAGTATTTGTTTGACAACATACATTTTTTTGAAATTTTATTGATGTGTATATAGGTATTTTTTTTTTCCTCTGTTCGGGACCTAACACTTCTGCGACCAGTAAATTGATCTATTGGTGTATATCCCGTGTCCTTAGTTTAGTGCATGTCTTATTACTCCATCACTATTGGAAAAAGATGAAATATTCTATTTTTGACGTAGAACTACGTCTTTGTCGACTATACTGGGGTGCAAATCAAAAAATATGTGTGCTGAAGGAGTGTTAGGTTTTGAACGCTTGTAACTTTGTCATTTATAGATGAAATTTAAATCCAAATACGCCAATCGATAGGATATTACATTACGAACCTGTTGAAATAAATGTTTTTCTAATTTTTCTGTAACTAAACTTTTGAAAATGTACAAATGATAATTTTATCACTGTTTTCAAGAAAGAAGCCTTTTTTCCAAACCCAGTCATCATAAACGAATAACACTTGGTTGCACATCATTCTGCTTGAACCTGAAAAGATATAAATCAGCGCTGCTCTCCTGCCTCTGCTCATTACCGCTTCAGACGGCGTGGCACTAGGTCCTGCAACAAGCAGGACTAAGTCAGCGGCTAAAGGTGGATCACGGCGTGTCCACCAAATGAGGAATGAGACTTGAAAAAACATGCATGCAAAATCCCCTCCCCCTTAACAACCTCTCCCCCTCCCCCCTTCACAACAACCTCTCTCCCCCTCAACAACCTCTCCTCCCCCCCCCCCCTCAACAACCTCTCCCCCGCCCCCCAACAATAACCCGAAAAAGACATGGACGATTTTAAACAAACCACAATTATTAGTAATAACAGAAGTTTTTGCCTTAATTTCTTCCCGCACCAAAACTTTCAAATTTGAGAAAAAAAATTGCTTGAAAGACATATTCGATGATATAATGTTGGTGAATTACACACAACTGACTGTAAAACATATCTGGTACCTCTATACATGAAATTATATTAACATCCAAATATGTAAAAAAGGAGGGACTTCGGATGTTAACCTAATACATATATCATGCATCATAGATAGAGATAGATAGATAGGTTCTACGTCATACTGCGGTCGTGCTTAGGACACAACCCTTTAATTTTTTTTACAGTTGCCACTCTTGCATTTATCGCAAGGATCCGACTCTAATTGAAAAGTCCCGCTATTTATACCCTTCGGAGTGTTGAAACACCCTCCAAAGGCGCGCCCCTTTGTCAGTCAAAATTGGATTCCTTAGCAACAAAATTAAGGTATGACACCGATAATGACCATGCATCAGAATCCTAGTTTTAACCACTTCAAACTAGGGAACAACGAATAGAAGATTAGGAATCACATAGATGAAGACAACTAACTCATTTTTTCCTTGTGTCAAGATCATCTGCGGTAGACAAAGCCGAGCCTTGTCACTATTAACAAGGCATAAAAAGTAGCAAGGACTAAGATGTGTTCCTTGGATTACTGAAAAATCCTGTTCCCCTAGTTTGAAGTAGTCAGGACTAGGAATCAGTGGTAGATCTTACATCCCGTAAAGTACCACGAAAAGGTGATAAACCCAAGCTACGGGGCGTATACAGGTATACCTCGATATAATGTAACTGTCACTATTGACTTCCATCGTCGATTTCCCGCAAATTATCATTCAAAAAAGTAATATCACCATTGGACAGGTGAGATAATCCTCCATTTATTGGTAATATTAATTTGTATGATTCAATTGTTATTAGCGAGATATTGACAATGGAAGTCAAGAATGATAGGTACGTTATATTGAGGTATACCTGTATTGGGCTTACGTTTTAGCAGAGGCAAACAAAAGATCGAATCTGTCAACCCACACCTGATTTTAATTCATGTAGGGGAAATGTATGTAATTTCGGTCAAAATGTCCCTAATTTGGGCCCATACATAAAATCAGCAATCGACTAAATGTTCAATAGCGACCAAAAATATCCACTAGCACCGTCTCAATGACAAGTTCATCTAGATAAAATTGAGATTTTTAGCGATGGGCCCAATCTTAGATCCATAGATCAACATTAGAGCCATTTCCCTTATGTAATTGAATTACCACAGCAGTTTCCGTAAGTCCCCATTATGAATAGCTACAGCAAGTTGGTTGTGACAATTGGGCTACAAAGAATATTGTAATTTGAAAGAGGTTGTTTTTAAAATACACATACATCCATCGACCACATTGCAAAAATTAGGTAACTACGGTGGGCTGGGCACGTCGTAAGAATGCTGCACGACGACCTAGTGAAAATGGTTCGAGTAGAATTGAGACGACTTCTTCGGACAGCAGAGGACAACAAGGCATTAGCCTGATTGAACTTGAAAAACCCACTTATAATTATTCTACAGTAAGGCAAGTGTACCAATTTTTACCCTTGTAGTCCTGTAATTTCCCCTATCGTATAGTAACCCTGTAATTTGCCATATATTAAAAACTATTCAGAAAAATTATATCGTACATTGTAAAAACATACAGTGGATCTCAAAATTGATCGTACAGCAGTACTTAAATTTTAGAAAAACGGCTCTAAAAGCGCAAGTTAAAAAGACACGTCACTGAATTTTTGGCAGCATTTATCAATTATTGGCTCAGTATTGGGCATATTTGTTTGAGTTTGCAAAAAGTTAGAGCAATTTAATAAAAGTGCCTTTTTCTTGAAATCTTATATTTTTTTGACATAAAATGAACAAAACTTCTTCAAATTTTTCGCATTTTAAGTCGTAATAAAGATCGTTCATCTGTCACTAATTTTACTAAATTTAGTCCATTAGGTAAAATGTTGAAAATCGACCGTTTTACTAAAATAAATCTAACTTCATACAGGCTCCTCAAAAAAAGACCAAAATTATAGCAATAAATCAATAAACATCTGTTCAATCACCAACCACGATAAAAAAAACGTCTATTCACCACGTTCATAAAAAATTTCTGGGGCGTACGATCAATTTTGAGATACACTGTATCTACTAGGGTGTGTCATCATGATCATCTTTTCAGAACAGTATATTTTTGGTTCCATTTGGAGTCCCAAACAACTGTGCAAAATTTCTGGACGATTGGTTTTAGCCCGGTTTCGCGTGTTTCGTTTGAAATTTGTATGGAAAACAGTATGCGAAAACCTGCTTTTTTTCATTTTCATTCCTAGGGACAACAATTTTACTTGAGCCATGCAACTCATCATGTAAAAATGTAATCCATGGTGCATTAATCTTTACAATTTTTTTTTCCAAAGATGCATATTTCGAAGTTACAAATCAATCTACGGTGGCTCATTAGATTGTAAATATTTTAAATCAAAATGATGCGCCCTATTGGAGCACTAGTGCCAAAACTGCTATACTTTCCCTATAAAAATTCCTAATTTTAATTGTGATGTAAACATTCATTCACGTAGATTTGTATTTAATTTCACGCAGCCGAGCAACTTGTAAACAATGTTGTTTACAACAATGGGCTTTTGCATACAATATTTGCTACATTGCATGAAATGTCTCAGAACTTTACATGATATAGAATATAAACTTATATGATATGTCACGCTCCATTTATGTGCATCATATTGGAAATTTACACTACTTTTTCGAACTGTTATTTATATATATTTACTTGAACAGTCGTAATGACAGAAAAAATATACTCACTGGAAAGTAAATTTATTAACGTGATTTTTAGTCAAAAGCAAGTCCATTATGGTTCACTAGAAAGTGTTTATTGATTACCATTGGGCTAAGAAAACTTTACATACATACACAACACACATTGCTACTCTCACAACTAAATTTAATGCACGCGTGATGAATTATAGCAATTATATTCTGAATATTTCATCACAGGTCCTTCTTTGGAGCATGTCCAAGGTTATTAATTAATAACTTTCTACGCTAAAAAATGCACAAACTGAATATTGTGTGGCAAGCACAATAATACTATATGAACAGGGAACCAAAAAAATTCAAACCATAAAGTTTTACCTGACCAGGAATCGAACCCGTCCCTTCCTGCTTTGTCATGTTCTTTAACTGACTAGGCTACCGGAGGCCTCCTAAGAAATTCTTCCATCCATATAATTAACTATTCAAAACATCTATCATCAAACATTTTTCCATTCTTCACCCTCAATTTAGCCAAAATTCGTTACTAATTTGAAAAGATCCTGCAACAATGAGCATGTGATTCCTTTCTGGGGAATTCTTTTCGCTCGTTCCAATGTAAATATTTCTCCACAAGGCGTCAAAATTATTCACGCCCCTTTCGTCATCACCGGGTCTGGCATAAAACATCCAAACGATCTTTTATCTGCGGTCCTACGTCTGCTTCTATCATGTTAGACATCTCGCAAACTATTGAATTAAATGTTACTGGTGTTATCCCCTGTTATCATCTTTTCATCATTTTCCCAAAGAGATGAATTGCAAAGTGATGTTAATATGACGTAGGCTATTTTTGTTGTATTCGTTTTTCAGAATTAGAACTCATCAGAATTGCCAACGAATGGAGCTGCTTCGTACGATTGTTGGAGGCACGGCATCAGCCGATGAGAATTAGAATCTAAAGATGGAAGTAATTTATCCACCGCAACAGATGAGGCGCGAACGAACAGCATCACGTTCGACACGTTTCAGCAAAGCATTTTGCGCAGGGCTTCGGAGCGTGAATTTATGGTCATGCTAGGGACGGACGACACTGTTGCTGCCTTCTTTGTAAGATTTAATTGACTCATGCTTCCAAGCCAACGCCAAAGCTGCCAGCTCATTACGGAATTCTTGACCGAGGGTTCTACCGTGGCGGTCCGTAAACAATGAACTGTGCCGATGTGGTGTGAGTTGCGGAAGGAAATATGCGTAATTTTAAATTTCATGGATTAAATAATCGGCGTATGTAGATAATGATCAGTTTCTTGAAAATTAAGTTAAAATATGCAAAGTTTAGAGATGTTCAGATTTTCGTAATGTTCTGTCGGTCAAAATTGTTGTAAAAAAAGTACCTTCCCTACCACATTATCAATTTTTTTTCCTCAAATCTCTGCTAGTGCTTTTCATACAGTTTATAATAAAAAAAAACCAATCATTTCTAATCTCCAAATAATGATAGTAAAATCAAAAATGGAATAAAGCATTCGATTTTATTTTTAGATAACGATTAATTTTGAATTAGGCAAAATAAAATGCACTTGTCAGTTTTTTTTCTTTGCCATATCGCTGTTAATGTAGAACGAAATCTTGCTGGGCTCTTTTCGTATTTGGTAGTGGATTGGGCGAAGAAGTTATCAAACATGTATTGAATCTCCTTATCGAAGGATTTGTTTATCAATTGGCTACGTCGTTGATGCTTTCGTAAACATATGTATGACGTGCCATGTGGCTCAAGAAAAAGTCTACCGCTACCGTCCGTATTTTTATTTCAAAATTAAATGGTTGATTATTTTTATTAAGGAGAGTTTCAGCCAAACGTTAAAGCCAAGGTTAAAATCTAATTTAAAAATCGAAGTAAAATAGATCCAATTGACCCAGTTTACTTTATTTATCACTCTTACTCACTTTAAACCCTATTTGGATGTTTAAAGCTTTTTTATTTGATTATAAAACAAAAATACGAACAGTTGCGAAATTACCAGTAAACAACCCTAGTCCCAAGCTTCACAATTGTCCGGAAAGTCTGAGGAAAGTATTAAATAGGGTTTGAACTTATTAATTAAAGCCATTGGAGGCAGGTTATTAAAATCGGGTAAGGGCATCGTTGTGTCAAATTGGTCGTAACACGTTTCGAGTATGAGAGAGTGATTGCAGTTTGCTCAAAAGTGCCTGAGCAAAATGCAAGTACTTTCGATGATTACCCGTTGTTGCAATACCCATGTAGCAATTCTGACTTTGTGAGGGTTGCATACACCAGGTCGTAAACTCGTAGAATGCTCTGAAACCTTCATAAAGTATACAATGCTGTTTGGGTAGTGACGATATGATTTTGAGTTAACGTTAAGATTAAGTCAAAACATTAAGAAATATAACGCATCACTTTGATAAATGCATCACTTCGCAACCGACGAACCATTCTGATAGCCTATGAGTACCCAAATGACCATACAGTCGTAATATAGCTTTATATATACTTAGTTTGCTCGAGTATGGCCAGTTGGGGAATCCGATAAAAATTATCACTTCTTGAAACTAATCCCGGTCGTATTTCTTTCTTTATTTCTTTCTTTCTGTTTGCACTTTCCATATAACACCATCACATACTAATCTTCACATTGATTCAATGATGCACGGAGCAGTGCTGTAAATTCTCAAAATCAATTGAACATTTTTGATGGAAATGGGAAAAGCAGCTATCCGCTATCAAAGGGGACCTCCTTCGAATGGGTGATATCAGTTCCTTAGTCAATTGACGAAGGCATGGATCATTCTCATTTGAAAAACGCTTGAGATCATTCAATTGAGTGTAACCTACACATAAACGGAGCTCTGGTCGACATTCCGGCGAAAAAGCTAAGCCTACCCGACACCAACCTGAGTTCTACCAAACTCCGACCCGACATGTTGATCCGACATTGACCCGACATTGACCCGACATAAACCCAAAATTGACCCGATCTTAAATTTGCCTTACATTGATCCAATATCGGGTCGACTTGTTTGTGCGGGACCATTTTGCTGGGTTTCTTCCATACTCCACTATCGTATATCAAATGATAGTGAGTGACTCAATTGACAGTGACGATGAGCTTCGAATGAGAAAGGGGCTCTTCAAATTATGGTCATGTGAGAATTCGTTTTCACAGAATTGATTGAATGGTTGTATTGGTTCATCTTCAATCGAATGATATGAAAATTAATAGCACTGGCACGGAGTGCACATTCCGAGTGCTCGGTAGTGCTAAAGAAGAGTAACATTGTACACGAGTTTCCTTTTAGAAGATCATGGGAATACAGTAAGGTAAGAAGAAAACAGAAGAGAACGAAGATCCGTGTACGGCGTTCGTTGCGAGTGATGAAGACGAAGTGTTTGGCGGAAGACAACAGACAAAAGCTAAAGGCTAAAGCTACTGGAGAAAATCGCGGAATAGAGAAGTTCGAAAAAGTTGATGATCACAGTGAAACAGACCAGTTTTGGTGAAATCATTCCATTTTTATCTATAAATTAGGAATTTGGGAAACGTTGGAGGCATTTGGTGAGATCCTTCAATTGTACTACATTATTTATACCAATCATTACATCAAATATGATTGTTAAATTAACTCTCACATAACTCGGAGCGTTTGGTACGGTATGTCCACGCATCCTTCCACCCCTGTTGATTCACGAAATGCATCGCTGTTTAAATACCTATATTTATTTAAACTCGTATCAGTTCATTGAATCATCTTTGCGGCAAATGCAACGCAGTAGGCCTGGCCGTTTTGATGTTTGTGTCATATCTCAGATATGCTGCAAACATCAATGTTGATAGGAAAAATGACTAGGCGTTATCTAACTTAATCATTTTCCAGGATATTTTCTCGTACTGGCCGCGTTTGTATTTGATTAGATTAGATTCGATTAGATTAGAGACAGGTTACCAAAAACAGACGCTAACAGTATTGCCATAAATAGGGTATACGTCCCTAACCTCGGTCTAATATGCAGCCATAGATTACGTTTTTAATCATAACTCATCAATTAATTTACCTGCAAACGATATTCTACTGCTAAATGGTATGCTTAGATATGCTTATCATGTCGTTTGCTATCAGGAACCGCAAAAAGTTGAAAAACTTACTTTTTTTAAGACAAAAACTCACCAGGGAAATGTATGTAATATCGGTCTATTGTCCCCAAATTGGGTCTATTTATGGATGCAACTTCGTCCTATCCTGTTTGATTCTCAAAAAAAACGCTCTTGGTAACGTTTTCTTATGTATTTTTTTTATCACTATCACTGTTAACTTAATACTCTTCATTCCTCAAAACATTTCTTAGAGAAAATTTTACGAAAACTACATTAAATCACTCAAGTTAAAAATTAAAAATTAAAAATTTCGCTTATCGTCTTTCGACCGCAGAATATCTAAATCAAAACATTGTGATGTTCATTATACAGATTTGGCAGAAAAAATCTCCCTTCCTGTTCGTTCCTTATCATCCAAATGCAAACCACATTGTTGACGTTACTCTTATTGCTATATGCTGTCAAATGAATTTCATGGGCCAAAGTTAGGAACATAGAAAAGAAATGTGTCCCTAAAGTTGGGTCCATGATTTACTTGTGAAAACGTTGTTAAACAATTAAAATAAACATAAAATATTCAAACAGTAACTGTGAGTTTTACGTCTAGTGTGTATTATCAGGTAATTCCATTCAATAAATGCCATAATCAGGCCATTTGATGATCGTCAGTGCAACCTTCCCATCTTAACCTTAGAAGTCATGGCGGCTAAAAACTCCGAACAGAGTGATATTCTCAACCAGTTTTATTACTTACGAGAGCTGAAAATGTATTGAAATGTTGTGATATAAATTGATTTGTGTGTGGTACACATTTATCAATCATCAGTGATCAATATTTTCCTTATTTTTTGTGTAATATTCCTTAATTAATTATTTATTTGCGTGATAGGCCGAATGAAAGGACTAGACCCACATTACATACCGTAACCCTATATTAATAACGTAGTTGTCTTGTGGACGCCGTGGCGCTCGTTGTAGCTAGATTTCCATGTCGTGCATAATGTTGCATGGCGTGCAACATATTTCATATCATGCAACATGTTTAATGCCACGCATCATTTTCCTTGTCACACAATATTTTCCTCATCGTGCAATATGATTCACACCATTTAGAGTATTTCAAGCTGAACAATGCATTAGGTCCTAAGTAATATTGACAGATTCTCTTCATCGACTTTCTCTTTGTTCCCCCACGGCCATGTAATGACATTCCCAGGTATTTTCAGCACACAGATCAATAAAAGAAGCTTTTATCTAGCATCTAATTCGACAAAAACAACCAGAAACGGTTATTTGCTCTAGTTATTTACGAAAGAGAAAGTTGACGAAGAGAATCGATCGATGTTACTTGGGACCTAATGCAATGTTCAGCTTGATTTCACTTCAACCACACATGAAAAAAAATGAATTTTACTGGTGATGCCGGTAAACTTCTTTTTCACGTGAACTAGTAACTTTCAAAGAAATGTTGCTTACAACATTGGACAGTTGCATACAATATATTGAATATTACACGACATGTCTCATAATGTAAACTTGTATGATATATGACGCTCCATTTGTGTGCATCATAGTACCGAAAAAATAAACTACTTTTTTAACTGAGCACCTCAAGATCTGTGATCTGTGGTCGTTGCGTCTTCTTGCCTTCGTTACACACGGAGATTGGGCTAATGTAATAAACATCAATAATGATTACGATAATTAATTGGTTGACTTTTTCCTACCCTCTGCACAAAACTCGCCAGAAATATAAAACAAGACGGTATCATCCTCCGATTTCATCGCTTAAACAAATTATTAACGACTCATTTCATGGGCACAATATTGATAATAAATGCATAAATATGAATGTTTATAAAAAAAACTCATGTCCATAATAAAAAAAAATCGCAGACTTACCTCCGCCGCCATCATTACTATGAGCCAGCAGCAGGGACGTCACAAGGCACAGTACCAGCACAGCCACGAAGGGCCTATGCAAGACACTCATATTTTCTCCACACAACAATTAATTCTTCACTTGTGTATCATGTAGTTCTCATTTAGATAAAATTATTACCACCTTAACGAACACTTTAAAATAGCACTAGCAGCAACCTATAATAATAAAAGCATCGAAAAAAGCAAACGGTAACATAAATATTTTTCTTTATCGATTTCAACACTTAAAACTTTTTATTTTCATCCTCGATCGCTGGGGTGCTGGGGCAGATTCCTTTCACTTTCTTGCCACGTAATCTACCGAAGCCAGGATCAGTAGTTTAACGTTCAACACCGAATGGCTTTATGACTGCTGTTTCTGTAGTACTACGGCGCAACCGTTACCGGAATTCACAGTCTGCTTCAATATTTGGCACTTTGAAACGGTCACTTAGCACCCGGAATCGACAATAATGTTTTTTTTTTTCTATAAATTTCAACAACAAGTTCTGGTTGATTTGTTATAGGACAAAAAGTAAACCCGGCATGACTTGCTTTGATCGGGACAGAGCAAAGTCACTCACACGAGAGCCACACACACTTGCGCGATTGAAATTTGATCGTTTTACCAGTAAATAGCTAATAATAGAGCCTCCCAGTCGAAGATCACTGCGCGTACCTCTACTAGCTAACAAGCATTGTTGATCGATACTCCAAAATAAAAAACAAAAAACAAAACTTAAAAGTTGTCACTCTGTTTCGCAGCTATCAGAAGGTTACTAAAAAATTGCATATTTATAATGTTGTTTGTCGAGCAATAGTGCAGAAATATCCTCAAAAAGCTTGCTGCTTCTCGTATTGGAATTGCTCCAATACGCTTGATTTTTTCTGTAACCTTTCTGGAAATATTAACTCGTGGGAAGTAAACAGTGTATGTAGGTAGCATTTAACGTGAGTTAAGAGTTTCAAGGCTAAAAGTTGGCAAGGAAAGCACCATTGACTTAAAAATTCACTTGAGGTAAGGAGGGATCTAAATATATTTTTAATAAACCCACAGTACTATACAACGTACATTACAGGTTTCAACATGCTTGAACTGCGTCACGCAAATGCTTCCCCAAACTGTGTAGGTAAATGCTGACAACGCACTTTCGATATCAATGCAACATTATGCAATTTGCTTTTTATTTTACAAGCCGAATCAAACCGGTTACAAAAATAGCTCGTTATCAGTGCAGGTTTTTGTCGGTCAAGAAGAATCTGAAATGAAAAGAGGAAAGAAAAGAAATTAGGTCGAAAATTAAAGTGTCTGATCGTATAAGAGCAGTGAACATCGATGTGTCTGTTTGGTTTGATGATTTGATTTGAAGTAATTGCCCAATCGTTTTGGCGGAATTTTTGTGTCTGATAGGGAAGCAAATCAGTGGAAATTATACGATTACAACTTGATTATATGTAACGCAGTATGGCATTTTTGGCAGATTTCCGTTATAATTTATCCACATACTCCTCAAACTAAATTTGACAGACACATGGTATTCCTCTTGAATCTTTATCAGCTAAAACAGGGTACATTTATGAATGTCGATCTTTTTTTGCCCTTTAGGTCTATTTTTCGGAGGGAACATTCATTAAGTACGTCACGCAAAATTGAGGTAAAATTAACAGCCTTGCTCTCCCCCTAAGTGCGAACAAAGTACACATAATGTGTCTTATGCATTGCTTGTTAATTATTTCTTAACCAAAATCCCCCGTCCTCTTTAGAAAGGGACGTGGGATTCCAAGTAACATTGCAAGATTTATCGAGGTTTTAAAGCATTCTACATGTCTACATAACGATCTACAGAACCCTCATGAAACCAAAATTGTTACTTGGGATGTACTTATTGCCTGCCTTCTACACACTACTAAAAAGTCATGTAAAGTTGAAAGAAACGTGAAAATCAATTCAATCAAACGTTCTCTTCGTCGACTAGCTGATGTTTCGTTTTGAGAACAGTTAATTTTACATGAAATGTTTGTTTACGTTCTATGATTTACGTCCAATATGGATTACGTCTCGTGTAAAAGTAGTTATTTCTAAGTGTGTATGTAAAAACATTCGCTAACGAAACCCAGGATCTTCACGAGGCGAGGAAGATCAAATGACAAACAAATAAATGTATCTTATACTAGCTGACCCGGCAAATGACGTACAACCTAGTTGTTTGATATATATATAGACCACACACTTAGAAAATTCATGTAAACCAGGGTTGCTTCCACTCACTTGCTATAAAAAAATGTTTTCCGGAATTATGAAATCATTAGATGTTATAATGGTTATTAGTACTTGAAGGTTAAAAGAAGGTATGTATTTGACACATAGCTCACTCTGAGTGAACGCTCACAAATCATAAGATCGCTGATTGTGACGCTCTGAAATCGAAATTGACAGGTTTTATGAGTCAAACACACGCTTTTCACTTTCTTCTTGTTACTTGCAAGTACAACATATCATTATATCATCTAATGATTTCATTATTCCGGAAAACAATTTTTTTATAGCAAGTGAGTGGAAGCAACCCTGATGTAAACTTAGGTGCTCTGAGACTGACATATACGAGCGTCAATTTTGACATAAAATTTAGTCATAATAGACGCGACATTCAGCTCAATCAAACGTACTTTCGAACTTTTCAGTCTCGGACCATTTCATTTTACACGACATGTTTGTTTACGTCTCATCCTTTATGTCAAAGATGGATTCTGTCACGTGTAAGATTAGGTATTTCTAAGTGTGCAGTAGGGGCCCAAGAACAACACAATAACACACCTCTTTCTTCCTACATGCCGCACCTGGTTTCCTTCCTGCTCCGTGCTTGTGATCCAATGTCAACCGGTCCTTGAAACTGTTTATTACTCTTGATATGGTTGAATTATTGACATAGAGTATTTTTCCTAAAGCACGATGGGACAGCTCCGGATTTTCCATGTGGACGTACAATTTTTTTTCAATTTTTTTCACTTGACTCACTTCCATCTTAGCCGCATCGAAACAGACCAGGCCAGTGAAAAGGCCTATACCAACAGCAGCGTTTGACAATAGGCAGCATGTCCCGGGCTCAAATCATTTATTTTGCTGTGCTGGGCCCGCTGTCACGGTATAACATGTTGCCTACGCACCTGCCACTGGGCTGAAACAGACAATAACGCAGCTAACAGGATGTAAACAATACACTTCAAAGAGTAGGAATAAAGATACAGCCAGTTGTAAGTGTTGCAATAATTTCGTGTTCGCGCTTTAAGCTCTTATTCAGCTTTCAATGTTTGTTGGGGTATTAGGCCCGCTTGCAAATGCTCATTACAGCTGAAATGCTATTTTTCGGATTTATGAAGCTATGAGATATTTTAATGATAATTCTTAGTTACAATATGCAAGAACAGAAAGTAAAGTGTGTGTATGATACATAAAACATGTCAATTTAGCTTTCAGAGGGTCACAATAGCGATTAGCTGTAACGATGAGCAACGCGATGAGCGAGCAATCAGCGATCATAAAATCGCTAGTTGTGACCTACTGAAAGCAAAATTGACAAATTTTATATGTCAAATACAAGCCTAACCACCTATTCTTGCATCTTACAAATAAAAATAATCATTATAGTATTCCATTGTTTCATAATACCGAAAAATAGCATTTTAGCTGTAATGAGCAATTGCAAGCTTGGTATTAGGATTTCGGTATGCAGGATTATTTTCATCTGCCGGTGGTGATTTTGCTGATGTATCCTTGGACTTGTAATGTTACACATGTTTAAACAGCAGTCGTTTCATCCATCGAAACGAAAAGTAAACTTATAATGCTACTATATTAACAGCATTTTTTTTAAAAAAAACTGTAGGTAGGGTTTTTGATCTTTTTTCCGTCCTACTAAGCACATCCCGCACTTTACCTCTCTTTTTTGAATGGCTTTGAAAAAAAACAACGTTTAATGTTTTCATCAAGGATAACTTCTAAATTTATTCACCTTTCCATTGGATTTAATAAAGAGTCAAACAATGTTGAGATATTATTAAAAATCTATCACTGCTTCTTGATTCTAAATTCGTCCCACGAGTTTCAATTCGGTCCTAACGCATTGAAACGCCATTAAATTTTCTTTGTCCTACGGATGATGGTAGAAAAAGTGGATTCGCTAGGAGCACTGTAATAGGCTTCATGTTGTGGCTTATGAACTAACGGATCGGAACAAACGTATTATTGATTTGTGCACGATTAAATCATTGATATTATTGATAATTTCTGCTCGATAGAACGGAAAATGGGCGATTACGACGAAGTAGCGCTCTTCCCTATCCGATGTGTTTTCATGTAGTTTAAAAAAATCGGTATTTTTTCCACCTCCGTTTCAGTTGAACGTTACGTTAATAACTTTCAAATTCAAATGAATTACCATCAAATGAACAACTCGGTCAAAAATTATATCTGGAAGGGTTTTTACTACGTAAAAAAACTAGGAAAACCTGGAATTCTCAGAAACTTTATTACTTCCCAGGAAATATAAAAATTCTCTAACCAAACAATGTTTTAAGAAAAGAAGCAATCTTCTCAGGAATGTCATAATATTGTATAATGCAATCATCTTTATTTTCTTTGTGTTTTACTCATTGAAATTACAAATTCTGAAAGTGGTTCGGTAGCTAAATGTGAAAAAAAAGACTAAAGATAACCATACTTGAAGATTTTAATAAGAATCTGAAAGGAATGATAACTAAATCAAGATGTTGGATATTGGAAATTTTCTTAGATTTGGAGTCCGGGATCTAGGAAAATTTCCAATGTCCAAATCATAAAAAAATACAAGAGTAAGATCCTTGCAAAATATTCAAGGCTGATGCACTTTGATGAATGTATTGCATGTATTATGAGCATTTCTAAGGAACTCCAGGGATAACTCCAAGAAAGTTCAGAGGATTGCTCTCAAGGTCGTTCGGATGTAACTTGCATTTTACAGGGTCATTCCAAGAAAAAATCATAGAGAATTCTAATTTCATGAAAATTCTGAAGATAATGCACAGGACAAATCAAAGGACAGTTCCAATGGAATGCTGAGAATAAATTCAATTCATTTCTGGAACGAAAATGTCACGTAAATTTTGGAACCCTGAGACCGACACATGCAAGCGGTTCAAATGACATAATACTAATACTGCAAGAAACGAAAAATGCAATTCAATCAAACGCGTTTTTTATCGACTTGTCTTTGTTTTGGTTTCGTTTTTTAAATTAAATGTTTGTTTTCGATCTATGATTCCACGATCAAGAATGTAAAAATAGTTGTAAAAAAGGAATTAAAAGCAAAATTCCATGCGAATATGCTAAAGACGACTACAATTGTGAGACGAATTCTAGAAGAACTTCAAAAGAATTCAGAGGAAAACTTCATACGAGTTGAGACAAGAATTCCAAACTAGTCACTGAGAAAAAATCTAAAGAATTTGTGAGGCGAGCTGCAAAATAATTGAATTTCGAGGAAAGCTCTAGCGAAACTTGTAGGTAAATTCACAGGACATATAAATTCTTAGGAATTCCAAGGCTAGTGAAGAGAATTCAAAACGTATTCTGGAAAGAATTTATAGAATATTATAGAGCAAATAAGATGGGACTACTAGAGAGGGTACTAAGCTGAACAATGAGTAAAATCTGATATTGAGGAATTTAAAAATCTAAAAGCAACCGTGTGAATAATGATTTACATATGGTTTCCAGTTAAAACACACTCATATATATTTTAATAGTCTCAGCTATCCCAGCTTGTTCAAAATCAAGGTTAATGTTCCAATTTTAAATTTTATAAAGATTTTCAAAACTTTAACAAACAGTTTCGCAATTAAAAAAAGAAGAACTAGTGGGTAAAATCTGACATCAAGATAGGCAATATCACTTAATATGGGCTGTGTTGTGAATGGGGTATTGCTCCTACTGGTTTTATTCGTAAATATCATGTTTGGTCAAACATTATTTTGCAGACATTTTCTGAACATTCATATCAAACTTTCTTGGCAGACTTAAAAAAAATCATCAGGCATCTCTGTGATAGGTAGACTAGGCTTCACTCTTGGCGTGACTCTTATACACCGACTCAATTTGATACCATTGCTAACGTAAAACTATTGCAATTATTAAAATATGTTTCCCATTATGGCAATCACATCGCAACTTTATCAAATCACTTTAATTCACACTGTTTAAGAAAACTGTCTGATTTTCACTTTTATCTTCCATTAATCACATAAGCACATCAAATCCGAGATGTATCCACTTTCTTTACAATACCGATGTTTTTGAAATTCGCTGTATGTACTTGCCGCTGTTGGTGTGCTTATCGAAAGCCAATCTGCAATTGAAAAACAATCCACAACCCACTCCATCGACCCGCAGTATGCATCAGGAAGCGCGGGTAAGCCTAAGGCATACTAAATTTTATCGCAATTCGCCCGGAGGCTTTCGATGTGAAATTGTCGGTTCATGCCGCAATCGATTTACAGTTGACTTGAAGAGTCATCTGCGCTCATTGGGATGATTCGGAAATGTGTATTGTATACGCTTTTTGCAGGGGGTGGAACATATGATGAAGCAATGGGGGTTGTATATGAGACTCGCAAGAAACGCGACGATCAACCGACGGCGTTCCATTCAAGGTCGTTTTCTTTTTGTGCCGTCGTCGATGATGAGAGGTTGGTAATGTTTTTTGTATTTTTTTTTTGTCATGTCTTGTTTCGTGCAAGCACTGTAAGATGATGGTAATCAAGAAGAAGACACTGATCGTCTGAACACGGTGGGCTTTATCTGTGCAGTGAATCTGCCTGTTATTAGCGTAAATAATAGCTATATAGTTAGTCCGATCTTGTAATTGCACAGACCGAGCGAGGAATGTTCTTTTCGGACACCTGAAATTATGGACCATATCTTGAAGTGGTAACTGGCGTTCATTTGTTAAAGCGTACTGCTGACAGGTATTGACAGTAGGGGAGAATGGTATACAACGCACCCCCTGGGCAGAACGCACCAACTGACTTTCATTTGTGTTTTTCATGGCTTTTACGTAACTTTTTTGATATCTTATCAAGCAGCACTTCTAGCATAGCATCTGAACTCAAAATCCTGCATGATAAATCCTTGAAGTGGATTAAAAATTCCAAGAAAAACTCAAAATAAAATGAGAAAGTGCGTCTTACCCCGGGGGTGCGTTATGTACTGTCCTCCCCTACATAATATGGTAAACGCTCCGAACCTACCTGTATGAGTTCCGGGTTTGGTTATAATTCAACAAAAAGTATACTTCAATCGATCTCAAAGAACTTGTCATTACATTTAAGGTTAATTAATTAAATGTTCTACATCTACGATGAATAATAAAAATTATCCACAACAGATTTTCAATTCTGCAATAAAAAGTATTATAAACGGCATTAGGTCGCAAATCTCATAAATTAAGGAATTTAATGCCTTGTACAAACCGTGAATTATAGACATACTCGTGCTTTGCAAAAAAATGCTTCGGCTATTCGAGTTTAATCGGTTCCACCTCCTGCTGTTGAATCTCACCCGTTAGGCCTCAAGCAAGAGATATCGATTTCCTCCGAGGGAGCGAAAAAAACGCCTGTCCGCTTGCTGTGACTAGCAGCAAACCCCATTTTGACTCAAAGATATATAGTTTTGAGATCGTCACATTATTCTCCGCACTTAGAAGCTTTGAAAAGCCGAATTCGAGGTCACGGTCATGTCAGACCCACTGCCACCGCCATCACCGCTCCATGTCAGCAGCGATTGGCCACGGTTAAGCTCTCCCACTCACTAGCCATGTCCGTCCTATCGTTCACAGCAACGCAACGGATAGTTGGCTAATTCATAACAACCAGGCGAGACACCGCTTAGACATCGGAGCACCACCGACGGTTGGACGGTGGCTACACAAAGACTAGAGAGTGGCAGTCAATTGACCGCTCAGTGACTGACCCGCGAATGGCAGGTGTTATTAACGATAAAACATCCACTAAAGTGCTTCTATCGAGAGAGAGGTACGCGCCGCCATTGGCATTGCTTAATCAAAGTTCAATAGTGACGATTTACATAATATTGCCATAGAATGTGCGGGTTGCTTGATTTCATTGGCTAATGCCATTGCACTCAAACCAGACATTGATAAAAATTTGAATCCAGTTTACAGGACAGATGGATAAACATTTTAAATCAGCAAATTCTCACCTGAGACTCACAAAACAATTTTTTTTTCCCGCTGTTTTATGATGGCCCGATTAATACAAACGACTATTTTTGGTTGCTATTAGTGAAATTGACTCCAATATAGAGACAGCAAAGCAGATATAAGGGACATCAACTCTATAAAGAAGTAGACAAATTATAAAAATTATCTGAATAAACTGATGTGCTAATATGTCATATGTAGCCCACTAGACTGGCCCACATATATAAAAGTTCAAATTTTCCACGGGCCAACCTTTAAATGTGTATCTTTAGGTGATAATCATGATGGTCCCACCTTTTACCCCAAAGGTTTGAGCTGGACGATTTATCATACTATAATTAAATGTGACATTTTAACCAGGTGAGCAATCAAAATCGAACTGCATACAGTTTCAGATATAAATTCCCTCTAGAGTTTACAGTTGTTTCACAGCGATATAAATGTGGAAAAGCTCAGGCGTCCACCTCTTAGTTCACCTTTTTGTCCACCTAAAATATTCATAAGTATTACAAGCGATCAAAAGTTCATGTAACGGCGCCGGTGGTGTAGTGGTAAGCGTGATTACCTCTCACCCCAGCAGGCCTGGGTTCAATCCCAGTTGGCGCCGCCGGGATGTTCTGAGGCATAACATCTCTGATCACGCCTTCCTTCGGATGGGAAGTAAAGCCGTTGGTCCCCGGTTCATGAGTTGATGGGTCGATAGGTAGGGTCCAGGTGTGGGAGCTGCCTTCCTGGCACGTCGGTAGCATTGGTGCTCAGCACGGAAAACAAGATCGACGGAAAAAACAAACCAAAGGAAAAAAAAAGTTCATGAACAATCAACAAAGCAACCCTGCAATCTGATGCTATCATAATTTTCAGCAATGTCAGGAATGCTCACGAACTCCCGAAATTTGCCAGAAAACTTACTACTAACTCAATCTTCCAAATAAGCTTCAAAATAGCATTTTTTTTTTTATCAAATTTTAAATTTGGTCCTCTTTATCCGTAATACGCGCGTGAGGCTCAAACCTTTGTAGACTACTTTTTTTTTAAATGTACTACTATTAAATCAAATATTAATAATCCATCATCACCATCGTGGCGAACAATAAATAAGAAAAAACAATAAACTTCGTCAAGATACATAATTTGTCAATTCACAAAAAAAAAATAACTGGATAACTGTTCAAAACAGTGTTCACTCGGCGGTCGACAGAAGCAGACCACTCTCGATGTGTCTCACGCGATCGTCTGTTTACTCGACAGCAACCATTGTGTGGTCCTCCTCATTATTCTTCATCAGCAGTTCTTTCAGTCGATGCGTCGTCAACTTTGGAACGTAACCGTTTCGTGATGAATGTGTGAGTGCTGACCACGTTTTGCGTCCATTGCTGCAATAGAAGTGCTCTGACCCCCGTTGACGAATCTGCCATACTATGATACCATTGGAAGCGGCTCCCGTTCTGGTGTAGGAGGCTTATTGGATAGCGGAAGATAAAACGTTTATTGTGTTGTACCTTTTGATTATCTTTAAGATGTATTGTAAGATAGTTAATTCGGTTGAGCCTTATCAAATAAATTAATAAACAAGAAGAAAAAAAATGTTCAAAAGACAGTTTGAACGTGTGAAATGCAGTGTCTTTTAAATTCTGTAAGTGTTGCTGAACGTTTGATATGTCTGGGCATCGAATTGGAAACATTTATTCCGTTAAAATGGTCGGTAAATGCTGGGTAATGCGCAACACAGATCCCATTGAGATCACTAGCCTCTTCCCAGCAACTCCTATCCCTACCTCCCCGTGGTACCGGCCGGGAACTATGAGTAACCTTAGGGAAGATCGGGTAACCAACCCCGGTGGGAGCTTTGGTCATAGGCTGACAGGGAAGAGGTGGTTTTCTTCGGCAAGCCTGAGCGTCTGTTCTCCAGGAGAAGCGGCTCACAACAGCGTCTGTTCTCCATGTTAGGGGCGGCTGATCTATGTCCGAGTGCCAGTGAAGGACTCTAAGCACAACTGTGCACCCTGGTCATCCGGAAAGTTAGGGGGTTGGTGTCAGGCCCTGCGAGCCAGCCGTAAAAAAGCATTGCAACGGAAAATCAGCAACAGAGGAATACGAACCGAGACCAACGGCAACGACCCCAGTGACGAAATAGGACTTGCGGTTGGAAACTCGGCACGTGGAACTGTCGATCTCTCAATTTCATCGGGAGCACCCGAAAACTCGCCAATCTACTGAAGAACCGCGGATTCGGCATCGTAGCGCTGCAGGAGGTGTGTTGGACAGGATCCATGGTGCGAACGTTTAGAGGTAATCATACCATCTACCAGAGTTGCGGCAACACACGCGAGCTGGGCACAGCTTTCATCGTGATGGGTGAAATGCAGAAGCGCGTGATCGGTTGGTGGCCGATCGACGAAAAAAATTTCAGGTTGGTCGGCCCTTTCTTCAACTTTAGCATAATCAACGTGCACAGCCCTCACTCCTGAAGCACTGATGATGACAAGGACGCATTTTACGCGCAGCTCAACGGCGAGTACGATCGCTGCCCAAGCCACGACGTCAAGATCATCATAGGAGACCTAAACGCTCAGGTAGGCCAGGAGGAGGAATTTAGACCGACGATTGGAAAGTTCAGCGCCCACCAGCTGACGAACGGGAACGGCCTACGACTCATCGATTTCGCTGCCTCCAAGAACATGGCCATTCTTAGCACCTTTTTCCAACACAGCCTCCCTTATCGTTACACCTGGAGATCACCACAGCAGACGGAATCGCAAATCGACCACGTTTTGATGGATCGACGGAACTTCTCCGACATAATCGACGTCAGGACCTATCGTGGCGCTAACATCGACTCTGACCACTACCTGGTGATGGTCAAACTGCGCCCAAAACTTTCCGTCATCAACAATGTACGGTACCGACGCCCGCCACGGTACAACCAGGGTGAGCTCGATGTGCCCCCTCTAGAGGACTGCTCGAGTACAGTAAAAGCAACCATCACCGAAGCAGCCGAGAGCACCATCGGGTATGTGGAAAGAAGTTGACGGAATGAATGGTTCGACGTGGAGTGCAGAGCGATTTTGGAGGAGAAGAACGCAGCGCAGGCGGTAATGCTGCAGTATGGAACCCGACAGAACGTGGAACGGTATAAACAGAAGCGGAAACAGCAGACCCGCATCTTTCGGGAGAAAAAATGCCGCCTGGAAGAAGTGGAGTGTGAGGAAATGGAACTGCTGTGCCGTTCCCAAGAAACACGGAAGTTCTACCAGAAGTCCAACGCATCCCGCAACGGCTTCGTGCCGCGAGCCGAAATGTGCAAGGATAAGGAAGCAGCACTTCGATGTGCACCTGAATAGCGAGGAGAACGTAGGCACGGAAGACCAGCGCAATGGAGGAATTGACTACGTCAGTGCAGCAGAGGACGGAACTGACCCAACTCCCACGCTGATAGAAGTTAAGGATGCCATTTAGCAGCTCACAAATAACAAAGCAGCTGGTAAGGATGGTATCGCAGCCGAACTCATCAAGATGGGCCCAGAAAAGTTGGCCACCTGCCTGCAGCGGATGATAGTCAGGATCTGGGAAACAGGAAGCAGGGAAAAAGAGGAGGTAATCTGCCCCATTCACAAGAAAGGAGACAATTTGGAATGTGAGAACTTCAGAGCGATCACCATTTTGAATGCCGCCTACAAAGTGCTATCCCAGATCATCTTCCATCGTCTATCACCTAAAATGACCGAGTTCGTGGGAAGTTATCAAGCCGGCTTCATCGACGGCGGATCGACAGAGGACCAGATCTTCACCGTACGGCAAATCCTCCAGAAATTCTGTGAATACCAGGTCCCAACGCATCATTTGTTCATCGACTTTAAGGCGGCATACGACAGTATCGACCGCACAGCGCTATGGAAAATCATGGACGAGAACGGCTTTCCTGGGAAGCTGATCAGACTGATCCAAGCAACGATGGACGTTGTGCAAAACTGCGTAAGGGTTTCGGGTGAACTATCCAGTTCATTCGAATCTCGCCGGGGACTGCGAAAAGGTGACAGACTCTCATGACTACTCTTCAACATCGCTCTATAAGGTGTAATGCGACGAGCCGGGCTCAACAGCCGGGGTACGATTTTCACGAAATCCGGTCAATTTGTGTGCTTTGCGGACGACATGGACATTACATTATCGCAAGAACATTTGAAACGGTGGCAGAACTATACACCCGCCTGAAACACGAAGCAGCAAAGGTCGGACTGGTGGTGAGTGCGTCAAAAACAAAGTACATGCTAGTAGGCGGAACCGAACATGACATGATTCGTCTAGGAAGTAATGTCACGATAGACGGGGATACTTTCGAGGTAGTGGAGGAATTCGTTTACCTTGCATCCTTACTGACGGCTGACAACAATGAAATACGAAGGCGCATCATCAGTGGAAGTCCAGAAGAAACTACGGGCTCCAGAAGAAACTACGGTCAAAAAAGATTCACCCCCGCACCAAAAGTACCATGTATAGAACGCTAATAAGACCGGTGGTCCTCTATGGACACGAGGCATGTACTATGCTCGAGGAGGACCTGCAAGCACTCGGAGTTTTCGAGCGACGTGTGCTAAGGACGATCTTCGGCGGTGTGCAGGAGAACGGTGAGTGCCGGTGAAGAATGAACCACGAGCTCACTGCACTCTACGGCGAACCCAGCATCCAGAAGGTGGCCATAGTCGGACAACAAAGTTGGTGTTCGCTACTGATCCGGTTGGCACAAGAAGGCGTGGAGCGCAGAGAGCACGATGGGCGGACCAGGTAGAGTGTGATCTAGCGAGCATTGAGCATGACCGAGGATGGAGAGCGGCAGCCGCAAACCGAGTATTGTGGCGTACTATTGTTGATAATGTCTTATCTCAAATGTGATTTTGTACAAATAAATGTTTGTATGTATGTATATATTCCTTTAAAATATAATGAATTTTGTGAAGCATAAGTCAAGAAATGTGGAGTTCTTATTTCAATCGCGCTTCTAGTATTATAGGGGAAATGCAGGTAATGTCGGCCTAAGTGAACCTATGAAAATCACTTCCTCTTTCAATTCGATCACACAAATTTCGAGGCAGCAAACCGTTAACTACTTTAAAAATAAACACCATAGTCAAAACAACAATTCTTTGCTTCACCGACAACCATTGTAAGGCATCTAGCATCAAAGTTGAGGAAGTGAATCTATTACATCTCAAAATTAAACGCATTATTTTAATCTGCAAGCGTTGTAATCTAGATATTTGCGTTTCATTAGCCAGAAATAAAATGGAAGGGCGAAAGTCAAGATGAGAAGAGAAGATTGATTTGTATAGCTGTATTTTACTGGCAATAGTTAAATCGTTTTTCAGTCGATATAGAATTCCATATTCCTTGGTAATTTGCTTTATGACATTGTCAATGTGAGAGTTGAACTTAAGTTTGTCATCAATAATCACGCCAAGATATTTAATCTCCCGAACGCGATCAATAGTCTCATAATCAATTAAAACAGGTGAGAAAACCATTCCCTGAATGTTATAGCTCATTCCTACACTCTATCGATCATAGAACAGTTTCCTTGTTGTAAAACAATTTAAAACTTGTAGTTCAGTTAAGGGCCACGCACATAAGATCCGTTTGCGTTGCGTTGACGTAAATTTAACAGTTAGACAATAGTTGAAGATGCTTATTTCAAATAACAGACTATAGTGGTAATTTTTATACGATAGATGGAGTAGAAGAAAGCATAGAGTTGATAGTTCCGTTAGAGTACGGCAGTGTGAAGATTGCATATAGATATTAGAATAGCGAGCTAGGACAACTTTTAAGGAAGGTACAAATCGGTTTTTTCATCTCTCTTTACCAAACTCCCCCTTTGGAGAGGGATGGTGAGGGGTGTCCCCCCCACCCCCCCCCCCCGCCACCACTGGCACGCAGTTGGTACTTGAACGGTCGGTTTTCATCTCTTTTTGTCTCTGTTATTTGAAATAAGCATCTTCAACTATGTAAATCGTTGACTTCACTAGAAGTAATACTAAAAACATATAGTCAAAGTTAGACAATAGATTTAGCTGTCACTTTGCCGCAATGCGTCCGATCCGGATCTAATGTGCGTGGGCCTTTAATGAGTAACAACTTTGCTGAAGATTGCAACATGAATCCAGTTAGTTTTATTGAGATACGGATATGTTTTAAATGTATATGAGCATTTTGTATATGAAAATTTCAATCAAACCTCCTATATGAACATTAAACCAAAAGCGGCAACCCGTGTAACGTCAAAAAGAGCTGGAACATTTAGAGAGTGGTTATCGCACCTTAAGACATGTTGGTCAATGGAAAATATGAACTTTTATTTTTAGTGCTAATCTAGTTGATACGTTGCATAAGCTGCCTGTATTTTGTCGCAATATACGATCAGAATGCACATAATTAATTAATATATCCATAATACTAACTCGAATCATAATGTTGTACTTAGCAAAGTTGTTCCTTATAGTTTAAGCTACGTGTACTGAAATTCTGAGGTTAATCGAATTTGCTGAACCAGTTCTATGCACGAAAGAGTGAGGGAATGTTATTTCTCCAAACATTTCAACAAATATTCCCAAATTAATTTTGCATCAAAATCGTAATTTTCAGAGAGTACTTTTCTCACCTAATGGCACAAATTTAGGGGTGGCCCGTTGATAAAAATGATAAAAGTTTTCCCCCATATAAATGTGGGCCAGTCTAGTAGCCCACCTCTGTCGTACAAGATAAAAATGGTGAAAATCCTATTAATCATAACTGCGTTAGTCATAATATAGCGAACAGGAGGCATAATATAATATAGGCCGATAGGAATAGAATCTCATGCTATTTTGCGTGATTTTTTTTACAACTAAATATTTACCAAGCAACACAAACAAACCTAGTTTAAAAATAGCAGTCGAGTCTACAACTCAAGTTTAAACAAAAAATGGTCTCCATAATAAAAAAAAACACTGAATACCGCGCAATTTCTCAGCTGTATTTCAACCAATTGAGTTAATTTTATAGTATATGGTTGACACTAATCACACACACACAAAATCAGCTCAATTGGTTGGAGAACGACCGAGAAATAGCGGTGGGTAGACTGCACCACCCACCGCGATATTCGGAGGATTCCTGTATATGCATGTGCAATTAAATATTAATAAATTTCGTGCTTTGACAAGTGACAAATATGATGCTCAGAGCCTTCTGGAACTTGTTTATTACCTTTGTGTTGGCTCCACCGGGATCCAATTCAAACAGGACAAGCCAATGCAGAGTTCTCAGCTTATTGCTGCATTACAGCAGCGGTATGACCTTTAACATTGTGCTGCCATCTGATCAAGATTTATGTTGCATTGGAAAGGATTCTGATGTGAAAGGACCCGTCCAATTAATATCGAGTAAGGCCAATAAATTTTACTAAAAAGAACAGAATGAGGTCATGATTGCACGCGAAAATAAGGGGACCAGAAGCGATCAACTTTGCCGCTGCTGTATTTTTGTTCAGGTCAACGAGTTTCTAGGTGATATGTCAAGTGCTTGGCCAACTCAGTCAACTTGCAGAGCTACATAAGTCAACGAGTTAAATGACGGCACAAAAGCCGCTTTCGTATGTGACTAATAACAATAAAATGTTTTACTATATTGATTCAAGCGTTTGATATGCTTTTCACCTTGACGGTTATGATTAATCGAAAAATGTGTGTACGTACATACACCGTGAACGCAACGCACTGTACACTTACATTCTTGGAAAAGTGGATTTCAGCTTGACTATGGCAAAATTCCTCACTCACCTCAGAGTGTGTCGTAGAAGAGCAAAGTTTAGTAAAACACTTGTCACGGACTGCTTTGATCGTGGGTTGGTGTCAGTCATTGTCAAGCGGTGACTATTTAATACCGTCGGGGTAAGGTGTGTGTAGATTTAAAGCTTACGATTTCTTCTAGCTCATTTCCGTCCTATAATCATGCATCTTTGGCGGCTAAATTACTTTTAGATTTGAAGTGATTACTGGCGAAGATGGAAGCCTATAATTAGTTAGCCCGTTTTTAAATTAAATATAATTGGCAGATAGCCCACATGAAAGGAAGTGTGATGGCGTCATTTTTGATCAGTTTTGAGAAGTCCATCTAACACTTCAGACATCCATAAACAAATTGTTGACACGCTCTGATATCCATTTGCAGGCACTAGTCTAGTTATCAAGAAAATCTGTGTTGTCATAGTCATGATTGAACTACCGTTGTTCTCCTTTAATCTAGTACATTAATCGAAGTAGTAGTAGTTGTGCAAATTAGCAATAATATGTGACCATGGAGGTGTCATTATTCTATTTTAAACTGAATTCTTTTACAACAGCCTGCCAAACCAGAAAAAGGAAACCCTCCTATAGTTGCGGTACGTTAGAAGCGTTAGGTTCCCATAGTTGTACATTGAGACTCAATACACAACTATAGGAACCTAATGCTTCTAACGTACCGCAACCATAGAAGCAACATTCCATGTTTTATTAAATATTTCATCTATTTTGCAACATATCCAGAATCTTGAAAATGTTTCAAAGTTCAAAATTTGTTTATGTCTTGGACAGAGATCCTGAAAGAAAAAATGTATGAGCCCTAGAATGTAGCAGATTGTATCGAAGAACATCGAAGAACATGTATCGAGACAGAAGTCACTTCCTAATTCTCAGGAAGTTTTTATTCTCAACATGTTCAAGAAGTTTCATTCAAGTGCTCCAAGAAGTGTCATCCAACTTCCACAGCAATTGTTTTCCAACCTCCCCTGATTTATGCTGACTTTCTTCAGGAGTTTCTACTAACTACCTACGGAATTTTCTTTTGATTTCGTTTGAAAGATTTTTTAGACATCCCGAGAAGTTTGACCTTAATTCGGTTAAAACTTCGTAAAAACATGCTGGTCGAACTTGAACAGGTGGAGGTTCGTGTTGTGCTCAGCTGCCAGCTACCGGCCGGGACTAATGGCCATTACGGCCATACGGTCAATCTGGTTTTAATGATTAGTCACGAATACTTGAATAAGCGACCCCGGACAAGCAGCGGGATCTGATAGTGGGTCCTGCTAAATGTCTACAACAAAAAACACTTCTTCTTCTTCTTCGCATTTCAAGCTTATTGCATATCGCATATTAGCTTATTGCGTGCTCTCAACTTAGTGTTCTAGATGCACTTCCACAGTTATTAATTGAGAGCTTTCGATGCCTGTACCATTTTTGCATTGATATGATTGTGTGGCAAGTCCAATCATACTTCTATGCCCAGGGAAGTCGAGAAATTTTCCAACCCGAAAAATTCCTAGACCGGACCGGGAATCGAACCCAGCCGCCTCCAGCATAGTCTTGCTTTGTAGCTGCGCCTTTACCGACTGAGCTAAGGGAAGCGCCAAAAAACACTGTTTGGGACATAAAACCACTGTAACCCTCCCCTTGTAGTTAAGTGTATGTCGTATCACTCCATCACTATTGAAAAATGATGAAGTATTCGGTTTTGAAACAGATACCATTGTTACTTTCATTGCAAGGAATCGATTCTAATTGACAGCTACCGCTGTTTATGCCCTTCGAAGAGTGAGAGCACCCTCCAAATGCGCGCCGCTTTTTCAGTCAAAATTGGATTCCTTAGCATCGAAATTTAGTAATAACACCGATAATGACCATGCATCAGAACCCTAGGTTTAACCACTTCAAACAACAACGATTAGAAGATTAGGAATCATGTAGATGAACACTAACTAACTCATTTCACTATTAACAGGACATAACAAGGACTAAGATGTGTTCCTTTGATTACTAAAACAACCTGCTCGCCTAGTTTGAAGTAGTCAGGACTAGGAATCGATTGTAGATCTTACATCACGTAACGTATCACGTAAAGGTGATCTGCCCACGTAACGGGGTATCAAAGAGAGTTAATGTCGCTCTTGAACTCATCACCCGGTAATACTTCTGGCCAAACGGTCAACAACATGAAACTACGAAGTGGAAGAAGTAAGGCCATGCGATTGCCTGAGGAGGGCGCAACTGGAGCTGGTCCTGGAATGGGGTGAAGTGTGAGTGACTGGGATTAGATGTGCAAGAGCGGGCCCCCAGTCAAGATCAACCAGAAGAGCAACCGCAACACAGAGAAAACAGCAATCAAAACCGCCCAAGTAACATTGCAAGTTTTATCGAGGTTTTAAAGCATGCTACAAGTCTAAATCGTGGTCTACAGAACCCTCATAAAACCAAAATTGTTACTTGAGCGTGTAATATATAATTGTTGTGGCTGGTCGCCGCCTTACGTGTACTAAAAGGAGCCGGATGATGCGGACATCGGAAATGAATAGATTCGTTATCCGGGCCTACTATCTCTACATGCCAGTCGAAACGGACGTGAGTGGGCAACCTCGTATCGTCGAGATGTTTTACGAAGCGTATCCACAGTTTGCCGGCAGGGTGGACCAAAATGCAATGAACGCAAGGCGGAGAACAATTTTCCGCAATAATATACTCTCTCAAGCAGAAACCGATGAGGTTCGACCAGAACAGGATTTTAATTTGTCAGAAAAACCACACCGAGATAAGCAGCTTTTACGCGATTCTGTCTACCACATGGACGATGCAGGAGTACATTTCCGCTACACGGACCCATTGTCGTGCCGCAGAATATCGAAGTTGCAGTATTCCCGTTAGTTGATTTTGAATATGAACAATGAACATTCTTCCGCTGCATCTGGAGACGGACCTGCACTTCATAGAATGTTGTGCAGCGATTGCTAGGAGTCTAGGTTACCGTGTTATGCCAATATAAGAGTCATCCACGCAAGTTCCAGAAAGAAGTGAGCCAGCATAGAAAAGAAGGTTGGAGCCGCAGATCCAGACTAAACGAGTCACAATTGATATCATATCACTCACGTTCAAAATTGGCGAAAGATTGTCAAGACAGGTAGTTGTTATCATGGGAGCTACTGAGCTACAGAAGGTTGTTCTGGTTTTATTACGATGATTTTTAAGTCTTCCTCTGGAAGGTTCTTCTGACATCCCTGCAACGTCTTATGGAAATAAAGTACGGTCCCCCAGAAGTGCTTATGGCTTCATGATGTACATATTTTGCACAGCCGAGTGCTCGGCAATCGGTTTTACTGAGATCTCAACAAAAGTGACGTTTGGTTGTTGAGTCTCGGAAAATTCTTGGCTGAATCTTAGCAAATAACGTCATGTTTGCTGAGATCTCACTAAATTTGATTACTGAGCACTTGGCTTTACGAATCTCAGCAAAAAATTGTCGAGATTCAGCGAAAAAACTAAGTGTGTAGTCTCTATCAACTTCATGTGGGTGTTTACTTTAAACTTGCTCTGAAAGTTTTTCTGGCTGACACCGAAAAATTCTTACGATTTCTCCTGGAAGTGTTTTCCATGTTCCCCCGAAGGCCTGCTAACTTTCGCTAAACATTATCTGACAATTTCTTCCGACTTTTCTTGGATGTTTGTTTCCCGACAGAGTTAGTCGGTTAGCTTCCTCTGAAAGTTTCATCAAACTTTCTGCAGAAGATTTTTTGCAACCTCTACAAAAAGTTTCCATCCATTTCTCTTTATTTAATGATAATTCGACACAAGGTAAATTTCCTAGTTGGCGAGGAGAATGAAAATGTTTATGTAGCATGCCTTTTATTAATCTGTTTTCCAGGAAATTGAACAAGTAAAGTAATTGGTAAACGGATATGAATATTTGGCAAAAAAAGTGAATTTATTTTCCAGGATGTCAACAAAAATAGTTTATACGTCAGTAGTTAATGGGAAAATATGTGTTATGTCATCCCACCATGCCGATCATGCTATGTGATCAACCACGTATGTTGCAAACAAACATTCAAACAATTATATATTTTTTGCTTGCCTTCACTAGTCACCCGTTATTAACTCGTACGTGAAATAAAATACGATTTTGTCATGATGAAGACAATTTGGATTCCAAGTTGATTCCAATAGCAACGTACACATTTGCTAAAGTGTAAACTTTCACAGTGAGTTAGGAATACATTCGGATACAGTGAGATAAAATAAGCAAAGTTTCTAATTATAATCATATAATCTGTTGACATAAACCGACAGTTCAAACTCTTCCGGCCTCAAGTTGAACATTTTTTCTGACATTCTGGAGCCTTTATGTCTTGTTAAGCTTTCAAAAATAAACAACTCTTCTGAAGATATCAAAATTTTACAGTGGAAGGCTCCATTTTGATAAAAAAAAAAGAACTGAATTTATAATAGGACACTCTCCAATTCGATTCATAGCCCCAAAATATACAACTATGCAAAAATTGGTAAAGATTAATGGAGGTTTTGAAGTCGTGTCAATGGTTTGAAATATGTATGGGAATTACTATGGAAGAATTTAAAAAATCACTTCTATCGTTCTTCTACACGGTAAGAAAAAAAAATACCCAACGCCAGTTCACTTTTACCCACTTTTGTCTAGTTTGTCTCATTTTCTCCTTCTAATGTTGTCAAAAAAGAAGGAGCAAAACCACCCAACAGGGGTAGTAAAGTGTGGAAACCCAACGTTGGGTATAATAATATTTACCTACTGTTGGGTACAACTAACTTACTTTTGGTTAAAAAGCTAGTGGAAAATTCCATACGAACTGCACACAAGTAAATGAAAATTACTTTGACCCGCTTTACCTACTTTTGGGTTCCTGCACTATAGTGCCGAGATGAGTGAAAAGAACTTAATTTTGGGTACTTTTTTCTAACCGTGTACTTATCCATATGCCAATTAGATCGCAACAACAACCGGCTTGTTGATCATTGTCATGACAACCACATATTCATTTCAACGTTTGATCAACTACAACCAAAGTTAGAGCAATGTAAGTGAAAACCAGAAATTTCCCATACTAATTAATACAAATCATTGGCACGACCTCTAAACCTTCATCAATCTTTACCATTTTTACACAGGCCCATATTTTGGGGTTATGAATCGAACTGTAGGGTGATATATCAGAAATTTATAACTTTTTTTAATGTAGCGCCCTACTCTACAGTCTAATGTTTCCGATTTATTCAGAAAATAAAAAATGAATAATAGAAAAACTTTTTTCTCATTCTGTTTCGATATTTTTATCAATCATGTCAGTTTATATGTTTCCTAGATCAACCATTTTTTCTATAAACACTGAACTTTTGCTAAGGAATAAACTGGCTTTGACCACCTAGTTTGGAAAATGTTAAAAAAAAACATATAAAACAACAGAACAACAGAAAAATCCAATAGATACCTTTGTGAATGTTTTATATGAGTTAGAAGAAATTATATTAGTGACTTTTGAAAGAGATGAACTAGCCTCTGGCTGAAAGTCTCGCTAGATAACCTAACCTAACCTAACCTAGTGACTTTTGACGGCATTTATTTCATTCTGCCCGAACTTTCGTTTTTGAGAGTTAAAATATTGAATATTTTCTATTTTCGATCATTTTTCTGTAAATTAGATAGACATGTGTTATATTTATTAACAATGTTGTATTGAATGTTAAGATTGGGTAAGAATATGTTCTTTGACTATATGTTTAGTATTACTTCTGCGTTTTGCATATAGAGAGTAGACAGCGAGCTAGGACTATTTTTAAGGAAGGTACGAATCGGTTTTAAGATCTCTCTTTACCAAACTCTTTGGACACTGCCGTACTCTAAACGGAACTATCAATTCTATACTTTCATCTCTTACTCATCTATCGTATAAAAATTACCAATAGAATATGTTTTCAGGAACGCCCTAAGGCAGGATTGGGGGTTTTGAAATATGTGACAACCAATTTATAATTAGAACGGCGCTTGTGGGGTAGTGGAAAGCGTGATTCGTTCTCACATCAGCAGGCCTGGGTTCAATTTCAGTTGGCGCCGCCGGGATGTAGCTAGGGTCCAGGTATGGGAGCGGCCTCCCTGGTGTCGGTAGCATTGGTGCTCTGCACGGAAAACAAGATCGACGGAAAACAAATCAAGGAAAAAAAGGCCAACTTTGTTAGAAATGCTTTGTTCAAAAGATACAAAACTGCTTAAACATGAATCCACTGAACTTAAATTCATCCTTTATAAAGTAGGCCTTGGATAGCTGAGCAACTTAGCTGAAGACATCAAATTGCTATAACGTCACCCCGAGGAGTTATTAATTTTGTCCAGCTGAATTACATATCTAGCCCACATTACAGTGTCAAGTAGCACCTAAGATAGGAACTACAATTTTATCGGTTGTTGAATAATGTCTTGACATTGAGCTGAAGTACCTAATGATCGTAGAACCACAAAGATTTACTGTTTGCGACTGACTTTGAATCACTTATCTTGGTCACTTTGCACTTCTCCCAATTAATCAGCCACAGCTAAATCGTCATCAAGTGGTTGTGACGACGGCAGACGCAGAATGTTTCGGTCGTTGATGTTAAAGACCCACGCAGCATTGAAATTAATTGAACATCTAGGTGCTGCCCAATTTTTTCCCCGCTCTTTCAGTTGGTATTCGCAGGCCTCTATGTCAGCCGCTGTGAAGCATTGAAGCACGTCGGTGCCCCACTTGGAAACGTTTTTTGGAGCGAAAGTCGTTTTCGGCGGCCACTTTTCAACTGGAACTATTTCGACCGCCAAAAGGCTTGCCAAAAAATTTATGAGCCACATCCAATAGCAACTCACCGACCAAAAGGCGACAAGCTAATATACAATTGTGTGTGATGTTAGGTTTCCGTAAATAGCTAACCAATACACTAGCAAACACTTCACTGCAGCTTCTATAAATGCAATGCAACTACACTCTCATTGGAGCAACAGATATAAATAATTCAAACACCTTTTTTCAGCTTGTTTGTTATTTGATATGTGAGACTCCGCTCAATACATCCTTACATCATATTTCGTTTCTTGAACTAGCCTTTCTCCGCATGCCAACAACAACCTGAAAGGCCTTGGCCGAGGTTCAAGTGTTTTTATTAGGCTATTGAGCATGAGTGGATCCCGGGCTATGATTGTTCAGTACAACCATGGTTGAAGCTCTCTTGACTCTTTGTGGTGATGGCGTCTCTATTAAAAGGTAGCTTACCGAATTTCCTAATTGATTCCAATTGTCAGTCAATCAATGATTCGAACACGTTTTACTGAAGCAATTAATGATCACTCAATGATCTGCCATGTTCAGTGCCATCGCTGCATTGTGCATCGGTGTCGTCACTGTTTAATTATTTTCTAAATCCGGTATCAATGGCTTGCAGTATCCCTTTCCCAGTTCTACCATGTTATCGATTCTTCATCTTCTTCAGGGCTCCATTCAACAGGCATTTATATATAAAGTTGTTTACCTACACACACGATTTACATGTCAATTGAATAATTAATAAATTTTTCATCGCGTCATCCCTGTCGCCGAAAGGGGTCTCTATCAATTGAATAGCCGGTACCTGGTGCGGTGGAGAATCGTGAAGGATCGGGCGTGTGCTAGTGTGATTTCAATCGATCCCTTCACTCCACACACCACCCAGCACCTCTGTCGTCATTCACACAATGCAGTAATCTGGCAAGACACATAAATTATTGCATATTATTCGCGGCTGCCAAAGCTGATGCCTCAAAGTTGGGCTTACGGACAGAGCTAGCCAAGCGACCAAATGTGAGGTTACAGACGATCACCGGCAAAGAGCCTGATGACCGATCAATGCCTTATGTTCCCTTATGTGGCAAGATCGAGTGATGATAGGAAAGTGTTGCACAATTGATCGTGGATTGAATACGCCTGTAAATCGACGGCTGTCAAGTTCCATGGTGTGAGGAGAAACTGTTGTTGATTATTTGAGGAATGATAAACGTTCAACCGTTATCCGGTTATTTCGTTAATACTGCGAGATTATGTTTCATATATTCTGCGGATATGGATTCAACAGTTTGGTGTGGCTTTTATGTTAGTAACTTACACTATACACTTAATCGCATATTCAATCTTTAACGGATTACACTGGGCAACACTATAAAATTGCAACACATTCCGCTTTTTTCCATGTTTTCCAAGGACGACAAAGTACGAAAAAGTCATGTAAATTTAGGTGCCCTGAGGCCAACACATGCAAACGTCTTTCAAGACATAAGCATCAGGTGCAAGAGACGAGAATTTTAATTCATTCAAACGTACTTTTCGTCGAATTGCATACATTTTGATCTCATTTAGTTTTATATAACATTTTTGTTTACGTTTCATGATTTACGTCGAAGATGAATTACGTTGCACACAAAAATATTAATTTTTAAGTGAGCAGTATTTTAGAGAATCATTTACTGATATCTATTATTTTCATTGCCGTAAAGGTGTATAAACATAAATTCTGTTCTATGGTCAATTATGTCATTATTATTATTTACTGTAAGGTCATCATTTAATAACCGAACGTCTGTTCAAATTAATTGAAAGAACTGTTATATATTATAATGCGTGGAACATCTGTCAAAACATCAAAAGCGTGTTAATTGTTCATGCAAGCGACATTTATCGCCTTTACCCTATGTTTCTGATATAGTTTCTGTTTTTACTAATAGATGTCACAATTCGTTTGAACATGGTATTGTAAATAAATTCATAAGCCGTATAGAATCATCTGCCTCCGCCAAGGCAGGACGGCTAGAAATATCAACATTAAATAATTATATTTTTTTTCCTAGATTTGTTTTCCGTCAATCTTGTTTTCCGTACTGAGTACCAGTGCTACCGACACTAGGGAGGTAGCTCCCACTTCTGGACCCTACCTATCGACCCATCAACTCATGAACCAGGGACTAACGGCTTTACTCAGAAACTCCCGGCGGCGCCAACTGGGATTGAACCCAGGTCTGCTGGGGTGAGAGGTAATCACGGAGCGTTTGGTACGGTATGTCCACGCATCCTTCCAACCTAACGCGTTCATCATTTCATTTTCCAGGATCATTTTGTAATAATTGTTGTATCTTTAGATGAAATGAAAATGTATGAAAATTATTATTTATTAACATTCAACTTGTGAATGTTAGGAAAGAGTACGCGTACCCCAGGATGGAAACGGTAGGTGTACAATATTTAACATTTAATAAATTAGGAGGGGTAACTTTCTTTTACCTTTAACTTGGCTTAAAAATATTGATAAATAGAAAAGAGTAATTGAATACCATCGTATAACTGAACACAAATGGTTGACAGTTATGGGGTGACACCCAAGCCATCCGTCCCGGGTATCCACGCCTCGGTGGAGGACAGTACCTAATCAGAAAATTCCAGTTAAAAAAAAACCTATTTTCAGTAGTTAGACTGAGGCAAATTTAATTCAAATTTTATGACGCCCCTCCTATCTTTAAAAAAGATATAAAATATTGAAGGGGCAAAATAACAAAGTATCAAACTAATCTGAATCTATTTGTTTTATAATTAATTGTCTAGATAGGAGAAATGGATGAAATGTCGGCCTAAATGCCCCTAATTTGGCCCCATACATAAATTCAGCAATCGACTAAATTTTCAATAGCGACCAAAAATATCCATTAGTTCCGTCCCAATGACGCGTTCATCTAGATAAAATTGATAAATAGCAAATTTTTAGCGATGCGCCCAATCTTAGATCCATAGGCCAACATTAGAGCTATTTCCCCTATTCCGAAAGATATTGATTTTTGCCGTTCCTTGTTATTTATTGTATGCCCCCTTATTTGAGTGATGTTGGGCATACAATGAAATTAGTATTATCACCGGCCTTATTAAAAAAAACATTTGGTTGGGTAGACCTCTAATTCACCGTAATCGCCTATTTGCGATCTATCGAGTGTAAAACAACAATAATATCAATGATTTCAACGTGCTCAAATCAATTATACGTTTGCTTCGCTACTACAGTTCAAATGCTACACAGCAAAGCCTATAAAAGCCCAAAGTATGAATATTTACACTTATTCTGTAATGGTTGTTTGACGACTGGGATGATGAATTTACATCGAGTGTTTTCGGCTCTGGCAGGCTCAAAAATAGCAAAACCGGGTATTGCGTCTTTATCCGACGATTTCGACGACATGTTGGAAATAAACTTTTTTTTTATTTAATTTTAGCTTGTTTAATAGCAATTTCAAAAAAAAAGTTAATGACAAAGTCCATGAATAGCTTTTTTAGGTTTTCGCCAACTTTTTTTGACCTGAATATGCATCAAAAGCGTATTAAAAAAAATAAAAAATAGCCTTGACTAAATGGTTTATTCCATAGTTCCCTCAGACGGTTAAGAATTTCCAGGGTTTCGCTTTATTGTTTTGCCATTTTTTCTCTTTAAAACTCCCCAAAATGCTGAAAATATCTAAAAATTGTTTTAAAAATCTTTATATAATTCCAAAAGCTATAGTCGTTTAACGCCACATTTGAAAAGGACGAAATGGTTTTTTTAAACAATGGATTTAGCCGTCGATTTCTCGCGAATGAAAGCTCGCACATTCAAATTAACGATACCAAAAGGTAGATGAATGTTTCCTCAACCAGCATAGTTAATTTGCCGGAATGAGCTTCTTTTTGCGAGAAATCGACGGTTAGAGTAATTGTTTACAAAAATAGCCCTAATGAAATGATACACTGATGCATACTTTTTATACTGAACTATTTTATGTTGGGAATTTTTGTTTCTGACATATGTCATGATCATTTCAAACATTAACGGCTCAAATATATCAACTCCCACATAGGGCCAGATATTCCACATTTGTAGCGAACATGTCCATGAAAAGTCGATGTTGCAATGTTATTTTAGTAGCAGTTTTGAATATTTATTTTTAGATTAGAAGATAAACCAATTGTAAAAAAATCTGGGGAAGACTGGAACATATTAAAAAGATCTAGAAATAAACGTGATCGGTCTTTGTAACTGCCAAGACGATTGAAAATCTGAAAAATCGAAATAAATTTGGAATAATGGCAACGCTGGTTGTCACAATGATCAGTTCCAGTTTCATTATCGAATGTTTTGTGAAAGCTTTTATTTGTGATATTGATATTTTCAAATGACATTTAGATCCATCAGAAATAATGTTTATTCTTCTATAAAAGGGAACGTTTCGGAAATAAAATCCCACCGTAATTTTTTTTATGGTTAAACAACGTCTCCAGCATTATCTATACCAGTTATGGGCATGAGGGTAAACAAAGTCCATGAGCGCTCATTTTTCGCATGACGATAAATCACGTTTCAGAGCATCGTTTCACTGAATTTGAGCACTCCAAGACTTTGTTAACTCCCTACCATTTTTCACATCGCTTCAGGCTTCTGCATTTTACGAGGTGGAAATGTAACCCTAATTAACGTTATTCGAAACTAGCCTGGAAGTTAGAAGTATCTAGACGTCTTTCAAACCAGACATGACTCACTTCATGAGTCGGATTTTAGTTTTAGAAATACCCATACTACCGGAAGTGTTTACAAAACCGTGAATCCATGCGAAGCCAGCAGGAAAAAAATATCCTTCTGCAACCCATGACTAACCTCCGACTCTTCAAAAATTGGAGCCATAACCAGACGGACAAGTCCATGGCCGCAATGACGACTAACTGTCAAGAACAAGTTCAAATTGGCTTACCAAGCTCACAGCCCTTCCCTTTCAGCGGTCTTCCTCATGACTAGATCGAAAACCCCATTTGAATATAATTGTTTTGCTCATAAAGGGATTAAATTTGGCCATCATACATGTTTCGTGTCAGCCGGCCTTGTTACCAATTCGAAATCATTAATTCAATTAAGTCGAATGAACGAACCGATCGAACGAAGGAAACAACGAATCCGTATACCAGATCGTGGTGAGAGGAATGTGAGATCGAACGAGGTAGAGAGCAAAAACGCAAAACTCAAGAATCGTGCCGAGTAGAATGCAAATCAATCATAATTCATCGTCAAATTAGCGGAGTCCCCTCTGAGCCGCTCGAATCGGTTCTAATCAATTTATTACTTTGTTTGAGCGGTGTGATTGAGTGACGTAGAGTGCCAATAGGTATGGGCAATCCGGTAAGGGGCGGTTAATGAAATAAATTAGGGAAAACTCGATGGTCATACACAGAGCCTCTACGCCTTTTGTTTCGCTAATAATGGGCAGAAAGCATGAGTTTCATTTAAACGAGCCGTTTGCGATGATTACTTTCAGGAGATTTCAGCACCTCGAGGGTCACGAAGCGAATTTAGAGTGATTGATATTCACACTCAAAGCTATCTGATAATTGCATACTTAAGCAACGATTTGAAAGTCATGGTGCTTAAATGGATACTCATGGTTGTGATCGAATCGTTAATTTTCATAAAATCGTTTCTTAATGTTTTATTGATTGGTGAACTCTTCACCCATCAATACCGGTAGCACTAATGCAAGGCGTTTCCCATGCCAATATGGTACCGATAGCTGCGGTAGATTTCTCACTCCCAGATAGCCAAATAAGATAATTGTTTAATCAGAAACCTTTTATCATCTCTCCATATCTCTACACACTTAAATTTTTTTGCCGAGATTCCAACAACCGAGTAGTTCTGTAATTTATATTGCTGAGACTCAGTAAAACAATTGCCGAGACTCAGCTAACAAATTACATTTTGCTGAGATATCAGCTAACAAACAGATATTTTTCAGGGATATCAGCAAAAGTAAATGCCGAGGTAATCGGCTGTTGGAGATTTTACCGAGCTAAATTAAGTGTGTATATGGGTAATTCCATCATCGGTGTCCGAACAAATTGCATCGACCATCTTCGATTTGAACCAAACTGATCGGACTACATATTTTTTGCCAAAAACTATTTAAAAAAAGAAAATTTTGTGCTATCACAAGTTGGCAGCACTGTAGTAATAACGCTCATTTATGGATTAGATTGTACTAAAGCCCGATTCAAAGTAAATTTTGACGCATTCAAGTGAGCATAACTCAAGAATTAAACAACATACATGGTTGATCGAACGATATATAACAAGTTATTACATTTCACCGTTTCGAACGAACTGTCGCACTTTACTTGTGATCGATGCCATCATGATCTGCACAGTCGCTGGTGACACTGTACCGGCGAACTTATTCCACTTTAAACGCATTTGTTGTGCATTTGTCACTTCTTTACCGCATCCTCGAAGTTTTCGCTTGACAATTGCCCAATATTTTTCGATCGGTCTGAACTCAGGGCAATTCGGAGGATTAATCTCTTTGGCGACGAATTAACATTGTTTGCAGCATACCATTCTAGTACCTCCTTAGAGTAGTGGCAGCTGGCTAGATCCGGCCAAAACATAACGTTGGTCTTGTGTTGCCGAATGAAGGGTAAAATCCGCTTTTTCAGACACTCTTTAATGTAAACCTTCGACGTCATTGTGTGAGATGTGATGAAAACCTTGGTTTTAAGGCCACAACTGCAGATTCCTGGCCAAATCATTAGTTTTCGAGCAAACTTATCAGAAAAAAAATTTATACCTGGAAGGGACATCCCCACGACCAGTTGTCAGGTACAATTTTCGTCCGGGGATTTGTTTATAATTCATTTTGACATTTGTTTCGTCATCCATTAAAATGCAGCCATCAAATTTCGTCAAAACTCGTTTGTATAGTAATCGTGCTCACTTTTTGCGCACTAAATTTTGTTTCAGGGAGCGATTCGGATGTTTACTGGCACAAAAAGACTTATATCCTTCTCTTGAAACGATGTTACGCACGGTGGAAAAATTGGAACCCTATTTCTTTGCCAAATCACGTATGGAGACACCTGGGTTGCTTTTCACGTACCTTAACACCTTTCTCCTTAGTTCTTTGTCCCTAGTGCCACTTTAATGATAGATGCGCATTGCTCTAACCACACTCAGAGAGAGTATCCTTGTGAGGTTTGATTACAAGACTCACCGTTGACTTTGGAAATTTTAAGACTTTTGCTAGATGTTTGTGCACAATTAATTTTCTTTTCTCAGGTTCCATGATCCGTAATTTCGGGATGCGTCGATCAATCGAGAAAAACTTTTCACTAATTTCTTCGTCAATGAAACATCAACAAATGCCTGTCAAACGTTTTGTGTTCCAACCACCAGGGGCACGGTGGTGTATTAAACCGTGCGTCCAGATTTACTTTGAATCGATCTTTAAAAGATAGAAGGTTCAGGTTTTTACATAAAGAACTTAATTGGTTTTGTACATGTTCTTTATAGTATACTCTTGCAATTGGATGAATTTAATAGTTTTATTTCGATTTCAACCGCTTATATGTAGTGTTTTAAAGACAATCATTGGGCCAGGGCTAAAAAGTCTTTAATAAGCCAGGCCTTCGGACAGCTAGGAAGCTTCATCTAGCTGGGCATTTATGATTTTTGGTGGTTTTCCTCACAAAATTCCATCATATAACTTTCGAGCCTTCAGTTTGTCGGATTCAGCCTGTTTTTGACTCCATTTCAGTTTATTCTGTTTCACGTCGTTAGATAATTCCTTAGTATTCACAGTTTGTAGCCAATCTCAAACATAGGCAATCTTGTACCTATTATAAAAAGTAAGAGTGATCTTTCAGCCCAGCTCTCGGTCCACAGGTTTTTGGCCAGATTTCGGTATGTCCTGCAAGGTAATCTCCTCGTAAGACTTCCGGGGGTTGTTTGGGCTGCATTTATGCTTACTTTTTCCAGTTTCGCCAATACCTGAGTGACAGGTTGAGAATGGAGTACCATTTGTGCAAGATTTGATTTGCGCGCTTTCGGAAAAATGTGGAATTTTAATGATTTCGCAAAAAAAATGACCTTCCACACACCGACTTGTTGAACAATATTTAAACAACAACACACATCGTTGAACAGCTGTTAAAGTGTGTTGTTACTTTCTTGGACACCCTATATTAACACTCTGTTGATGTGACTGCCTACACTACACAAAACAAGTCTGAAACCAACTGACGCGTAACGATGAAAATTATCTTCATACTTCCATAGAAGCTGCTTACGACACAGTTCAGTGAATTATTCATACGAAATTCCGCCTCATTAAAGGGGATTTTTCTATCATCTATTATTGCCTCTTCAACAAGGTAAACCTATTAGAATTGGGAAAGCTCATGAAAATGCAGCGATATGTGCTCAACGTTCTTTGTTTTCATAGTAAGTCTTCCTCAAATTACTTGTATGTATTAAAGGCACAGGTGCTGAATTCATTATTTGACTTCCTTATGGTTGTTCATCGATGGTTGTGAATTTAGATGGGAATATGAGCAATTTAAATAAACGCTGATATCACAAACAAATTGTTGATTTCCAAATGAATTCCACTACACAACATCAAGTTGCCCAATCTACTTCCACCGCACAAGAATCCTCAATGCATACATCATATCGTCGATCGCACGACACGAACCTGACCATCATCGCCAAAACTGGTAACCCATCGATCCCTCTCAAGCCACAACGACGATCGAGCGTATGGAATGCAGCATGTGGCTGTACGAATTCACTTTCAAAACAACATTCACACAGCAATTGCGCTGGCACACATCGAATTGTATCTACACATTCAAGCATAGATATCTACCAACATTGCCACCCCTCATGGGGTAGCTCTGCTGTAAAACACTCACACAATCGTGCAAAAGCTCCAAACCAACCGGTATCATATTTCCATCCTATGCTACCGCCCCATCATCGTCGATCGTACGGTGGAAATGTGGGATAGGTTCGTGCAAAACCGCATACAGTCATCTTACCAGTACAGCAACAAAATCGACCTGATGATTGCACGTCTAGGTGGGTAGGTATGTAGGTAGGCATGTGCAGCTCAATTCAGCAAATGCATGCAGTGAAACGCGAATGAAAATAAAAGTGTGACACATTTTCGCTTTCAAAGAGACTCCGACGATCCGGCTCAGCTGAGACGAGGAGGAAAATATGTATTCCAGTTTTGTTTATTGGACACTCTCCGAGGAGTAGAAAATAACGAAAGAGATTCTCTTTTAAGGTTGAGGGCACTGAGAGATCGTGAGAGATTGAGCGGAAAATTAGCATTCATACCAATACCAACGAAGCACAATGAGAAGACGTATCGGAGCCACGCAACATGCAACAGCAAACGGTCAATTTTATCAACCGGATGTTCCGTTGGCTATGTACTGCTGACCCAGAAAGTGTTATCACCATCAACAGAGCTCGGAAAGAATACTTGTTGCAGGTTCGACCAGAACAAGTCTTGTCGAGACGAACCAGCGTTTAGCTGAGAGTCTCAGAAGTAAAAAAAAAACATGCAAACAACCAGGACAAGTCTGAATGTGTATAACAGATGCTACTTATGTAATCAAAACAAACAGCTTGATTTTCAAATGAACGTTAAGATTTGTAACTGTCAAGCTTAATTTTGTATGTCTCATAAATTTTATTTAAAAGGTGCAAAAAATTGTTAAAATTAATCTAATTGTGGTATATTGAAATGAAAATGTATAATTGTCTTTTAGACAGCCATTTCTATCTATTTTGGGTCAACTTTTTGATAGGTGTGTTTCAAATGTGTATGGCTCGTATATCTTCATAGAATTCAGCAAGAGTACACTTTATACACGGGATTGACTTTTGTGTGACGTTATTGATTGTTGTACTGTGCACGTGTGTAATTGCCTTTGAATGTGTGCCATTTCACATTTCACACCATTAGCTACCGGATACTTATGACGAACAGAAACTTCTCCCAAATTTCCATTCCCTATGTGCATTTCGAACGCATGACGAATGCAAGTGGTTGGGAATTGGAGCTATTAAAAATTCACACGCTTATCGGACCCTGCATCATGCTGCATTGGTTTCCCGAACAACTGCATGTTTCATTAGAGTATCGATAGGAATGTTCCGTTATTGGGAAATATCGTTATTGCACATTTTGCACAAATGTAGACTCCTGTGCTGAAAATGATCCGTCAGATATTTGTTTGCTCAGGCCAGTAATATATTTTTTGTTGTAATGTAGCACTACATTTTACTAAAGAATATAATATAGACTAGCGTTAACCCTTCGTCTGTGTAAAAACAAAAATGATAATGTTGTCTGTACCTTGGGGTCAATTTGACCCCAAATTAAAATTGTCATATATCAGCGAAAGTTCAACAGATTTTTGAAATATAAAATTTTCTGTAAAGTAAATTTAATGTAGTTTGAGTTAAAGTTATCAAAATTTATTTTAGGGGGCGAATGTCTCATAGTGCGGGTTCATTTTAAAAATATACCCTGAAGTGGCATATTTTGATGTTAGAGATGTTTATATCACGAAATCCCAACCTTCTGCAAAAATATTCAGAAATACAAGGTCTTTAAAACTATGGATAGCGTTATTCAGACAAAAACTATATTATGCAATAGAGTTCAGCTCATATTTCACTCACCAGGCGGCGCAAGTGTGACATTCATTTTGAAAAATGTGAAAAAATTAAAATCTTGGCAGGTTTTTCTACACGGTTAATTTTACTTATTTAATTCACTCATAAGGCACCGCTAGTATGACATTCATTTTGAATGCATTGTCCTAACTTAGCATATGAACTGGATAGAATGATTCCGTCTACGGTAAAGTTTTTCAAATGGACAAGACCTATCCTAAGGTAAGGAGTTTGATTCAGAAATCATCCACCAGGCAGCGCTAATGAGGCATTCATTTTAAATTGTTTGCCCTAACTTAGCATATGGACTATAGATAGAAGGTTCCCGTCTTGGGGACCATTCAATAATTACGTAAGCATTTAGGAGGGAAGGGGGGGTTTTCAAATTTCTTACGATCTCTTATGATGGGGGGAGGGGGGGTTCATACAAATCTTACGTAAGAAAAAGATTGTTAGTGCAGCTTTCCAAATAACAATTCTAGTATTTCCTAGAATTGCGTTTAATGTTCAATTTGCTGGTCCGTACTTCTGACAGTAATCACCATTACCCGAGCAGGAGAAAATAACTAATGAATACCTAATTCTGATCTGGTACCAAAATTTGGTATTGACCAGCATGACATAAGTGGAAAAATACCAAAGAATAATACCAACAATGGTGGGGTTGTGTACAAGACACGACCGCAGGGTTGACGTAGACTACGTTAAGCTGTGTAGTGAAATTCTCGTGCATTTTTTCTAGATATTGATTTAAAATACAGTAGAAGTAACCTATGATTTCGGTCCTATGTATATATTTTGGATTTCCTACTCAGTAAAACTTGGTTAAATTCAGGACCTCATAAAAATGCGAATGTATATTCATACATAAATTGAGGTACCGTCTGATAATTTATCCTTTTTATCTCCACAGAAACACCCGTGTTCTTATGCAAAATAATGAATGTGCGTTCACAAAACGCACGAAATCTTAAAAAACCATATTAAGATATAATGAGATATAATCGTCTTTTCAAGTCGGGTCGGGGATAAGATATAATCTCATTATACAGGTATTCCACTAAGACGCCCACATTCATCAGGATTCATATTAAGATTTTTTTAATTCCATCAATAGATTAAAGATGTACCGAGAATTAAATGGAGGGATTTCAAGCTTAAATGTTCTGATCGCGAAATATTGACTACCAATACCGAAATTTCGCATGAAGGTCCAACCTAAAGAGCCTGAATTTATAAAGAGGCAACTAATTTTACTTCCAAGGCTGTGTCGCAATGGGTGAGTTGAATTTAACTTGTGGTTAAAAGTGACAGATGAGTTATCGAATAACCCTGCTATACGAGCGTGGTTATTTCGGACTGACTAGAAGTTAAATTTTGGTACCCGTGGCTGAGTTCTGTTTGAAAACTGATCAATTTCCGGCATTTTCGAACATTGAAAATTACTTACGAAATGTCATGTTTAACCACGAGTTAAATTTAACTCGGCAATTGGTACACAGCCCAAGAAGTATTTCTCGATTACTTTTTCGAAGGAACGTATCAGCACAAACGAAGTGACAGACGGAGCGGCTCGAAAACTTTGGTGACTAACCTGCTATTGCAATTTTTCAGTGTACCACATGGTAACACCACTACTACTGGATTGTACCACATGGCAACACTACTACTAGATTGAACTAGCATTTTCACCAAATGTCCTAGAATGTTTTGGTTCTATCTCTTTCACTCTACTCAAAACATAAATGCAAAAAAAAATGACAAAATGATACACTCTTTGCAAACTGTCAAAGAATCATTGTACACAAAATCAACTTTGTGCAAAACCAAAACAAAAATACTATCCCATCTGGTGGATGATGGCACAAGCTTCTAAGAAAATTCTATTACAGCGAACCACATTATTTTAATTGATTTCTTCGCCAGTTAGTCGTCTGTCACTTCGTTTGTGGTATCAGCTTTTGTAAACAACGCATTTGATTGTCGATTTGGCGCAACTGGTAGCTCGCCCACGCATTCTAGTACTACCATCAGATAGGGGAAAATTTTCTTAAACTGTTACCGGTGTTAGTATGTGGGGCGAGCTATTAGTTATGCCAATCCGACGATAAAATGCGTTGTTTACAAAAGCTTATAAAGGGTGATACGGTCAAAATTTGGTCAATATCAACTTGACGTATTTCTTTCAATTTTGCATTTAAAAAACCTGAACACCCCTCATTTTGAAGGTGTGTGTGTAGAATGTTGCTCCTATTTTGATTTTGGAATTCACTCTTCAGTTGTCAAAATGCCGTCCAAGCAAGAAGAGCAGCGTATCAAAATTTTGCTCGCGCATCGCGAAAATCCGAGCTACTCGCACGCAAAGTTGGCAAAATCGCTAAAAGTTGCCAAATCAACCGTTACAAATGTAATTAAAGTGTTTGGGGAACGTTTGTCGACAGCCAGGAAGTCTGGATCGGGGGGAAATCGAAAACCGGAAGCCGCTGAGACGACAAAGAGAGTTGCCGGTAGTTTCAAGCGAAACCCTAACCTCTCTCTCCGAGATGCCGCAAATAAGCTGGGTGTATCGTCTACAACCGTGCATCGAGCCAAAAAACGAGCCGGACTATCGACTTACAAGAAGGTAGTGACTCCAAATCGCGATGATAAACAAAATACGACGGCCAAAGCGCGATCCCGGAGGCTGTACACGACGATGCTGACGAAGTTTGACTGCGTGGTAATGGACGACGAAACCTACGTCAAAGCCGACTACAAGCAGCTTCCGGGACAGGAGTTTTATACGGCAAAAGGAAGGGGAAAGGTAGCAGATGTTTTCAAGCACATGAAACTGTCAAAGTTCGCAAAGAAATATCTGGTTTGGCAAGCCATCTGTACCTGTGGCTTGAAAAGCAGCATTTTCATAGCTTCCGGGACTGTCAACCAAGAAATTTACGTGAAAGAGTGTTTGAATAAACGTCTGCTGCCTTTCCTGAAGAAACACGGTTGTTCCGTACTGTTTTGGCCGGATTTGGCATCTGGCCATTACGGTAAAAAGGCCATGGAGTGGTACGCCGCCAACAACGTGCAGGTGGTTCCCAAGGACAAGAACCCTCCCAACACGCCAGAGCTCCGCCCAATTGAGAAATACTGGGCTATTGTCAAGCGGAACCTAAAGAAGACCAAAAAAACTGCTAAGGGCGAGCAGCAGTTCAAGGCAAACTGGCTTTCTGCGGCGAAGAAGGTGGACAAGGTGGCTGTACAAAATCTGATGGCAGGGGACCAAATTTTTGACTGTATCACCCTTTATGTCCTTCCGAAAAGTAATCGAGATTTGTAGTTATCATTCAGGCAAGGAGCGCTTGCGCCATCGAGGCGACGTCGCTACCAGCAGCCAATGATCTCGACGGGAATGACGCGCACAGTTCGAGGTGCAAAACTCTAACTCTGCGCGCTTGACAGGAACCGCCTTCCTACTGCTGCTACTGCTGCTGCTACCTGCTTACCCGCCGTCCGAAACGAAAATGAGTTGAGGCACATTAGCAGCGCTGTTTTATAACTTTTCTGATTCAAGCAGCACGATGTGCAACCAAATTGTACTTGATTATGAGGACTGGGTTTGGGGAGAACGGTTATTTCATGAAAACAGTGATAAAATTATCACTTTTTATTTGTCCATTTTTAAAACAGATTTTTATGAAAAATTGAAAAAAAAAGTTTATTGCAACAGCTTACGAAAGGTATTTCCTATCGATTGGTGTGTTCGGATTTTAATTTCATCTAAAAATGACAAAGCTTATAGCACCTTTTCGTGACGGTCGCAATTTTAGATTTTCGATTTACCCCCAGTACCTTCCCGTAAGACGTAGTCTACGTCAAAAAAAAAAACAAAATATATTTATTTTCTCACCGCAAGAAGCAATATTTGAAGAGACATCGAAGATACCTATAGGTATCTTCGATGTCTCTTCAAATATTGCTTCATAGATGTAAAATTTGAATATCCTAACTTTCGCCATCAGCTTAAGCGGAATTAAGCTTACCGCCACCGCCGAAAAATTCACGTTTATATTTTTCTAAAAATATTGGAAAAAGATACCAAAAATCTGTAAAAACATCAGTTTTTCTCCGCAAAATTCGAAGGAAATTGACGCATCACAAATTTTTTTCTGTATCTAAAAAAGTTGGATATAAAATATCGAAAAATCAGATTTTTTTAATTTGTTTTATATTCAACTTTTTTAAATAATGAGATAAAAAAATGTTTTATGTGTAAATTTTCTTTGAAATCTACGAAAAAAAAAACCGGATGTTTTTGAATTTTTGATATTTTTTTGAAAAAATTTTAGAAAAAATAAAATGCGCGTTAAGGTCGATTTCTATGGACCCGGCGGTAATCTTCCCGTTAATGCATCGTTTATTAATAATGTCATCCACTCTTCCAGTTTACCAATGCTCTAAACAATACTTCAATAATGAATACCAATACGTCAAGGACTATTACTATAATAAATCGTTTTTTTTACCTGGTATTTGATTTTCTAAAACCTTGCTCGAAACTGACTGATATCATAACAGTATGGCGATTGTTTTTTTGGTTACGTCGAGAGTTGCAAGTTGTTTTGGTGTGATAGAAATTGATCGATTTAAGTACATAGTTTTGTAATTTCCGTAATTTTTAAAACGTTTTTGTCTTGTTATCGTTTTTTAAACGGTATGTCTAAACGAGGGGACCTACACATCAAGCTGCAGCGGGCTTTTAAGGAAGCTCATTCGGAATTTTCAGCAGCTGTTGCACAACAAAAAGCGAATGATGTTTGGCGAGAAATCAAAGAAGCCAATAAATCGTTTGACGACTTGCAAAATGCAGTCAGTATCAAAATTCAAAAAATTAAAGCAATGAAACTGAGAAAACGCAGCAGTTATGCGTTATTTTTCAGTAAAGTAAGTAACAACACATATATTTTAACATATCTCATTTACCTTATACTGTACGTTTATTTTAAATCAGGCTGCTTCAACTGATCGGTGAAGTTCTTTTTGCCTTTTAAATGGTTGTTTGAATAAAAAAGTGTTATTTTGATCACCAAAAAGCCGATTCTTTCGAAATACCGATTTAAGAAAAAAAAAAAGTTGGTAAGATCTTACAGGGGGGGTGGGGTGGTATTGAAAAATCTTACTATGTCTTACAAGGGGGGAGGGGGGGTCTGAAATATTGGAAATCATGCTTACGTAATTATTGAATGGCCCCTTGGATAAATTTGTTCAGATGGACAAGACCTATTTTGTGGCAAAGGGGTTGGTTCAGAATTCATTCACAAGGCAGCACTAGTGTGACATTCATTTTGAAAAATGTGAAAATTTAAATCTTGGTTGGTTTTTCTACACGGTACATATCCGCCTGGTAAAAAAGACCTGAGTGTATTAAAAATATGTTTACTGTTAAAGCTAATTAATACACTTTATTAATGTTAACATCAACTTAAAATTGAATTCATTATAGGCCGTTCATAATGCACTCATATTGGATTATTTTTAACCCTTCTTCCTCCACGTAGAATACAGTAGACTTTTATGAAACTCCTCCCCCACCCACTAAAGTCTAGTCTGAACATGATTTTTGATCAGATCATATTGTATTTAGTGTTGAGAAAATATAAAAAAAATCAAATCTCAATCTCTCCGATGATCACGCTTGATTATCTTGGAAAAATATCAAGAAACAAACATCAGCAGTGAATGATATTACAAGTTGTGATATTGTTGCTCAAAATATCAAGCCAACAAAACTCACCAGCTACGATTATCACCAAGCTGTGGTGAGTTTGAGTTCCAAAATTTTTAATTTACAACCGAACGCGACCAGGAGCTTGCATCACTGCTGGCATACGTAACGAAAATTCATTATTTTATTCATGTCTTTCACTTATAAATTCTTGCCAAGACATCAGCCTCATACATTCCATAAGACAAACCTCATAGGTCCTGTTAGAATGCATAAACGGTATGTGTTTCATTTGACACATGATCTTTATTAACTTTTTGCAAGGCATTTGCTTATTAGTTGACTTATACATTTTTATGAATACTCAGTAATAGAAATTTGTCAAAAGATATAAGGGGATTTCTTCGTTAGGCAAACATAAGAGCGATGATTGCTTGAAGATGATTTTAGGAGTATTAGACTTTTGATATGTCATCAGGAAGCTGGAGTTGTCTAAAGAGGAGCAAAAGTTCGAGTCGTGTCCCAAACCCATGTAATCATTCACAAATGTCTAAAAATCAGTTATTTACTCTAATCAATCATAAATGGAGTAGAATGTGAAAAAAATTTGAAAAAATTGCGAACTTATTGCATTTATTGAGGAAAAACCCTATTTTTGAGTGGATTGCGTTGATCGCCAAGTTCTGACAATATCATAAACATGTGGTTTATTTATATCCTTCAAATTTATTCCATCGGGTATTTAATGATTTTTAGTGGCAAAACTTCTGAAAAACTGCCGTTAACCTGCGAACTTTTGCCCTTTTGCTGAAACGAACCGGTGGGGCGTTATAATAATCGTTCTAGCTACTGAAAACTCATCACAGTTCTGCAACAGAAAGTTGTATGGAATTCGTTCGGTTCCAAATGCTTGGAGTTTTGAGATTTTTTTTTTTTTTTTTAAATAAGGTTGAACTTTTGCCCCATTTTACTCTATGGGACTTATTTGACCCCATATTAATCTATAACATTTCCTATTGCTTCCCAACGGTCATCTATTGACTATGAAATCATAATTGATAAATTCTACTGATTTTTACTGATTAAATAGATTATTTACTGATTAAATAGATTATTAAAGGTGTTTACATAAAAATAATGCATATACGGGAGCATGGGGCAACATTAAAGACAAAACACGAGCATACCGTAGCGTGCGCAGGTGAAACGAATTTATGTTTCCATTAAGAAAATATATGACATAGGGCTCTTATGTTGACCTATGGATCTAAGAATGGGCCCATCGCTAAAAATCTGCTATTAATCAATTTTATCTAGATGAACGCGTCATTGGGACGGTACTAATGGATATTTTTGGTCGCTCTTGCAAATTTAGTGAATTGCTGAATATATGTATGGGCCCAAATAAGGGGCATTTAGGCCGACATTACATCCTTTTCCCCTACTTGATATTTCTGCGGCAGCAGATTGTAATCCTTCCTAAAATCCTCACAGATACCAATGATATATAATTTGTTCAGCATTTTGGAAGAATGTTTCATAAGTGTTTTTATGAGCATGGTCGGGTGGAAAATACACTGAATCGAACACGTGTGTTTCACCTGCTGTGTGAGATTTCACCCAACATTTCTGAGTTAAAATTGGCCGAAAGAGCTATGACGACTCCGCCGCCTGACTTCTTCTGAGACGCACGAAAATTCCTGTCGTCTCTGAATACATTAAATGCACTTCCAAAGATTTCTTCACTTCGAACGCTTGCATCCCAGCTTGTTTCAGTTGCCAGAATTACCAAAAAGGATGAGCATAATAAATTTTTATATATTTGCTTCATTTTTGCTGGGCTTTTCATGCGATTAAAATATTTACAGTAAACTAAGATTTCAGTTGCATTCTGTTTATGTGAAGAAATTGTTGGAAGTGCGTCGGTTGACAAAATATTTTCTTTATTATTATTTACCAGAATCTCAGTCGCATTCTGATGAGAAGGCGAAAGGATTTCTGGAAGACTAGTTCTACTTACATTATAGTTTTCTTCTGCGAGGAGAGAGTCGTCTTTCATTCCTTCCGTAGAGTTCGTCAATGTTAATGACAATTTTGAGTGCTGTAGAATTTCCGTGCGGCCTCCCTAATTTGCTGCAGTCGTTGTGTACGTTCGCTGGATAAGAACGCTCGGTATGACTTCAGGTCTTCTAAGGCGTCATTTCGTGAAATTCCAAGTTCTTCGTGCACGTGCAAGAAAATTTCCTGTAGAAAATTGATGTCTGTTGGTAGGCCCTCAGCTGCTAGCATTAAAGCTGCGCTGATTTTGCTGTTTCCGCGAATACAGGGGGCAGGTGGCTGGTCATGCAGGAACGAAAGATAGGACCGCACAATGTCCATAATTTTTGGGTCCCGTAGACGTGCCTTCAGAAAGCGTCGGTCGCCAGTTGTAGACTGTTCCGTGAGTCTGACTATATGCCGACGCATTGTGTCCAGGATTGGAGGGTGTTCATGTCCGGTTGGCTTTTCGGCGCGATAAGGGTGAATAGTTTCCCCTTTTTCGAAGTTAATGAATTTTAGTTCATTGTCACAAATCCCCCATCATACCATCGGTAGCTGAAAGCCAATCTCCACTAAGCCCTCGCTTACTACAATAGATCCAATTATTGGACGTAGTAGTTTTAAGTCCTGAACTGAGGAAAAAAAATTCCTCGCCTACCCAAGCGATACTTTGACCTCAAACCAAACTGACGCACTCTAATGTGCCTATTGGCACTGTCCATACGTCTTAAATGTCATTCCACATTTTAAAGACATTGTTTCCAGATGGAATGTGTAAAATCATAATTCCGTTTCATTGTGAAACTGCATGTATCATATACGATCAATAAATTTCAACAATTCGAAAGTCAACCTGCACTGAGCGGTTATAAATTATAGCCATCTACATGGCAAGGCGTCCGTCAGTCTACGCCTCCAGCACCTCATCAACGTCACATCATGTTTAATTGCGGAAGAACTCGAGGACGCAAGAGTCGTCCAGTTTCTTCACTGTGCAAACGCAACTACTGCCACTGCTGCCTGCGGGCATTCCGGCAGTATTTATCGCCAAAAATCGTAGCGGTACATAATACAAGTCGCATCTTCAAAAAGCCAATGAACTTCAGATGCATACGAAAAAAATCTCACCTTCCATATTTGTGCAGAAAGGATCATCTGTTTTAAAATAAATAAAACCTCATCAGATAGCAACCTGTTACCTGCAGGTATGCCAATGTAGATGAAAACCCACCATGCACAGGTACAGCGTACATGTGTGCAAGCAAATGCGACGGTTCCTCGTTTCTCGCGTATCTAAGTCTCCACGAGGGCACCACAGCTTCTCTCGCTCTCCGATTCTCCGATTCTTCAAACGACTTGGTGGGCAATGTGGCTTTTTCCACTGTCCATCGGACAAACCACGAACCTCAATTTCCCCATGCTCTCAGCATTGCTGTTGTTGGTGTTATTACTGCCAGTGCAGCTGGTAATTGTAAATCGCGTAGAGGTCTCGCGCTGAAGATCCGCAATGTTATACGACCACGACCAATATTAGCCCGCTGATGGTTTGGGTTGGCAATGAGGATGGCTCCAACACAATATTACTGAATTGTTTCATCATATTCTTCGCCGTCTACAGCAGAAAACTTCGGCAGACGGCCATACAAACAGGCGGAGGCTCTTTATGTCGTTTGGTTTGATTAAGATTTTCTTACTTTATGATCAAGACAGTTATCGTGGAAGTGGAAGTCATTCATGAAGTGGTGTTTAGTTCCAATTCTTGTGAGACGAACACTTACATTGAACTTTGTCGTTTTATGTAAAGTGGACATCACAAGTGCTTGCACTGTATTTATCAGATGATGAATAAAACGGGTACGGATTTATGATTTGAAACCAAACCATAATCGAAGAATAAAAGATTCTTGAATAATTAAAATTAATAACTTTTTCATGAGTTTTGAAACATTATACGGCGTTCAGACAGCTATTGATCCTAAGCAACACCCATCAACTCATGAACCGGGGATCAACGGCTTTACTTCCTTTCCTTCTGATCAGAGATTTTATGCCTAAGAAAATCCTGGCGGCGCCGACTGTGATTGAACCCAGGATTTTTGGGGTGAGAGTCAATCACGCATATCAGATGTCATAAACGTTTTATTAGGGTGCTTCATTTTGAAATAAAGTGTTAAATTTCTTATATGTCACGCTCCAGATCGATTCATAACCCCATAATATTGAACTTGTGCAAAACAGGGTAAAGATTGATTAAGGCTACGATGTTGCGCAAATGGTTTGAAATGTGTATGGGGATTACAATGAAATAATTTTAAAAACCACTTATATCGCCCCAACTTTCGTTCTACTGGCCCATATGTTGAAAATTGTACACGTTGTTTCTATTACAATGACCAAAAATCAGATCAATTTTACAGCATATCAAGAAAGATACAAATGCTAAAAAATACAAAATAGGGTAGATTGACAGATGAAAATGTGCAAGACAACAGCACCAATTTCATCGCAACAATAACAGACTACCACCAAAATTAGAGTAATGTCAGTCAAACTCAATAATTTCCCATAGTAATTCATCGAAATCTCGATGCAAACTTCAATCCATTAAGCCGACCTCTAAACCTTCATTTATTTTTACCATTGTTTGCATAAACTCATATTTTGGGATATTGAATCTAACTTGAGGGTGGCCTTTAAGAAATTCATATTTTTTATTTCAAAAAATTAGGCACTTTCAAATTTGACGCATGGGTGCTCCTATGATGATAGCCTATATTAATTAATTTTAAGGAGAAATCGATTTCACGCCACTTGAACTCGCTCTCAATTGTGTTAAGTACACCGGGCAAGCTGAAATGTGGGGTAAATTGAGACAATTGGCGTAACTATCAGCGAAAGTGAATCATCACTGCGATTATTTTTAGCAGTATAATATATACTGTATATTAGGGTGGGTCAAGTTTGTAAGGTTGATCACAACCCCATGCTCCCCAATGCTCGGTAACTTCCAACAACTACACTTACTAATGACCACGCAAAAGTACTGAATATCTTGAGTCCATGTAAAGATTAATTTTCAATGTCTATTGGTAATCAACTAGCTTGAAGATCAGATATTTTTCTTGTTCTAGGCCTATTATCTTATTTGAATACTCGGTAGCATCTCCTGTTATTACACAGTGAAAAAGAAGCGTGAATTTCAGTTAAGTATGGACAGATAAATGGAGCGACAAGAATCATATTTTTTTTTATTTTGAGTCATGAAATGTTTCAAATGTTGAATAAAATCGATCATTTTTGCATGCAATATTTCTGGAAAGTTCTTAGCTAGCGTGAATGGCATTACAAGTTTAAATGCACAAATGTTTACATCATACGCAGGGATGCAACGGCGCCGGTGGTGTAGTGGTAAGCGTGATTACCTCTCACCCCAGCAGGCCTGGGTTCAATCCCAGTCGGCGCCGCCGGGATGTTCTGAGGCATAACATCTCTGATCACGCCTTCCTTCGGATGGGAAGTAAAGCCGTTGGTCCCCGGTTCATGAGTTGATGGGTCGATAGGTAGGGTCCAGGTGTGGGAGCTGCCTTCCTGACACGTCGGTAGCATTGGTGCTCAGCACGGAAAACAAGCTCGACGGAAAAAACAAACCAAAGGAAAAAAAAATACGCAGGGATGCCAGATTTGAAGACATATATTAATTTTAAGACATTTGAAATTCAAATTCAAAAAATCAAAATGGTAATTATTAACAACCAAGTAGCCAGGTCGTAGCCAGGCGTAAAAATGATCATGTTTCAAGGAAAAGATATTTGCTGCGAAAAACCATTTTCATTGCTGAATTTAATTTGAAAATCGATTTTTTTTTAAATCTCTGATCACAAAAATTACCAGTGTCCTATAGTTTGAAAAATGTTTGTGTGTTCAAAATATTTAATTTTTTAAAAAGTGTTTATATCGTTAAATGCTAGCTTGTATCAGACATTTGATGTATTGTAAGTTGGCAATGTTGGAAAGTGTTTGCTTCTTCTTTCCTTTATTTAATGTCAGTCTCTGTTCCGCAATCTAGTGCCAATCACCGACGGACATCGATTGCCATCCATTGACGGCAATCGAATGCGTAGGAGATATCGCACCCATTCATAGTACATGGGCCGGGACCAACGGCTTTACTTCCCTTCCGAAGTAAGACGTGACCAGAGATTTTTATGCCTCAGAAAAATCCCACCGACCTCGGCTTGGATTGAACCCAGACCCATTGGGGTGAGAAAGCAGTCACGCTTACCACTACACTACTTTTCCGTCGGTCTTGTTTTCCGTGCTGAGCACCAATGCTACCGACGCCAGGGTGCCTCCCACACCTGGACCCTACCCAACTCATGAACACGGGACCAACGGCTTTACTTCCCTTCCGAAGGAAGACGTGATCAGAGATGTTTTATGTATCAGAACATCCCGGCGGCGCCGACTGGGATTGAACCCAGGCCTGCTGGGGTGAGAGGAAATAACGCTTACCACTGGCGCCGCTAATGTTGGAAAGTCCATTAAGAATATTTTTGCTAATCAATGCTAATCTTCGGGATAGAGGGTGTTCCACATCAAATTGCATCACGGAAAAAAAGCTGTAAAAAATTACCTATTGGGCATTTTCTCTTGGAAATTTGGGTAAAAGTAGTTTACAATGTATTGTTTACGCTGATAAAAATACAGTCAGTCAGTTTTTCGAAAGTTGTCACCCGAGTCACCCAAAAAGCAACGTCGCGAAATGATTTTGCGCAAGCACATGGAAAATCCTCAACTCTCTCATCGGGACATCGGAAAACAACTCGGAATCGTGCAGTCAACGGTGAGTCGTGTGATTAAACGTTACTACGAAACTCTGAGCATCGAACGGAAGGAAAAATGCGTTCAGAATGGATGTTATATTAGTGATCAGGATCACAAGCGTGTCGTGAATGCGTTTAAGCGGAATCCCAATGTTTCGATCAGGGATGTGGCCAATAAGTTGAATCTGTCCAAGTCTTTCGTTCAGAGAGCCAAGAACCGGGAGGGACTGCATACGTACAAAGTGCAGAAGGCTCCAAATCGTGACGAACGGCAAAATACGGTAGGAATGTCACGGGCCCGGAAGCTGTATACCCAGATGCTGACGAAGCCTCATTGTCTCATCATGGATGATGAGACTTACGTCAAGCCGGACCTCCGGGGCTACTGTTCTTCACCACCCGGCACATGTTTTATGTTCCGGAGGAAGTAAGGAAGCAGAAACTTTCAAAGTTTTCCAAGAAATACATGATTTGGCAAGCGATCTGCTCATGTTGCAAACGGAGTGCGCCGTTCGTGACAACCGGGACTGTAAACGGGGAGATCTACCTCAAGGAGTGTCTACAGAAGCGTCTGCTTCCTCTGTAGAAGCAACACGAGGGCTCTACGATCTTCTGACCGGATCTAGCTTCGTGCCACTATTCAAATGTTGTCCTGGTACGAAACCAACGGGGTCACTTTACGCATTTGCTTATTAAATTTGGGTAGGGGCAGGAGGGGCAAAGTGGGCATTCCGTTCTTTGGCTCTGGATCTCCAGCTGCATGAAACAAATCAACTGGTAGTAGGTTCAACGTCATTATGACATTGATCCTACCACCAACCAATTTGTTCCGAACGGCCGGAAGACCAAGCTGGGGTATGGGATGCTCACTATGCCCCACCTGTTCACTATGCCCCTCTTACCCCTACCCTGATTATCAATCAAATGCTAAATCCCTTGTGCGAAGTGAAAAGGACAAAATTATCATTAATACAGTGCATGCTGCTTTTAATGGCAATTAAAACACAAGACGTAATGATCAATTTTACCCCCAGTGATCAATTTTCTCCCGATTTACGGTATTTTGTCTGATACTGTAGTACTAACGAATAACACTACGGGTACTAAAATCAGGTTTTGAGAGCCTCGTAAAACCAGTTTCAACGAATCGAATCTTCGAAAATCCAGTAGCCCACATGTTTCATATACAATGTGAAAGGCACTGAAAATTAAAACTGCAAAAACTAAACACCGTTTTCATGCTAATCGACTGTGCGAATTTTTGTCAAGCTTAATTGGGCATTGCTTTCCACCATCAAGTACGATAGATGTCCTCCCGCCAGTGGTGGATAAACCAGTTTTACTGAATGGAGATCTTCAGATAGAAATGTAAAAATGTAGAAATAATATAACGAAAAAAGTGCACAATTATCGATATATTTAATGAAAAGTAAATATCTTCATACAATCTAACGCACATTATCCAACAGCCACATACGATCAAAGGCAGCTCGCTGGTGGTGAGTGCTGCTAATTGAGTGTTAGCTAATTCCAAATTTTACTTACATCGTGTCAATTTGTACCAAAAATCACAGAAAGGAACCAGATTATTACTTTTTCTGCCAAAAACAGTTTATAATCACATCAGACAAAACTATGCGATTATTATGTTTTAATTCTGAGTATTGGTAAAATCAAGAACTGGGTGAAAATAACGAATTTTTTTTTTTTTTTTTTTTTTTTCCTTTGGTTTGTTTTTTCCGTCGATCTTGTTTTCCGTGCTGAGCACCAATGCTACCGACGTGCCAGGAAGGCAGCTCCCACACCTGGACCCTACCTATCGACCCATCAACTCATGAACCGGGGACCAACGGCTTTACTTCCCATCCGAAGGAAGGCGTGATCAGAGATGTTATGCCTCAGAACATCCCGGCGGCGCCGACTGGGATTGAACCCAGGCCTGTTGGGGTGAGAGGTAATCACGCTTACCACTACACCACCGGCGCCGTTAACGAATTTTTTTTATCAGTTTAAAATAAACAAAGATCTATCGAGAAATGTTTTAAAGTTCTAAACTAAAAAAAAACATAGAAAAAAGAAACAATACTTACGTCAAGACTCATAAAAAATAGATTGCACTCCCCAAGTCTATTCACAGCGACGGACCAGAGAAGAGCAAACAGCAAGAGATCCAAAGATGTTTTGTACTTTATGGTGCATTCGTAGCTTTGGCCTCTAAAACACTCGAGAGCTAATATGAATTACTGCTGGTGCTGCTGCTGCTGTTTCTGTTTGTGCCACCGTGCTTGGGCCTGAATCTATGTACTTGCTATTGGCGAGCTGCGGTGATGATTGGCTTCTCGGATGGCTCTTGATTAATTTGATTAAATGTAGGTATATGTGTGCGCCCACCGTGCACCGTTGTATTTGCGGGCTTAATTTGCTTAATTATGCTCGAGCGTTTCCATTCACTGATATTGTGGGTTAATGAGTGAGCAGGTGACCATGTCTTTGAAATTCATTACACTCCTAGGCAAGAAACAATTTCAACTTTACGTGTCACTCACAGTCAGCCAGTCGTTGCGAACAATTACGAAATTGATCAACGACTACGATTGTGTGTTTTTCTGGTTCGCTTGGATCCGTTTCCTTTCCACACTGATGAACACAGAGATATTTTTTTCGTGCACTTGAATTCTTTTTTGCTTCGCTTCAGTACAATTAATTCCCGTCACTTGAAAATTAAAACAAGTTTCACTTGAATTACAAGTCGCGTAGTGCAACCACACGATCCCCTGGAAGCAAATATGTGCGAAAACCCCCAAAATATAACACTGAAATCACGCATACTCTCACTCACGATCTTCTGACTGAGGTTACTTGCGATTTCTTTTCGGTACAAAACGTAAAGGAAAAAATAATATACTAAACGTAAAGCGACCAAATCGGAGACCCCCTAAGATCTACTTCACTCTACCGCTGTGTGTCGTGGCTCGACGTGGGACAAAACGAGACAGAAACCGCGCGACAACCCCCTGCACTCTACTTTCCACCCAAAAAAATAGGAGCAATGCGAGAGAAGACTCGCGAATAACCACTAAACCTTTGAAGAAACACAATGGATAAAAAGCACAACCGAACTCGCGAACACCTGGATGAAGACTGTCGCTCGGTGCCGACTCACCTGGTAAGTTGTAGTAGATGCTCTCCCATCACAGAAGCGTTGGATGGATCAATACATTTACCTCTCACGCAGAACAGCAACGAGCTCAGCTGTACAAGATACTGAGTCTGAGCATAGTGTTGCCGAAGAAATGTGAATATGACAGCGCACAGCAACAGCGGTTCTCAACACTTATACTGTGAACCGAGCTGCCAGAAACTACTTACCACGACCCACGGGTAGGAAGTTGGGTAAAATGGGAATGATTTCAAAATTTCTAAAAACATTTTTAATAGCGAAGTGAGTGGAAACAACCCTGTATTCAGCTTCATGGTCGATCCCAAATAACAATTTTGGTTTTATTAGGGTTCTGTAGATCATGATTTACACTTGTAGAGTGCTTTCAAACCTCGATAAAGCTAGCTAGCGTTGCTTGATATGGGACTATCAACAGTGCACGGTGGTCTAAATTAGTATTATTTTGAAGGATTTCAGGGTATTTATTTGCGGTCATTTTTGCGATGTTTGTTCATTCTTTTGCATTTTTTAGGGTTTTTTTAAAACTCTTTTTCAGGGCAGTATTGAGGTCATTTTAGTGTTGCGAGTTGACCCGGAGTCGATTTTATTTACCATTTTATCTTGAAACTGTATGTATGACCCCGGAACCGCTTGGACCCAGAAGGGTACGAACCTAAGCCCCAAGCTGCTGGTCTTAAGCCAACGGCAATTCCCGGGGTGGGCACTCAAGGTCTCTTTCGGTTCCGGGTCTCAGTGTGTTTGTTCTGTGTACCCGTTCCGATTACTCTCTCAGTGTTCTTAGACCATGTTCACACATTTAAGGTCACTTTTGGACTGATTTGGCGTTTTAGTTCATTTTTTTTTTCATTTTTAGCGTTTAAATTATTTGGCATTTATTTTTGATATGTTGGTATGTATAGCCATGTTAATGCCATTCTCTTTTTGGGCTTCATGTAGTTCGACAGTCAGTTTTAGCATTTTATGACCATTTTGGAATTTTAAGGTCATTTAAGACCTTACCATATGTGTATAAAATATTGGAGGGTGCAAGCTTATAAAATTTATCAAAGTAGCCCACAATCGACAAAAGAACCGCTGTACTAAGCTATAAGCAACCCAACAAACATTGAATGCTGAATAAGAGCTTATTAAGGCTACAATACGCTTCTTCAGCTAAAAAGATGCTTTTAATCAGCTGAAATTATTTGGGAATAGCTTCTGCACCAAATAAAAAATTCATGTAAATTTCTGCGATATATAGCGCAATCGTTAGTAACGCCAGATTTGTCGTAAATTTGCACGATATTTCATGTAAATTTAGACGCGATATCGCATAAATCAGCAATGTTGTAAACAATTTCGTTGTTTATGTGTACCATAGCTCAAAATTAAACGGGAGGAGATGTTACGCGACAATAAAAATTCAGAACTTTTTTTTTGTCTATAGCCATAAACATACTTTTTCATTCGCTGATCTTACATTTTTTTTAACGCTTAGTTCTGCTGTATCAAAAACCTTCATTTTCATTTTCTTATTAATTGTTGCAATTTCTTTGGACATTTTGAATTCTTTAAACGGTGCTTCGATAAATATACAGACCCTCAGACATAGTTTGGAGACTGTTCCATGTAATGCATGACTAAACCATTTATCTTTACATGGTATAATGTCATAAGAGTCATATTTAAGAAAGAGATAGGGAGCTATGGTGCACATTTCCCCAGATAATTTCTCATTGAATGTTTGATTCTAATTCTGGTTTCAGAACTGTATTAAGTTCCGTTATTAATCTTTGAAAAATCACAATAAATATAGAATGTGTAAAGCATAAACTTACACATTGCCTTTTTTCCTCTGCTGAGTTGATCCATTCACGAGAGTTACTGTTTGTTAGATGTTTGTGCTATTATGAAATTATCAATTGGCTGGCCAAGGCGGCCACGGTTTTAAGAAACAAAGCATTCATTTTACCATCAACGGCGAAATAAAAGGTATAAGCCTCTATTCTCTACATTAAGATATACACCGTATGAAAAAATAACGTAATTTTCTGCAATATATAGCGCACATGTCATTTACGCTAGATTTGGCGTAATTTTATTATATGATATTTCATGAAAAATTTAAGCACAATATCGCGTAAATCTGCAATATTGTATACAATCTTATAAGCAATTTCGTTATGTATGCCAACTATAGCTCAAAATTAAACGAGAGAAGATTTTACGCGACAGTTAAAATTCAGAACCTATTTCTGTGTAGTTGTTGAACTTTGTTGAAAATAAACTGTACACAGTTCGAAAAAAAAGTAGTGTAAGTTTCTGTTCAATGTGATGCACGTAAAAGGAGTGTCACATATCATATAAGCTTACATTATAAATCGTGTAAAGTTCTGAGACATTTCATGAAATCTTGCAAATATTGTTTCCAAAAGCCCATACAAGTTGCTCGTTTGCGTGAAATGAAATACAAGTTTACCTGAATGAATGTTTACATTACAATCAAAATTCAGAATTTTTTGCTGTGTGGGTAAATTCTTTGGACTTGTTAATTATCTGCCGGAAAAACTTGAGCGGCATACTAAATTTTGGATAGTTTATACCCCGTTCACATTACAGCGTATAAAACGTGATATACGCTGTCTTGCAATGAGTACTCCAACATCTAGTTTTCACTGGAAATCCTATGTATGAGTGCTCATTGCAAGACAACCTATATTACGTGATATAGGCTGTAATGTTAACGGGGTATTAGAGCAATTAAGATCGTGGACTTTTTGGAGCAAGTTTAAATTTCTTTTAGAGTGGCCCAGTATTGTAGGCGTACCAAATTTGTAGTAATTTTTTTCAAAGAGAAAGTTGATTAAGAAATCAATCAAAATCACTTGCACCCCTGCTTCCAAGTTTGGTTACAAGATTACAAGTCTGGAGAGCATTTTGTGTGGTCGTTGGGGGCTTGTGGTTCTGAATATGGACAAACAAGCACAGATAAATTCTATTCCAACTCTTTACTGATGTAAGCTTGATAGCCCTGAAAAGGGCCGTTTTATTGAAGAGGACATCCATGGCCACTTACGCTTGGCGTGTTTAGTGTAGGTGACAGCATCACGGATCTCATTTTTCAGGAACACCTTCAGAACACCTCGTAAATCAGACCGGAGATACGTCAGACACCGCCACGGCGAGCCAGACAACGGATGGTGGTTATCTCGAAGAATTTGCGTTTGTTTCTGAATATGGCGATGAGTGTACAAAATATTACGCAATTCCATCCTCCCTATTCGCACGCGCCCGAGGATCGAAGGCGAATGCCACTTCGACTTGTTTCGTCTACTTACTACTCTCTGACGACTGTGCTGGGGAAGCAGCATATGCATGTAGGTTAGACTGATGCAAAATTTGAAACAGTACTCAAACGGTTTCAAATCAGGTCCTGATTAGCCTTCCAAAATTTAAACTCATTTGGTAAGAAACTGACTTGGCACAAACTATTCGAAGTTTATATGGAAATTACTATAGGAAAACCAAACGTTTTGTTCATTGTCTTCTACCCATTTTCCATATTGCTTTTTCGAAAATTTCTAAAACTATTCTTAGGGGAAATTTTCTAAGCTACAACTTTGCCGAAAATCGTTTTTCAGCCAAATGTCAAATTAAATTGTTATTAATTGTTTAATAGATTGATAATCTTATGGCATGATCAAGCAGCTGTTCTGTTGGCAACACTGTATTCTACAGTGTGACATAGTAGCCATGATTTTTGTCCTCTATTCTACGCACCAGAAACACCAATGTTGTCTGCTGAACAGTTGAATGAGAATAATCATAAGACATCAGTGACTTGAATCATTAATAACTTTTGTTCCTTACATTTGATCGAAAAGTGGTCTTAAACAAAGTTGTAGCTGATTTTCAACAAGCTCAATTATCATATTTAAATGCATAGTGATGTGGTGAATTTTTAGATAGATATGAACAAAAACTTAAGTTTTCCCATAGTAATTTCCATATAAACTTGAAATGGTTTGTGCCAAGTCAGTTTCTTACTAAAGTAGTTCAAATTTTGGGATGCTAATTAGGACCCAATTTGGAACCGTTTAAGCACTATGGAGCGAAAATGTTAAATTTTGCATCAGTCTAATGTAGGTAATTGGTGGATTTGTTAGTTAATTCAACGCTTTTGGACAATGCTGGACATTTACCAGTTTTCAATAGTTTCTTGTTAAAAATCAACATTCGGAAGCATTATTATCGATACGTAGCCATATTTCTGATCGATTGGTGATAAAATTATTGAAATTGGACCAGGGGCAGTTGAGTTATTAACGTTCAAAATCTTTCATAATTTGTTACATGTTCTATTTTCAGTTTTCACAAAGTGTACCCCCATATAGAAATCAAAGACGTAGTCCTACGTCAAAAAAAATTGTGTTTCCTCGTGCTTTTTGGCTTGTACCAAGGCATAAAGAAATTCATTTTAATTATAATCATTTGTTGAAATGAAGATTCATCATGATTAATTTATCAGTGTTTGAATATTGTAAATTATTGTGAAAACTCCTAGAATTTAGTTTGAATAGTTGTTGCTGTAGCGTCGTGCTAGTCGGTCTGTGCTTCGGAAAAAAAATTCCGTATCTTTTTACGTTTTGGTGTTGGCGTTCTGCCCCTGGACAATAACCGGGAAAGATAGTTTTGCAGGTTAAACTAGGATGCTTCCGCGACGAAAAAAAAACTCCGAAATGTGCTTTACTCGCGCGTGGATGTGTCGTTTATCAAGTCGCTTTTTTTTGGTCACTTTTATCACGTGTTGTAATTTTAATTTTAATTTATGTACCTTTTCAAACTAGCTTTTGTTTTAAAAAGTAATATGACAATAGTGCGCGGTTCGAAAGGAAAATAGAAGGGGTTAGAATTGTGATAGAGTGTTTTCCCGATATACACTCAAAGATAAATTAAATCAAAAAAGCTTAAAAAGTATACAGATTCCCGCTTCACCTTATTGAGTCTGAGCCATGATTACGCCGAATTGAAAACTTCTCCGCGTGAGAGGGAGGTAATTAGTTTTAATAATTTAAATTTGTCGATCGATAGATTTTCTACAGTAAAAACGACAGACTTGCCTGAAGTCAATAATAGCAAGAGAAAGTGCGGTAGCAAAGATTTTATAATTTGTTGCCAAAATTTTAACAGGATGAAGGTCAATGAAATTTATAAACAGGTAGCCGCTTCTAGTTATCCTATCAATTTTGGCACCGAAACAAGTTGGGATGCCAGCTTAAATAGTAGAGAAGTTTTCGGAGATCGCTTTAATGTGTTTAGGGATGATCGTAACAAAACGTTATCCAACAAAAAGTCTGGTGGAGGTGTATTAATCGCAGTGTGTACCGACTATGAATCGGAAAAGATTGAATCAAGCAAGTGTAAGGAGTTTGATCATGTTTGGGTCAAATGTTTTATTGTAAATCAAATTCACATCTTTGCGACACTGTGTTTTCCTCCTGAAAGTGCCAAAAAAGAATCATATGAATTGTTTTTTAGTATTGCTGATACTATTATTTCTAAATGTGAGCCTGAAGCAAATGTTCATATTTACGGTGACTTTAATCAACGAGCAGCAAATTTTATTGTTGACGACAAAATTGAATCTGTTTTGATACCGATTGTTGGAGACAACGAAACGCTCCATTCTTTATTTGACAAAAGCGCAGAGATTGGACTTTATCAAGTCAATCATGTCAGAAATCATAACAATTTTTATTTAGATTTATTATTTACGAATATGACCGATGATTTCTGCGTGATTGAGGCTCCTGCACCTCTATAGAAAAATGATATATTTCATACTGCAATAGAATTCTCCGTATTTATACACGATGTTGGATGGCGATTTATTGGAAACCTATTTTGACTTTAGACATGCAAAATATGATGATGATGATGATGGTCCCACCTCTTACCCCTACAAAGGTTTGAGCTGGACGATTTATCTTTAAGATAATTGAATATGACATTTTAACCAGGTTGGCAAACAAAATCGAACTGGTTTCAGTTACAGATATAGATTCCCTCTAAAGTTTACAGTTGCTTCACAGCGATATAAATGTGGAAAAGCTTAGGCGTCCACCTCTTAGTTCGCCTTTTTGTCCACCTAAAATATTCATAAGTATTACAAGCAATCAAGAGTTAATGAACAATCAACAAAGCATCCTATTACACTAGTAACCCCGCAATCTGATGCTATCATAATTTTCAGCAATGTCAGGAATGCTCACGAACCCCCAACATTTGCCAGAAAACTTACTACTTACTCAAAGTATCTTCCAAATAAGCTTCAAAATTGCATTTTTTTTTTTATCAAATGTTAAATTCAGTCCTCTATATCCGTAATACGCGCGCGAGGCTCAAACCTTTGTAGACTACTTTTTTTTTAAATTAATCTACTATAAAATCATATATTAAAAATCCATCATCACCCTCGTGGCGAACAGAAATAGTATATGAGCTTATCAAAAACAATTTAAATTCTATTGACTGGCAAAGTTTGATTAGAAATTCGAGCCCAGAGCAGGCTGTAGATATGTTCCATGAAATTGTATACGATATATTAGAGACGACAGTACCGAAACACTAAGGAAAAAATCAAAGAAATCTAAAACTCCAGCATGGTACAAAAGCCTATAAAAGAGAACAAAATAATAGTTGCCTCACAATTTATTTGAACATATGCGATCATGTGAACTGTGAATTAAAAAAAAAACGCATACGAACGGTATAACACTCAGGTTGAAGACAACATTAAATCAGACCCAAAATCATTTTTTAACTTTGTTAGAGACAAACAGAAGTCAAATAATTATCCTTCGAAAATTTACCTAGACAACAAAACAGGAAAAACGACTAGCGAGATCAGTACATAACTTATTTGCTGAGTTTTTTCAGGATATTTACACAAGTCATGATGACCAAGACCGGGATTACCAGTATTTCTCATACCTTCCTGAGCCAATGAGAGATGTTACCCTCAACGAAATCTTACATTCTCTAAATACATTGGATGCATCAAAGGGTGCAGGACCAGATGGATTGCCACCAGTATTCTTGAAATCAGTATCGCAGGAGATAGTAAAGCCATTGTTCTGGCTGTTCAACTCTTCTCTTGAATCCGGTTTTCTACCGTCAATTTGGAATGAATCATATTTGATTCCAATTTTCAAAAGTGGAAAAAAAAATCAGACGCAAAAAATTATCGTGGAGTTGCTATATTTTCCTGCATTCCTAAACTCCTTGAATCTATAATAAATCAAAGTGTTTTTGCACAAGTTAAACATTTAATTACAGGCAAACAACATGGTTTTGTTAAAGGACGTTCAACGACTACTAATCTGTTAAATTTTGTAACATTTTCTATTAACGCAATGGATAAGGAACATTATGTTGAGGCACTATATACTGACTTCAGTAAAGCGTTTGATAGAGTTGATATCCCTCTTTTGCTGTTCAAATTATCTAAGTTAGGTTTTAGTCAACATTTATTAAAGTCGATTCAGTCATACTTGACCAGTAGGACACAAAGAGTTAGATTTGAAGGAGATTTGTCGTCAGTAGTCAATGTAACATCTGGTGTGCCACAAGGTTCCCATCTTGGACCATTACTGTTTATTCTATTTGTTAATGATGTAGAGCACATATTGAATATTCTGAATGTCTCAATATATGCAGACGACATGAAACTTTTCCTGGAAATTCGTCAAACGTCTGATCTTGTAGTATTTCAACAAGAAATTGATAACTTTTACACTTGGTGCTCAAAAAGTTTATTAAAGCTTAATGTGAAGAAATGTAATTCCATTTCATTTACAAGAAAGAAAATTATTAGACAAGAACATGTAACAATAGGACAAAACAGAGTTGAAAGGTGCAATCAAGTTAGAGAATTAGGTGTTATACTAGATTCAAAATTAAGCTTTGTTGAACATTATCTACAAGGCAAGCTACATGCTAGGGTTTATTAAAAGGTTAAGCTTTCATTTCAATGATCCATACACAATCAAAACATTATATGTTGCATATGTTAGGCCCCTCCTTGAGTACTATAGTATAGTCTGGGATCCATATCAAGATACTCATATAAACCGCATTGAATCAGTTCAAAAACAGTTTCTATTATTTGCTCTAAGAAAGTTAGGCTGGACGAGTTTACCCTTACCAAAATATAAATGTTTATGCTCCCACTCGTTCCTTAAGAAACAGAAATATGTTTTATATTCACAACCAAAGAACAAACTATGCCAGGAGCGCGCCTTTAAATAGAATGATGTCTTGTTATAATAAACATTATGAAACAATTGATTTGACAATGAACAAAAATGCTCTTAAAAAACGTTTCTTTTCGAGGTTAGTCAGAGATTGAAAATTAAAATAGATGTTAAGTGTTTTTGTAAATTAAACTGGTCTACATTTGATTGACGACGAATAAGTAAATAACTTCGGCAGTAGTCATGCATGATGAAATTGGAATTAATTTATCCAGTATTAAATTTAATTATTTTTGAATATTAATTAATAATTTAAATTCTATCTAAAATTATTAAAATAGAATAAAAATTGATTAAAATTTATTCAAAAAAGATAACATTCAATCTAATCAATCGTTATTAAACTGCGTTTCATATCCAATAATATTTTTTAAGAAAGAGAGCTTTAATTTTTAATCATTCGGTATGATTAAACTAAGTTTAATTTCAAATTGATTAAATTTCAAGCAAAATGGGAATAGTTTAATTTATCAGTGTAGGTTGTGACTAATTCTTCGGTGGAACTGCATGCCGAAGATTCGGAGGTTCCAATTGGCAAATCAAAGTTGGCATTCGTGGAGAAGAACTATGAAAGTGATGATGGTTTCAAAATTTTCCACGGGCAGGTATACGTGTGCAATCTTAAAATACTATTATTTTGCAAATGGAGCATTTTATTTAAATCTGGTGGCTGCTACAGTGGTAGATAAGCTGAAATCTATGTCTTAACATAAAAATATGAAATGAAATTATTTGTTTCTATAGTTTATAGTTTGAGTAGTTTTTAAGTTTTCTACTAACGTAGCACAAACCAGATTTAAATAAAATGCTCCATTTGCATAATAAAGGCATTTTAAGATTGCACTCGTATACCTCACCGTGTAAAATTTTGAAACCATCATCACTCTCATAGGAGTGTTCACTCGGCTGTCGACAAAAGCAGGCCACTCTCGATGTGTGCTACGCGATCGTCTGTTTTATCGGCAACAACCATTGTGTGGTCCTCCTCATTGTTCTTCATCAGCAGTTCTTTCGGTCGATGCGCCGTCGACTTTGGAAAGCAACCGTTTCGTGATGAGTGTGTGAGTGCTGACCACGTTTTGCGTCCATTGCTGCAATGGACGCGCTCTGACCCTCGTTGGCGTACAACAATTTGCCATACAATGAAACTACTGGAAGCGGCTCCAGTTCTGATGGAGGAGGCTTTTTGGATAGCGGAAGATAAAGTGTTTATTGTGTTGTACCTTTTGACTATAGTTTTAAAATGTATTGTATAGTGACCAAGAATCCTCGGCTCTGTAAAGTTAATTCGGTTGAGCCTTATCAAATAAATAAATAAACAATCACTCTCATAGTTCTTCTATTCTTCACGAGTGCCAACTTTGATTTGCCAATCAACTGCAGCAAAAGAACACGAAAAACGAAATCAGCATCGTCAACCAGCGGATTGAGTCGTGTCGGTTGATGAAATTGCAACATTTACCGGAGCCGGACAGTTTGATAGAATCATTCTGATTATAAGGTAGTTAAAAACGCTGTTCCTCTATTACTAAATACGCGCTGGATTAATAAACATCGTGTTTTTGAAACTGGAAGTGTGTTGGCATTACCATTATCCTATTGGTAACGGTAATGTTCACATGCGGGGCTTACTGTAAGTAAAAGTGACTTCGGAATGGACGTGAATTGCCAGACATTCTGAAATGGGTTGCTGGATCTGCAGTAGAGCTATTGCATTCTAACTCCCGGACTAAAGATGTTTTCAATTGTCACCTCAATGATAATTGCGCACAGATTTCTTCCATAATACAAATGCCGGCCAGTGGGAGTTAGTTTAAATACACTTATACACACATACACAATTAAAAATCACATTCGAATAAATGCTAAAATAATTTGCGAGAGCATGAACCGTGTCAAATTTTCTATTTAGTTATGTTCAAAAATATTGATATTAGTGAAGGCAACTATTCTGAAAAATAAAAATTATTATTTTATCACTAGGAGGCATCCCTCTATAAACTTTGTATTTCTCGTTATGTACTTACAAAGTTCTAACTGATATCTTAGATACCTATAAATATACTTACTAAATACCTAGTACAAGATTGCTTCTCTGACTGTCAGACGAATTTCTGTTGTTTGTTTATTCAATGATGTCAGCGATTTTATTTGCTAGGTTGGATTTGGTGCATTGCGAGCGTTTAAGAAGAGATTTCCAAATTCAGCGGAAAGGATAATTCTCGGGACAATTACTATGTATGGTCTTTCGTTTATTGGAATGTGACTTCTTCTCTGACAAACGAATTTAAAAAAAAAATCTAGTTTCTAGCTGCATTGATTCTCAACTTGAAGTACCCGTCTGTCTTATTTAGTTATATTTGAGACAGTATTTGAGCCACTTGTGTTTGCTCTTTTTTCTGGTAGGCGTTGGCCAGATTTGGATTTTTCAGATATAATCCTAAATAGGACCTAGATTATTTAATACTCTGCTCTGTGCTCTGTCACAATGTTTCATTGTGATTGATCAACACTCAAAGGGGTAAAATATCAAATTTGGGGTGAATTTGAAAGAAAGTGAACTTAGAGTGTAGAGCGCACTGCCCACTGGACGATTCTGAAGCCTGACCAAGTAAGTGGGTTACCGGTTTATTCGATTGTACGTCATTTCCAAGTTACAAATAGATACATTCATACCATTGGCATTTTGTATTTGAGATCAGACAGAGATAGGATGCGGAGGGCCCGCTTAGGGGGAGCGTAACCCATGTTATGGTTTGCATTTGTTAAATAGTCCCGATAGGCTTGAAATGACAGGTTTATAGTGAGAGAATCTACCATATAGTGCTCGTTCACAGATAAAAATCAGATTCACATCGTCAGGCCCTGTCCAAGAATAAGGGGATTTACGATGATTGGTCAAGTTTTATTTTGCATTTGCATATAATTGTTATTTTAAGTTTGCTTTTGTAATTATAAGATAAATAGTTTACCTCAATTGAAACATTGAGTTGTATAAACTTGACGAATCATACTTCTAATATAGTAGTAGTTACAGTGTCGCATGGTCTAACAACCACTGCCTGCAACTAACGTTGGAGCCGGCAGGGCTGATTATGGATCAAAACTATCATAATTCTAACACTAAAATGATCCCGAAACTAACGCTCATTTATTGCACTTTAAGTCATAAAGTAGTTTTATTAATTTTCGGAGAACATTGGCCAAAATTGGATTTTTTTTATATATAATCCTAAAAAGAACCTAGATTATTTAATAGTCTTGTAACCTCAAGGACACGTTCGTTTACAATTTGTATGGATAAAGTATGAAATTTGAGATGAACGTGAAACAAAGGGAGTGTAGAGTGCACTGCCCACCGGTTGATGCTGAAGTCTGGCCAAGTAAGTGGGTTAGGGTCTAATGATTTCTGAAAGGATAATACAGTGCAGGTGGATATTTTATTTTATACTACACACTTAGAAAAAATCATGTAAATTTAGGTGCTTTGAGAGTGACATATACGAGCGTCAATTTTGACATAAATTTGAGTTATAGACACAACATATAGCCCAATCAAACGTACTTTTCGTCGAGCAACGAATGTTTCAGTCTCGGAGCACTTAATATTACATGACATGTTTGTTTACGTCTCATCTTTTATGTCAAAGACGGATTCCGTCACGTGTAAGATTAGTTATTTCTAAGTGTGCACACTTAGAAATAACTAATTTTAAACGTGACGGAATCCATCTTTGACGTAAACAAATACGTCATGTAAAATTAAGTGCTCCGAGACTGAAAAGTTCGTTACTTGACGGAAAGTACGTTTGATTGAGTTGAACTTTGTGTCTGTTATGACTCAATTTTATATCAAAATTGACGCTCGTATATGTCACTCTCAGAGCACCTAAATTTACATGATTTTTTCTAAAGGTATAGGTTTTCTTTATTAACAGACTTTCAGCCCATGGCTGGTTCATCTCTGCTAGGATTCCCTTGAAAATGCTCTCATAAATTTCTTAAAATTTCCTTCCCTCAGGATTCTCATAGAACTCTCTTTAGATTTTTTTTTATGTTATTTTTTTTTAGTTTTCTATTAAGGAGATTTTTAGCCTATGGCTAGTTCATCTCCGGCAGAATTTCTTTGGAGTTCTCCGAAGAATTCATATAAGATTCTTCTTTTACTACTTCGCAGACCTTTAACTTGCAACAAGCAACAAACAAACACCATCATCAGGTAGAGGAATCTTTCCCCTACTAGCTGGTGTTGTTAGTTTCTGTGAGTGAGCTAGCAGTTGCCACAAATCGTCATTTGAAGTGATTGTTTACAAAATCAGATACGTCGATTTGAATACTTACGCTTGAATTGATTAATACACATCCTAACTCACCTCATACTGTCTTTCCCAAACATATTCTAAGTAACTTAGTAGAACATGCCAAATTTATAATGAATAGGGGAGACCTCCTTCCTGAAAATTTGGGTGGATTTAGTTCATAGTGCATTATTTACATCCTGCAAGTTTTAAAGTCCTGTGATCAAAACTGGCGGAAATGGAGTCGAAAGAACAGCTCGTGCGTGATAAAATCTTGCGCATTCATCACGAGAACAAGGATCTCTCGCATCGTTCCATCGCTAAAACGTTGGGAATCGCGAATTCCACGGTGTCGCGAGTGATTAAGCGGTTCGAGGAACGGTTGACCACCGATCGGAAGCCCAGAAGTGAAGAAAAAAGTATTCCGTACAACACCAAAAATCACAACCGCGTAGTTGGGGCCTTCAACCGAAATCCGAACGCCTCCGTTAGGGATGTGGCTAAGAAGCTGCACCTAAGCCGAAGTTTTGTCCAGAAAGCCAAAACTAAGGCTGGGCTTCGAACGTTCAAGGTACAAAAGGCCCCTAATCGCGACGAGAAGCAGAACAAGTCCGCCAAAACCCGTGCCAGGAAGTTGTACCTCAACATGCTGACGAAAGTTGAATGCTGCATCATGGACGACGAAACATATGTGAAGGCCGACTTCAAACAGATCCCCGGCAACCTGTTTTTCACGGCCAAGGATAAGTTCAGCGTTCCGGAGCATGTCCGCACTCAGAAGATGTCCAAATTTGCGAAGAAATTCCTGGTTTGGCAAGCCATCTGCACGTGCGGGAAGCGGAGTGCACCTTTCGTGACCCAGGACACGATGAACGGACAGGTGTACATAAAAGAGTGCCTCCAGAAGCGGCTGCTTCCTCTCCTGAAGGCCCACAACGTCCCAACAATCTTCTGGCCGGATTTGGCCTCATGCCACTACTCCAAGGACGTGCTGAAGTGGTATGCGGACAATAAGGTCAATTTCGTGCCGAAAATGTTCAACCCTCCCAACACTCCGGAGCTCCGCCCCATCGAGAAGTACTGGGCGATTATGAAGCAGCACCTTCTTAAACGACCTAAGGTAGTGAAGACAGTCGAGGAACTGAAGAAAGTATGGGTTTACATGCAAAAAACGGTTGATTCACAGGTTGTGCAGAATCTTATGGCCGGGGTTAAGGCCAAGGTGGGGCATTTGCGTATGGACTGTAAATAAAATACGAGTAAAATGGTAAAATGAAGTTTAATAGTTATTTCTCAATCCCTGAAAATTTGATGGCAATCGGATGAAAACTCGAATTTTGCGAATCAATTTTGTGTTTGGCAATTTCATCGTGTACACCCTTTATTTATTTTTTCCTTTGATTTGTTTTTTTCCGTCGATCTTGTTTTCCGTGCTGGGCACACCTGGACCCTACCTATCGACCCATCAACTCATGAACCGGGGACTTACTTCCCATCCGAAGGAAGGCGTGATCAGAGATGTTATGCCTCAGAACATCCCGGCGGCGCTGACTGGGATTGAACCCAGGCCTGCTGGGGTGAGAGGTAATCACGCTTACCACTACACCACCGGCGCCGTTTAATTTCACCATAAATCTAATCAAAATGTCAAGTCTTGCTTCGGGAGCTCATAAAAATCCTATATTTTGTTTGTGTGACTATAATTGAAAAATTAAAATAAATGACCTGACTTGGAGACGAATACACACGTGCATGCAGCAAAACGTGTCAATTCACCGATATACAGGATCATAATATATGCATGCTTTGACAATCTCCAGATAGTAATGACTAGTGATACGTGACAACATACAGACGAAGGGAAAGATACTTGACTACCATAATTAGTTAATTTTTTGTCTGAGCTGATAAATTTGGTTTTCATTTAACGTCCTCCCAAAGTTTGAACTCATTGCAACCTGAAACATCACTGTCCCTTTGATGTTTATAATTCTGCTTTTTTGTTTCATTAGTGCTCACGCATGGCAATCAATGTTCCTATGCTAACCAACATTCCCACAAATTTCACGACAATAGATTGAATTTTACGTAATAAATGATGCTTGCATGTGTCGGTCACAATATACTAAAAGTCACAGGAATGTTTCGTAGTGTACGGCCAATTAGAGTGCCCATGACCACATGGGCCACAACCAGATATTATCAGGTTTCTCCTTGAGAAGTGACCAGAACCTCATTTGGTCCACCTCGAATATTTTTTTTTCCTTTATTTAACGTCGGTCTCTGTTCCGCAATCTAGTGCCAATCACCGACGGACATCGATTGCCATCCATTGACGGCAACCGAATGTGCAGGAAGGCAGCTTCCACACCTGCATAGGATATCGCACCCATTCACAACACACATGGGCCGGGACCAACCGCTTTACTTCCCTTCCGAAGGAAGACGTGACCAGAGATTTTTATGCCTCAGAAAAATCCCACCGACCTCGGCTGGGATTGAACCCAGACCCATTGGGGTGTTAGAAAGCAGTCACCCTTACCACTACACCACCGGCGCCGGCTCACTTCGAATATGAAAAACTTGACATTCTTCGCATTTTTGCAAAAAATCGGCCATTTATTTCTTTTCAAAATGGTGTCTTTGTGCCACGAAAACTTTACTTCTTATCCAATGACGTCTGAGACAAAGCTGTGGGAAAAAGGCTATTCGGGAAAAATATACATAGGGGAAATGGATGTAATGTTGGCCTAAATGCCCCTAATTTCGGCCCATACATAAATTCAGCAGTCAACTAAATTTTCAACAGCGGCCAAAAATATCCATTAGTACCGTCCCAATGACGCGTTCATCTAGATAAAATTGATAAAAAGCATATTTTTAGCGATGGGCCCAATCTTAGATCCATAGGCCAACAATAGAGCCATTTCCCCTACATATATTTTTTTTTCTATATTTTGAGCTAAAAATTAAAAAAAAAAGTGTTAAAAACTCAAATATGTATAAAAAAGAATATGTATATTTTTATACTTTGACTATATGTTTTTAGTATTACTTCTACGTGAAGTCAACGATTTACATAGTTGAAGATGCTAATTTCAAATAACAGACTGTAGTGGTAATTTTTATACGATAGATGGAGTAGATGAAAGCATAGAGTTGATAGTTCCGTTAGAGTACGGCAGTGTGAAGATTGTATATAGATATTAGAATAGCGAACTAGGACAACTTTTAAGGAAGGTACAAATCGGTTTTTTCATCTCTCTTTACCAAACTCCCCCTTTGGAGAGGGATGGTGAGGGGTGTCCCCCCCCCCCGCCACCACTGGCAAAAAGAGATGAAAACCGACCCGTTCAAGTACCAACTGTGTGTTTGAAACATATTATAACACTTAATTATAACACTAAATATTATTTGCACCCATTATTATCAAAAACAAAAGAAGTGAATTCAATTCAGTGTGTAAGGCCGAGTTTAGAATCCGAGTTTGGAGTCAAGAAGCGCTATTAGATGTTTAACAATATCTCAACAATGTGTCACTCTTTATCAAGTCTTACGGTATGTACGGAAAGGTAAATAAATTTAGAAGCCATCTGGTGTGAAAAAAAATCCAGTTTGTGAAAAAATCCGTTCGAAAAATAGAGGCAAAGAGCGGGTTGTGCTTAGTGATGGTAATGATTATATGGAACTACCACTCACTGTAGCTTATGTCAGGTCAAAACAAGCATATCACAGCATAGTTTGGTCTCCCTTTTCAGTCATGCATGAAGAAAGAATAGAGTTATTTATAAACGGCATCTTCTTGCAGATAATTCAATGGAACTCTTATCAAAATTTAACTTTTACATACCATCGTGGCATTTGTGACGTAGACATTTATTTAGTTATCATTAGAAATACTCAGAGGGAGAGATAGGCGGAGAAAACAAAATACAATTCAGCAGCAGGGATTTGTTCCTAAATTATCTTGCAACCCTTGCTAGAAGCTAGCATTTCAAATGACTTTTATTTTTGATTCGATTTACGTGCAAAATAATAATTGATTGCATCGCAATATTTTGCACATTTATTGGTGTCATCCATTAACCAACGAAGATCAATTAATCAATACAGTTAGAATATTGTCTTTGGTTTCAAAAACTAGTTAAATTTGAGAAGCACACCAAGCATAAAGGTGATTGAATTGATGTCCGATTGCAATTCTCTAAAATTTATTCTAGTAAGAATAAGAAATCCTCGGAAAAATTCTAATTGGAACGTTCGATTGGCTCAGATTTTGACAGTTCATTTGGCGCAAAACATTCTCTCCGCCCATCTCTCCCTCTGAGTATTTCTTGTTATCATCGTACGTAAGTGGGCGAAGAGCCCATCCTCTATCCACGAAATTTTAAAGACAGGGAGATGGCATTTCTACTCTCCCCATCTATTTCTCTTCAATATGGTACCCTGGTGGTGACTTATCTTTATAATGAAGCAACTCCAATCAAAATAGGTCTTTTTAGCGACCATAACAAACGATGACATCGATATTTGGCCATCCAGCAGAATCCTGCCCGAACTTTTTCTTGTTTCCAATCTCAATTGAACCTCGGTGCCTTAGACCAAATTCGATGTGGTATATCTTATAGGGTAGACGCATCTATTTTGATCCTGATTCTATTTTGGCCATGTTTTGACAATATTTCATGATATTTACAAGTATTAGATCTTGAGTTGTGTTAAGATTGTTGATTCATACATATCATATCATATCATATCGTACAAAAAAGCATGAAAGTGGTGATTAAGGAATGTATATACAGTGTATCTCAAAATTGAGCGTACAGATTTCCTTAAATTTTAGAAAAACAGCTTTAAAAGCACAATTTAAAGAGATACGTTTCTGAATTTCTGGCTGATGAATCATCATAAATTTATCAATTATTGGTACAGTGTTAGGCTTATTTGTTTGCGTTTATTAAAAGTAAAAGCTATTTGAGAAAAACGCCTTTTCCTTGAAAAACCATAATATCTTGAAATATAATGAACTAACTTTTTTGAATTTTGCTCATTTTTAGTCATGAAAAGATCATTCATGTTCCACTAGTTTTACTGAAATTCGTCTACTAGGTAAAAAGTTGAAAAACGAGCGTTTTACTAAAATAAATCCAACTTCATACAGGTTCTTCCAATAAAGTCCAAAACTAAAGCGATAAATCAATAAACATGTGTTTAACCACCAGCCAAGATTTAAAAAATATATCAATTCACAATGTTTCAAAAAATGTTCCACTAGGGTGTTCGCTCAATTTTCCGATACACTGTATGTAACTGTATCCAGTTCCTTTTTGTGTACTAATCTGGTTAAGATGTCATACTTAATTATCTTAAAGATAAATCGACGAACTCAAACCATTGTAGGGGTAGATTATAATTTTTACTCAATTAAACAAGACGTTTAATCATTGTTGAAAAAATATCAAAAAATTAAACCTCAAAGAACAAGATCACTATCGATTTTCGTATAAAAAAATCAACAAGCAAACAACTGCGGTTGATATTGCAAGCTGTGATATCGCAGCTCAGAATATCAAACTAACAAAACTCACCAACTGCAAATCTCACCAAGCTGTGGTGAGAATGAGTTTCATAATTTTACACAGTAAGAAAAAAGTACCCAAAAGTAAGTTCTTTTCACTCATCTCGCACTATAGTGCAGGAACCCAAAATTAGGTTAAGCAGGTCAAAGTAGTTTTTATTTACTTTTGTGCAATTCATATGGAATTTTCCACTAGCTTTCTTCTCAAAAGTAAGTAAGTTGTTTCCAAAAATAGATAAATATGATTATACTCGACGTTAGGTTCCCACACTTTATTATCACTGTTGGGTGGTTTTGCTCTTCCGTTTTTGACAACATTAGAAGGACAAAAAGAGACAAACTAGTCAAAAGTAGGTAAAAGTGAACTGGCCGTTGGGTACTTTTTTCTTATCCTGTGGCTTTACACCCGAACCCACCGAAACTTCTACAACGGCTGGCAGCAGTCGCTTCGTGTCCGCCATCGGTGAAAAGGAAAAAGAGATAGCATTATTATACCTTCTCTTTCTAAGAAAAAGGGGTTGCAACGGAATAATTCAAACTTTCAACTTCAACTTTACACGTTGTGAATAGTCTAGCAATATCAAAGGAGCTTGTAAAATCAATAACAAGCATGATATTTTGCTCCAATATCACGCGTGATATCGAGAGCGCATGAGAGCTCTGAAAACTTGAAACAATAAATTATACAAGTTGACAACATAAAAATACAATTAAAATTTCTCACTTATACTGTCAGATAACAGAAGAATATTGCTCGGTTTACAAAGCACCAACTTTTTAAGGTTTCTATTTAGCGGCGCCGGTGGTGTAGTGGTAAGCGTGATTGCCTCTCACCCCAGCAGGCCTGGGTTCAATCCCAGTCGGCGCCGCCGGGATGTTCTGAGGCATAACATCTCTGATCACGCCTTCCTTCGGAATGGGAAGTAAAGCCGTTGGTCCCCGGTTCATGAGTTGATGGGTCGATAGGTAGGGTCCAGGTGTGGGAGCTGCCTCCCTGGCGTCGGTAGCATTGGTGCTCAGCACGGAAAACAAGATCGACGGAAAACAAACCAAAGGAAAAAAAAAGGTTTCTATTTAGTTCTTGTGTCCACCGCCATTGAATGCAATCGAATTTATCTTTTAAATAGAGCGTCATAGGAAGAGGGTTTCTTAGGTAAAGTTGTGTATTTCATAATACTGAGGAATGCTGTCCAAGCATCAATTCAAGACAAAAGATTTACAAAAAGCAGGCCCACATAAAAAAAATACCGTATTTAAAGGCGTTTTCACCATTTTTCACGTATATAGTCTAGGATCGCGATACTCTGGAATTGGCATAGGTCGAAGGAAACCAATGAAGTATATTGGTATTCCGTTGCTTGCAGCTGTAGAATCACGAGCTACTAACGTTTGTAGAGATTGTGATCAGAATTGAACTGTTTTCTGTAATGTTTATGTTCGGTGATTTTTTAACTAAGTACATATGTGTTTTTATCAAATGCAAGTCATCTCGTAAATTTTCAGTATGTATGTATGTGTATGTAAAGGATACCACTCATTGTTGCAAGGCACAGCCATTAGACAGTGGATCATCCTCCAAGTATGACTTGATCAAGTACGATACCTGGTTGTATTCAATTTACCATTGTAAGAAGGGCCAAAAACGGAGGGGCGGACCCGTAAGCAGATACACTTACGCGCAATCCGCGGGATCAGGAGAATCGCCTTCCAATGATAAAATCCTACAACCCGATGTAGAACAAGCCATCATACGAGGGAACGTCCCAATGAGTGGGGAGAAGAGCCCGCCGTCAATTCACGAAATGTTAATGACAGGGAGTTGGCAATTCCACTCTCCCCATCCAAATTGCTTCAATCCGGTGCCCTGGTGGTCCCATCCCTCCCCTTTGCATTTAATGTGTGTATATATATATATATTTATATCGGCATTACCCGTTAGATTTTGTCAACACAATTTTGCCTTCTTAGCTTTTCAAAATCTTTAATAAATGCAAATCTTATCATCTGACCTATTCCGCGAGTCGTGTGAATCTCCACCACCAATGAGTCAACAAAAGTCACGCTCTAGTGGGGTGACTCTCCGTGCAATCAAATGAAGAGTCACCTCACACGAGGCGACCCCCGTCACCCTCCTAGCGACAGAGAGCCATACTACTCGCAGAACAGGCCTGCAGGTGACGTTTAAAGCTCCACAATTTTACTGAAAATCTAAGAAAATTATTGAACAGAATTTAATAACATAACTACAGAGCACAAGCAGTTTAAATATACTGAGGACGTGTTACCAAAATCGAACGGATACTTTATATGTTTATTAATTTATCTTACCTTGATGGACCAACTACTTACCTGTCCTTAATGGCCATAAGCTCCAATCGGTATTTCCCGGTAAATCCGATCACGATCCTTTACAACATTTGGCCGACACCAACGCGCATCATCGCAACCACTCAGCACTTTCTTCCTCTTCACTAAATTGAAGGGCTTCTAGGGAAACTATTTTCTTGCGGACCGCGTTGCGGTCGGACTTCACTGTTCTTCTCCTTCTTTTTCTCTTTTAACCCCTACTACGAGAAGATGAAACACCTATGTGGCACTCACTCTCCTACTATCGGTTGTCGCTGCATTAAAACCGCTGCCGCAATCTTTCACCGTTTTCTTTTTGCTTCTCTTTCTACTCTCTTCGTCTAACAGAATTTCACCACCGCTTTACTCTGTATTCCTTTAGGGTGCTCACTCACACACTACTGTTTGCCGCTATATTTTTGGCACTATCAGCTTCTTCTTTTCTTCCCCTTTCCTGCCTTCTCGCACTCGAAATTATCGCTACCGTTCGGCGTGGAATCAACAATTTCCACTCTTAAACGCAACTCCCCTTGCGCTCCCCTCGCACACATATGCACACTGGGCCTCCCCGCATAGACCCTTCGCCCCTTCAGCAGCAATCCTGCCAAAAGTAGTCTCAATCACGCTTTTTTTTTCTTCTTCTATCACCGCCACCGATTGAAACCGTCACGCAAGTTATAGCGCATCACCTGCGGATGTTAACCGCCACCTTATCTTAGTATCACTCCACCAATCCGCCTCCTAATCCGTATTACCGGACCAGCCTTCCGTCGAACACTTTCCTCGAACCAGCAACAGCACTGAACGCAGCAGCAAACAGCACACACGTCCGACTCAGTCGGTAGTCACTCACGTATGATGTAACATTATTTCCTATCGCCGAAAAATCGAACCAATCATGTTTGACTATGTTCTCTGCGGATGCTGTCTTGCTCGTGTAGAGCACATAAAGGATCTCGGCGTTACCTTGGACTGCAGACTCACTTTCAGAATCCACTACAATGACATCATCTCCAGAGCTAATCGACAATTGGGCTTTATTTTAAAAATTGCCGACGAGTTTCGTGACCCGCTATGCCTCTGGTCACTTTACTGCTCGCTTGTGCGATCCTTATTGGAGTCAAGTTCAGTTGTTTGGTGACCTTTCCATGCTAGCTGGATCACTAGAATTGAAGTCATCTCGTAAATTTCCAGTAAGCCAGAACTGGAAACCAGAAGAATATGAGATTTACAAACTAACTACTGACATATGGATTGAACCCAAGTAGTGTTGCAAGTTTGATCAACGTTTTAAAGCTTTCAATAAGTTCAAATCATGGGCAACAAGGTTGTGATAAACCAACATTTCTATTTGGTAAATTGGATTTCTCAAATGTGGAAATAATCCTCAAGATGCTTATTTCAATGATGACCACCAACTGCTCAAGATAGATTAAAATGAGTTAAACATAAATTTTGGGATGCTATAAACCAGACTTTATTGGTTACTGGTCATTTTTATTTTATGTGTGCTAGAATTTGACCTTCTTGTCCCTAGTTCCCCACACTCAGTACACTCAAGAAAATGTCCTTTTTTTATCCAAAACTGCAAATCCCATACGGAAACCTATAAAATCATATGAACATACAACAGCTTGATAACTGGAATCCGTTTTCAATATCCAGGACCACATTGAGCTATTCCTGCTTGGTTCGAAGAGCGTCGTCTAAATAATGAATAATAAGATGTTTCAAGGTTTATCATTAAATAACAGTTTGGTTTATCGAAAATTTGCACATATTTTTGCAAATCTTATATATGAATACATGACTTTCTTGACGATATCGTTATAATTTTGTATGAACAATGTTCTTTTTACTACACAAAATCGTTTAATTATAGCTGATGGATGTAACAACTCAATTAATCCCCTAATGGCACGGTTTCCGATGCGTGTAATTGTTGTCCTAAGGTCTCTGAGCCATATGTGCTGACAACATTTATTACCCTGAACACAGTAGCAGCAGTACCGCCAACAGGTAAAATGAAACGTAACCATACGTACCCCCGAACGGTGTGCTGGGCATTTAAGCACGTTTAATAAAGTTAATTTTTCAACTCACCCATCAACATCCGCAGGACCCCAGTCAACTCCAATCAATTATTATATATTTGCTGGCAGATTTTAAGACTTCATTAAACTCAATACGACTAATGACTGGAATAATTCGAAAGGAGCGGCCTCTGTGACCAGCGGCCCATGTTCGACAGTGTTACTGGCTTTTTGAACAACGTTGTAACGAGGTGCGATATACAGACTATGCATATAGACTAGGCTAGTCCAAAAAATGTTATCCCATAACAGTTGAGCAGTGTTCACTCGGCTGTCGACAAAAGCAGGCCACTCTCGATGTGTGCTACGCGATCGTCTGTTTTCTCGGCAGCAACCATTGTGTGGTCCTCCTCATTGTTCTTTATCAGCAGTTCTTTCGGTCGATGCGTCGTCGATTTTGGAAAGCAACCGTTTCGTGATGAGTGTGTGAGTGCTGACCACGTTTTGCGTCCATTGCTACAATGGACGCGCTCTGACCCTCGTTGGCGTACAACAATTTGCCATACAATGAAACTACTGGAAGCGGATCCCGTTCTGAAGGAGGAGGCTTTTTGGATAGCGGAAGAAAGAGTGTTTATTGTGTTGTACCTGTTGACTATAGTTTTAAGATGTATTGTATAGTGACCAAGAATCCTCGGCTCTGTAAAGTTAATTCGGTTGAGCCTTATCAAATAAATAAATAAACAAAACAGTTGAGCAATTTTCACCATGAATTAAACACCTGAAATCAGAAATTATATTAATTTAGTAATTAATATTTCCCAGGGTACTTTGAATTTTTAGAAATCAAATCTAAACAACATCAATTTGAAGTGAATGAACCCTCTTAAAACATATATAAAAAATGATCTTATCTTTAAGAAATACTTTATATCAAATTGTTTTACAAAAACCAAGTATTTAATAATTTTGATTTCTGAACCACTCTAATAAATATATTCTCCACTGCAGTGCCATGTCAGCTGCGTTTGGTTTAAGCCTGGTGGACAGAGGCGATATTTTCCGCAGGACTAACACATTAAATAGTTGCATCTAGTTCAATGTAAACCTATCATTAGTTAAGTTTGAAGTTTGCGTGTGCGCACTGCCGCTCTATTGGAAGCGAAGAGAAACGTAAGGTGTGATCGATGAAAAATGTAAGATTGTCACAGCCGGTGGTTGCTTTCATTTTCGTTAGTCAACGCCTCTCATAGCGGTGGTCGGAGTTGACAAATTTGATGTATAATGATGCAAGTAGGTTAAGTCCGCACAATGTTAATTTAATTTCAACAATCTTCAATCAACACCAAAGGTTGCATAGTTAATAATGAGAGTTTAATTTGATTGGCTCTACATGATATATACCAAATAAAAAATGTTGGGTGATTGAAGGGGTCCCCAGGGGCCGTTTCAAATGCATGAACACAACTTTGTAATAGTTAGTTAACAATTTAGTAATTAATAAAAACTTAGAAATTAGAAATGAAATGCATTAAAATTTAAGGTGCGTTTATTCCTTTTTGACTCAGTGATGATGCCTTAACCACATACCAAACAACTATGGGAGCAGTGATGTGGTTGTGGGCAGCGTTGGAAATCCTCATTACAGCTAAAATACTACTTTTCGAAATCATGAAAACTATGAGATATTCCAATAATATTTTCTACATGTGAGATGCATGAAGAGGAGGTTAAATGTGTGTATGACACATCAATCTGTCAATTTTGCTTTCAGAGGGTCACAATTAACTATTTTAGCTGTAATGAGTAATCGCGATGAGTGAGTACTCTTCGTTATAAATAGCTAATCGATAATTGTGGCACTCTGGAAGCGAAATTGACAGGTTTATGTGTCATACACAAACTTTGCCTCCTCTTCTTGCATTTTACATATACAAATTATTATTATGACATCTCATAGTTTCATAATTTCGAAAAGTAGCATTTTTACTTTAATTCTGCATTTTCAAGCCTGGCTGTGGGTGGTCGCAGGTAGTCGAAGACCACATAAAAAAACATTTCTAACATTTTCACCAGGAAAACCGCAACCGAATTTGGAAGTAAGCAGTGAAATGCATTTGACACGGTGGACCATAATATCTTCCTTGTCAAGCTGGAGATACATGGCGTCTCGTCAACGGCTGTGGATTGGTTCAGATCTTAATTGGTGAATCGATGTGTACGAGTTAAAATTGGCGCGTCGGAATCGGATGTTTTCTCAAACAACTCGGGAGTTCCGCAAGGCAGTAACCTAGGACCGCTACTGTTTTCGATCTTTTTAAACGACGTCACCTTTCTGATACCATCAGGATGCCGCGTTTTCTATGCAGACGATACGAAAATCTACAAAATTATTAAAAGCCCCGTCCTTTTTTTCTCTCGGACTGTTGGGATCTCCAGAATATGTTAGGTATTTTTGCTGACTGGTGCTCAAGAAATTTGATGAGTCTAAACATATCATTTCATATCACCGAAAAATCGAACCAATCACGTTTGACTATGTTCACTACGGATGCTGTCTTGCTCGTGTAGAGCACATAAAGGATCTCGGCGTTACCTTGGACTGCAAACTCACATTCAGAATCTACTACAATGACATCATCTCCAGACCTAATCGACAATTGGGCTCTATTTTCAAAATTGCCGACAAGTTCCGTGACCCGCTATGCCTAAGGTCACTCTACTGCTCGCTTGTGCGATCCTTATTGGAGTCAAGTTTAGTTGTTTGGTGCCCTTTCCATGCAAACGTGAGATATGCTCTTCGTTTCCTCAACTGGTGTGACCCAACGAACTTACCACCGCACGAGGAGCGTTGCTGGGAATCGAATCATTAGGGGTGAGACGGACGGTCGCTCAAGCTATGTTCACTGGAAAGCTGCTTACAGGTGACATTGAATGTCCAACACTGCTGTCTCAGCTTAATATGTATGCCCCTGAGAGGCCTCTTCGTCAACGCGACTATCTGTTATTGGAACCACGGCGCCGAAATTATACAGAACACGAGCCAATTCGAGCCATCAGCCGGCAATTCAACAACTTCTTTTATATGTTCGACTTCAATGTATTAGCAGACGTGTTTCGTCATCGGTTACTAGGCCTTTTCCGTACCGTTGCACGTAACTATTTAGTTTAAGTTTTATTCATTTAGACAATAATTGTCAGTTGAATTTTTCAATATACCTTGCATCACGGACTAGCGGAAGTGCATTTTTAAAAGTGACACAGGAACAGCCTACGATATTTCATGATGTATATGTGAGCTTTACATACTCAGTTCAAGGTATTATAGAGTATGTAGAAATAAAAGGGAGCTATAATGGATGCTTCCTAAAATCTCAACTCCGGAATAGTTTGGAACGCATCAAATATCTTCACGGACTCATAAAGGTTTATAATAGAACAGTTTTCAAGGCTTCACTGAGATCTTACTTAGCTCCAGAATAATTTATATACCATTCCATGATGTGCATTAGGCTGCGTCAACTTAACAACCCCTTTCTCTCCACAGCTCTTTCGATCTGTATTGAGATTCCCAACAACTGTGCAAAATTTGAATGGATTTGATTGTGATCTAGATTTGCGAGATAACTGGTAACTTTGTATGGGAAAATCTTTGCATCTATTCAAATGCGTGTCAAAATTTGAAAAATATATCAATTATTACAAAACTTGGAACTTGGAATGGAAAGACTAATTGGGAAAATTAGGAAGATTCCAAAACATCTTTCGTAAATTGATTCGATTTTAGTGCAAAATGTTATTAAACTTTACTTTGAATGTTGTTTATTGGAAAATTTAGAAGTTACTGAGAAGTCAAAGAAAACATGATCGGAAGGACACGTGTGTATGAGAAAACTTGCAGGCAACTGGTATGGGTTTGAAGAGCATACAATATCTTACTCATATCATTCTTTGATGCGTATCTTGCCATGGAGTCTCCCTTGAGCTTCACGGATTCATAAAGATTTTCAGGACATATTTCAAGAGCTCATTGAGCCTATAGAACTTTAGATCTTAACTTTAGAATAATGGTGAAAGCAAGCATACAATCTCTTATTGGTACCATTCCATGATGTGCTCCAAAGGGCCAATTCGAGCAATCAGCCGGTAATTCAATAACTTCTTTTATATGTTCGACTTCAATGTATTAGCAGACGTGTTTCGTCATAGGTTACTAGGCCTTTTCCGTACCTTTGCACGTAACTTTTTAGTTTAAGTTTTATTCATTTAGACAATAATTTTCAGTTGAATTTTTCAATATACCTTGCATCACGGACTAGCGGAAGTGCATCTAGAATACTAAGTTGAGAGTACGCAATAAGCTAATATGCGATAAACAATAAGCTGGAAATACGAAGAAGAAGAAAAAAAAGATTGTACGGTTTTAATGTGTGTATTATTAAGTGCCTCGCTTGTAAATATGTGGTGTCAATAAGGCCGGCACAAATCTCAAATTTTTCTTAAAAATTTTTTCTTTTGTTAAAAAGTATTTGACAAGGACACAATCTTGCTTAGGTCATCTAGTTTTCCTAAAAGGGTAGAAAGTGAATCGACATTTTTTTAGCCTAAATTTTCCAAACGGTTCCGGGTCATTTGGTCTAATGCCATTTGGCCGAATGCCTTTTGGCCGAATACTGATTGGTTTGATTCGATGATCGATTGACGATTGTTAAACGAACATTTATGCGACTTTATTCCTTCGCATGCTTAGTTGCTGCAAATAATTTCGTTTATTTAGAAGGAGAAAGAATCTCCTATTTTCTTGTTTATCTAAATTGTATGACACGCTAAATTTACTGTGCCAAAAATAATTAGATCCAGTGTTGTAAATTCTCAAAATCAATTGATGAAAATGAGAAAAACCGCTATCCTCTATCAAAGGGGACCTCCTTCGAATGGGTGATATCAGTTGCTCAGTCATTTGACGAAGGCATGGATCATTCTCATTTGAGAATTTCATCAGGCATAACATTTGATAACGGCACAAAAGCTTTTGTTTGTGCCAACCCTACTAGCTCAAGGGGTACATCTATTCTCACACAGATGTCGCTACAGTAGTAGTCACAAGTGTCTCTTTCTGTTGTGTACTGTTTTGTATTGTATTTGAGAAATAAAATTATAGTTCGTATGCCTCCACCATGGCAGGACGGCCAATCCAACGGTCGTGTTTTACTTTATATAGTTCTCCTTAAACACAACGTAAATAGGGTCCAGCCGGTGCGCGATCAGCTTTTGTAAACAAAGTTTTTAAGGCCCTTTACACGCGAACTGAAGTACACTCACGCAAACCAACAACATCATCGGATAGGGGCAACTATCATCTTTCCGAAAGTGGTATTGGTTTGCGTGGGCGTACTTTGGTTCGCGTGTAAAGGGCCTTAGAAAGTTTGTTTAGAAATGCTTTTGTGCCGTTATCAAATGTTATGCGTGACATGATATCATTCAATTGAGTGTAACATACTCATAAACGGAGTTCGGGTCGACATTCCGGCAAAAAAGCTCAGCCAACCCGATACCAACCTGACTTCTACCAAACCCCAACCCGATGTTGATCCGACCCAACATCGACCTTAAATTTGCCTTATGATCTGACATCGGGTCGACTTGTCTGTTCGGGTCCATTTTACTGGGTTTCTTTCTAACTCCACTGTCGTATATTAAATGAGAGTGAGTGACTCAATCACGAATACAAATTTTGTTCATTTAAAACAAAAATATAAATGTTTATACTCTAAACATATGAAGTATTCAAAGTAAATTGAAAGCATGTTTAAAACTAAAATATTTATGTTTGAATTAAATTCAAAAGCATGTTTATTTCAACAATATAGGATTTGGGTAAACGGTTTTAGGCGTGTCATGCCTTTTTTTATTTCCTTCTTGGCACATTCGGAAAAAGTAGCCCCACCTTTGCTCAACTCAACAAAAAACGGCCCGAAAGTTGCAAAACTCGTGCAAAACCGAAGATGGATCCGGAAACCAGCTCGGCGGCACCCCACAGTATCAACTTCAGTTTCTGATGCCGATCCCTATATCATCCTCCTCCACACGTGACTTCGAAAGGACAACGAAAATTCCAAATGGATTTTGAATCCATTCCGGATTCTCCTCCGATACCGAATGTATAAAGAAACCGACTAGTGGCAGAACAAAACGTCGCTAATATAACAAATTTTCACCGGTTCCACTGAACTGGAACCCCCGGACACCCACTACGACGGTTCCCCGCATCCCGGCTCAGGACCCCAATACCCACAGGTCACCCTTAATCGCAGGGTGAAAGAGCAGGAATTTAGATGCCCTGCCCGAAAATCTTTTTTTTATTTGTTTGCAATGCGTTTTATCTTGCTTTACCCTGCACTCAACTATTAAAATTATTTCAAAATATTGATGTTTATTTTAAACATTAGAAGCATGTTTAAAATAAAAATATTTATTTTTGTTCGCATAGCTGTAAAACCAAACAAAAACAAATACGTTTGTTTTCAACACGAATATTTTTAAAATAAACGTAACATTATTTTTATTTTAAACATTAATTTAACATGACTTCAAACATGGAATACGTTTGAAATCTACCTAATTTATTTTTGTGGCCAGAACAAACTGAGTTTACGTTTAAATTTACCTCAAATATTTTTGTTTCGACGATAGTTTTTCTGCGTCATTGACAGTGGCGATGAAGTTTGAATAGCGGCGCCGGTGGTATAGTGGTAAGCGTGATTGTCTCTCACCACAAAAGGCCTGGGTTCAATCTGAGGTATAAAATCTCTGATCACGCCTTCCTTCGGGAGGGACGTAAAGCCGTTGATCCCCGGTCCATGAGTTGATGGGTCAATAGGTAGGGTTCAGGTGTTGGAGCTGCCTTCCTGGCGTCGGTAGAATTGGTACTCAGTTCCCTCCCCATGGACATGGAGGTTGACGGTACTGAAGCAAAGGGTTATGTTTAATTTCTTTATATTTACAACTATGAGGATTTCCTATAGTGACACAAATCACCTTCTTAATGCTTCAGTATGCCTCAAACGATTAATTCTTGGTTGTTAATAGAACTTCCTTGATGAAATCGGCTGCTTCATGTAGACTGAGAAATTCTGATTATAGTATCAAATTTGTTCTGTATACAGAGGAACTGGGAGGGCTTATTAAAAACTTCTCACCAATAAAGTAATGATCTTCTAGTAAATTTTGCATATAATTTTATTAATATTTTATTATGCTTTTGTTACAGTCAATTTGCATTAGCATATGATACAAGAGATTTAATATTACTTGCTCGTTTTTGCGTAAAATAATCAATATTTATTTTACTTGTAATTACCTTTGAAGGTTTTTTTCATGTTTTTTTTGTGATCTGAAAATTTACCCAGTTTGGTTAGAAGTTTCGAAGCTAACGCATGTCCACAGGCCTAATAGAAAGATAGTCAGAAAAAGTGTATCATGAAGAATGGTTGCATGCAGGGTTGCTTCCACTCACTTGCTATAGATGAGTGATTTTCGGAGTTTTGAATTCGTTAGATGTTGTAATGGAGATTTGTGCTGTTGGATGCGGGAGGAGCTTGGAGGGCGGGTGTTTGACGCATAGAGCCTGTCAATTTCGCTTTCAGAGTGTCGCAGTCAGCGGTTTTATGATTCGTGAGCGCTCGCGATTCGTAGCATCGTTGATTGTGACTGCAAGTGAATTTGACGGATTTTGTGTGTCGGACGCTTGCTTTTTTGCCTCTTCTTGTGTCTAACATGTGCAGAGTATCATTATAACGTCTAATGGTTTTGAGATTCCTGGTGGCGTGAAATATATTTGTGAGAATATCTTTTTGAGATTTTAGCAGTCACGTTTTGTTTGTAGTTTATATTTTATTTATTTCATGTAATTATCGTAAATAATAGTTATTCAATAATAGATAGTTCATCCATATATTCGTACTTTGACGCGAAGTGCTGTGGGTTATAAGATGCTCGATGACCCTCGAGGGATCGATTTTGCTTACTGAGCAGAAAATCATGGATTTAACCCCAAGCTCTTAAACAGCACAATAAATCGCCACCATCATTTGTATATTTGATATTGAACATTAACCTCGGAAACTATTTGCATATCAAGCGAAAACGTAGTCCTGTATTGTCGCGAAGCGTTATGGTTCTGAGATGCTCGATGACCCTGGAGGGATCGTTTTTACTTACTGAGCAGAAAATCATGGGTTTAATCCCAAGCTCTCCGTCGTAGCTAAACAAAATTAATATGTTCTTTCGATAGCCGGCTATCGAGAGATTAAATAAACAACAAATAAACAATACATACTTTTGGTTGCATCGCCAACTTGAGGTGAATCCTAACCGAATACCCTACCCAACCCTCCAACTCCGTAGCACTTATGAGGGTGTCGCAAAGTCGGTGGCCTCTCGTTAAGTAAGTACTACATCAACATTTCCTTCCCTATCCCTAGTTATGGTAAAGATGGGCGTGGCCGGGAATAGCGACAGTCATGCTTCTGTTACTCTTGTTTAGATTGGAACCAATGTTTTCTCCTCAGCATTATTCCTGAAAGTAGTCTAACTGAGAATTTCAGAAGAGACGTGAGTGTCGCTAGTATCCAATCTACGAAGTATATCATAACAGCGCTAACGCTAACGCTAACGCTAACGCTAGAATTGGTACTCAGTACGAAAACCAAGATCGACGGAAAACAAATCAAGGAAAAAAAACTTGTTGGAATGACAAAGGGGCTCTTCAAATGATGGGCATGTGGAGAATTTGTTTTCATAGTATTGGTTCATCTTCAATCGAATGATATGAAAAATAACAGCACTGATTAGAACAACAAAACTCCAAAGAACTGCAGTACTCATGTTTGAAAAATCACCTTTTTTATTCTGATTTTGTTTTCATTTTATGACAAGCTGCGTTTACTATGCAAAAAATAACTAGAACAACAAACTCCAAAGAACTGTTCATGTTTGAATGAAGGAAAAATCCATAAAAATTGCTCAAACTTTTTTTTTATGAAATTTCGCTCAAAAATTGGAAATCTTTTCTCAAGTATTCGACCAAACGGCATTCTGCCAAACGACCCATTCGGTCAAACGGCATTCGACCAAATTGCCGGACACCATCTTGGGAGTCCAAATTTTTCTTTTGAGTGATTGAATTATATTTAATGTTAGCCTGAGCTTTCCTGAAGTGATTCAACTAACTTTGAATGTAGATTCCACTTTCTTAGACCCCTTCCCCGTTCTTGTTAGATTCACATCCTTTGAAAAGTAGGCTGAGATTTTAAAGAATGAACCTTCGTGTGTTCCTACCTAATGGTACATTTTTTTTAAGCAAGCACAATTGTTGAGAAAACTGGGTTTACATTCTCAAAAGTACGTATGTTTATAGAAATTTAGGTTTCTTGATCAGGCAAGTTGGATTTTGGCTCCGTCCTTTGAAAAACAAGCTTGGATTTTATAGAATAGACCTTTGTGAGTTCATACGTGATGATAAATTTTTTGAAGCCAGGTTGGATTTCGATGCACAATTTTTAGAAAACTGCGTTTAAATTCTCAAAAGTGTGTATTTTTATAGAAATTAGGGTTTCTTGTTCAGCCAAGTTGAATTTCGATTCCTTGCTTTGAAAAATAGGTAAGGATTTTACAGAATTGCTGAATCCATTCGTATTTTCATAGAAATTTTCGGTTCTGCCAAATTGCATTTCGGCTCATATATTTGAATAATAAGCTTATATTTTATTGAATAGACCTTACTGAATCCGTACGTACAGGACGAATTGTTTAACATTCACAAAAGTACGTATTTTCATAGAAATTTTAATTTTCTGCTCTGCCGAACTAGATTTCGGCTCCTATCTTTGAAAAATAGGCTTGTATTTTATAAAATGGGCCTTGCTGAATCCAAACGTTCAACCTTCACCGGGTTTGTAACGCGAAAAGTATTTTTTTTTAGAAATTTAGTTTTTCTTTTCTGTTAAGTTGGATTTTGATACCGTCCTTTGAAAATTATGCCTGGATTTTATAGAAGGGACCTTCCTGAATTCATACGAGATGATTATTTTTTTAAGCACACACAAAGCCAGGTTTAAATTGAAAAAAGTACGTTTTTTTGTTATTATTTGGTTTTGGCGCCTTGCTGAATCCATACGTCTAGGTAAATTTTTTGAAGCACGCACAATTGTTGAGAAAACTGGGTTTAAATTCACAAAGTAGGTATTTTCATATCAATTTGGGGTTCCTGTTCTGCCATGTTGTATTTGAATAAGGAGGAAATATCAAAAACAGAACGTGTTTTAAAAAAGAACAATTACGTTTGTGGTATTCCACTTGATGCTTTACTCGGAATTTATCAAAATCCTAGAATCAGTTGTTTTGATCCTATTCATTCACATTATTACCAATGTTCTTGCTTGAAAGGATACAAAAACTTATGCGTGAAATGTCCTGTTGATAACCCGAGTGTTACACATAATAAAGTCAACATTTGTGACTCTTGTTATGCATTAGGGTCAAAAATCACAGATTCAAAGAAGTATAAAGCTAAAGCGAAGGCTAGGAAGAAGTAATGTAAACGTTTGAAATATACGGTTTTGATGTGATGTAAAACGAATTTGGAATGTTTTTTTTTATACGAATTCATGATTATGAGATTTTGGAGATCAAGATCATCAACATGTTAATATAAATCTCATCTCATTTTTTCAACAAAGCAGATGTATTGTAAAGCAATTCTGCTCAAAAAATTATATGATTATCTCTAAACGGTTGTTTTTGGACGCCTTTTTTCTTTATGGCAGATATGAGGTTTGAGTTGGGATTTTTCTATAACTAGAAAAAAACGGAAAATGAAAAATTCGAATTGAATGGACACCCTGAATATGGAAGAGAATAATGAATATTAAGAAGCTTGAACAAATCAAGCTCAACATTGCATTAGGTCCTAAGTAACATTGACAGATTCTTTGTCGACTGTCTCTTTGTATCCCCACGGCCATGTAAAGACATTCCTAGGTAATTTCAGCACATAGATCGATAAAAGAAGCTTTTATCCAGCATTTAATACGACAAACACAACAAGAACCGGTAATATGCTCAAATTTATTTATTACACCATCTTCGACTTAGTCGTACAGACTGAATAACTTATAATTAAACATAAACCTTATCTTTAATCCTATTACTAAACACATTTTTAGACAAATTCAAATCGAACTCATCGCTAACGTCATTGAATATTCGAAGACACGAGTCGAATGGATTATTATGGCCGTAGTTTGTCCTATGATAAGGAACCGCTAGGAGTGGCGAGTGGCGGAAGCGTCTGAGTGGAGCATTCAGTGGAATCTGTTCGAGAAGTGCACGACAATCGATGGATCCTTTGATGAGGTCAAAGACAAACAAGCGTTGCATGTTGACTCGCCTGGCAGAAAGAGGTTCGAGTTTAAACAGCTGGCATCGCTGCGCACCAACGGACAGTAGAGTGTTTTTAGAGCATATACATCGGTGAAGTCAGAAGCGTGTTACAAGTTCCCCGGTAGCGGTAGAGCAGAACTACCGTAGGGCCAACAAAACACAAACACTAATCGGCATTTGCTCCAACCAAAGCAAAAGAGTGTCGAATAACAGTTTAACATTTATTCATTCGCACCCATTCTCCCCCATTCCTACTCCTGATTCCTACTTCCTCGTCTTCCTCTCTCTATCCTTCGTACTTTTCCGGCAACCTTGTGCCTCCTATCATCTTTCCAACTATGTCAATTTTTCTTCTTATGAGTACTCACTTTGCCGGTCGGGTGCACCCTTACCGTCGCACAAACGCCGTCTCGATGATGCGGCTATTCGCACGTCTGTTCGGCTCCACACGCACAACACACCTGCGCTCCTGCCGTCGCTCTGGGTGGGGATTCACTCCTCAAAACACCGTCGATCATATCAACGTAAGTGCTCGCGGGTTCGTTTCCCTCCACGTTGGACGTCGCTTCCGTCGAGACCACTAGTTGCTAGCGGCGTGCCCCGTCGCTTCGATGTCGCAAGCACTCCGAGGAGAATAAACCTCGCCTGAGGGTTCCGCAGGTGATGCGGGCTTCGACACTGACCACGTGTCACGATCACGAGACAATCCGATCCAATGAGGTGCTGAAAGTATGGAACAAAAGCCTTCTTTTGAAGGCTTCGTCTTTCGATGCCACGATCCACCGCGGCCGGGCGCTGTCCGAGCGATCGGATCTCGTGCTGCTGATAGTCGTCAATTCTCCACGTGCACCTGTGGTTATGGTACTTTAATTATGGTTATTTTATGTACCGAAATTATGGTACCTCTTCTCGCTGCCGGTATGTACGCTTTGTGTGGCGAAAATCTTTTGATTGCCGCGCCGTTTCCAAGTGGGCCGTTTGCAGATCTCTTCGTTTCGGATCTTTTGAACACTGCCGCAATCTTCCGATATCCGTCGGATCGAAAGGCGGTCGTTTTGGCACCACTCACCGCCGAAATTGCAGCCCGCGCGCCGACGAAGAACAATTTTCACCACGCACTCTACTCGCACTCGCGACAACCAAAGAAACGAATATTTTCGGGTTCTTTTCCGACCCACGCTCTTTTGCGTGCTGTTTGCACGGGAATCTTTTCACTTCTGCCTTTCGCTGTGTTCGACGGATCCGGTACAGGCTGATGTGGATGTGTGTGTGCGTGCGGAAGCACAGTCAGCAGACTCAATACTGAATCATTATTCGTCAAAACAATTTGCGTTGCTCGTTCCTTGTCAAGCGATGTGACCTCTGCAGCATCTTTTGTTTATGCACGTTCGAATGTGTTTAAGCAGAAATTGTGTAAAATTACTCGTTTTTACCAAACACAGGAAAAAATTACAACCTAAATCTAAAACGTAACACAACTCTACCGTAGCGGAAGAATTTTTATGAATCGGTGATCAAACGATTCATAAAAAATTCAAAACTCATCCCTCAGGATGTTGGTCAGAGACTTCAACGGTCAACAAAACTCTTGAGCAGACCTCAAGTTACAAAATTCAACTAAATCGAAACATAAAACGTACGCAAGCCTCGGCTGCTTGCCAGATCTTAATCTCCCATCACTATCTGAACTGCCTAATCTAAATGCTTACAACCGCCAGCTGCTTCTGGCAGAACTACTTCGACCTTCCAAATCGTCTCTGACCTTGTCCTTGTCCAAGCTTCCACAAATCCGTGCCCACTACGGCGAACATTCAAACGGATTCTAGCCTATTGATATAGCAATAATAGGCTCAATCTCACACAAAACGAAAAGAAGCTTAGATATTAATGATTGGCTTAACATATTAATATTTACAAGGACTAAAATGGTTTGTATTGGTTTATGCGGTGCATCTGAGAAAAGTTGCATTTCCACGACTAAATCGTCATGAGCACAGAGTAAGGGGTTTTACCGCGCCCCGAATCGCGTTGCTTTGGGATGGAAATTTCATGACGATCCCCAGAGATTTTAACCTTTGGGAACGCATTCGAGTTAACTGGACACGCTTGAGGAAGTACGTGAGCACCAATCCAGTCTTGGATGTGTTGTGCCGGGTTTTGTGTTTTCTTGCTTGGTAGCTGGCGTAGCTCATAGCTCTGTTGTCAGTGGTTAGTGGTTGTAGTTGGTGATGAGCTGGTTTGTCCCGATCGGCGAACGGCTTGACCACTTGGTGTGTTTTGGTGTGAGGTCTCCTCTTCCTGGTTGGCAGTTGTTTTGCGGACATAGCTTAATGATATGCACAGTTTGTCACGTCTGGCAACGGCATGTCAGCGCGAAGCATAAACATGGTCAGTTTCTCTCGCCCTGACTAACGGCCTGCCCGGTTGGGCTTCTCCTTCCTCCGTATTGCTGTAACGACTTCGGTTGGCCGCGGAGCCTGGTGGTTTGCGCAGTTTGTCACGTCTGGCAACGGCATGTCAGCGCGAAGCTTGAACATGGTCAGTTTCTCTCGCCCTGACTAACGGCCTGCCCGGTTGGGCTTCTCCTTCCTCCGTCTTGCTGTAACGACTTCGGTTGGCCGCGGAGCCTGGTGGTTTGCGCAGTTTGTCACGTCTGGCAACGGCATGTCAGCGCGAAGCTTGAACATGGTCAGTTTCTCTCGCCCTGACTAACGGCCCGCCCGGTTGGGCTCCCTTCAGTCCGCGTCACCGAGACCCCCATCGGATGCATGCCAGACTGATGATACGCACCAACTCCCTGCAGTCCGTTTCCAGCCTGTCAGGGTACGATTTCTCCCGTATCGTGAACGGCTCGCGCGGTTGCGCTAAGATCCGTAGCATTGCACATCATCAAAGACTCATCAAATCGTGCTTATCAAGGTGGAGAGGTAGTTAATTACGTTTTTGCTCATCACACCTGACGGACGTTGTCCTTCCACCCGTTAGACGGTGTTTTCGAGGCTTTCGCTCTTCGTTGACAGGCATTGCCTGTGGACATAGCTGTTACAATCCGATTTAGTCGGCCTTGATATCCTTCGCATGGTACCTTCCTTTCTTGCCGCTCAAAACGTCCTCCAAAACGTACAAGTTCGTTCCCAGGATCTCCTTCACGACTGCTGGAACGAATTTCGGTTCGAGCTTGCTGTTTATTTGATCTGCCTTCGACGACAGCACGAATGATCGCCGCCAGACTAGGTCTCCCACCTTGAATGCGAATACTCTTGATCGAAGGTTGTACCGTTGCTTCGTCCTCTCGTGGTTGTTCTTGATACGCTGGATGATGAGCTGCTGTATTCGGCGAATCGCTGATAGACGCAAGTCCTGTGCCACCTTCGGATCCTCCGGCGTATTCAAGTCTTGCTGTGTGTAGAGATCCGTGTGTAGTAGTAGGTTCCTCCCGAAGTTTGCTTCATGCGGACTCACTCCTGTCGCCTCGTGCTTGGCCGAGTTAATCGCAGCGGTGATGGCCGATAAGTTCTCGTCCCATTCTCGATGATCTCCCTCCAACAACGACTGGATACAAGTGACTATGACGCGGTTCACTCGCTCCGCATTGTTGACTTGCGGGCAGTAGAATGCGGTTTTCATGGCTTATTTTGTGCCGTGCCAGCCATGATTTGAACAGCATCGACTCGAACTGCTTTCCGTTGTCGGACAGTATTATCCTTGGACGCGAGAACTTCAGGCAAATCTCCTTCTCCAGGAACTCCACCATCTTCTGCGAATCCGCCGTGCGCATCGGCTGGACGATCACGTACTTGCTGACCCAATCCACCACCACAAGTAGCACCGTGTTTCCTCGCTTGGAGCGTGTGAGCGGCCCGACGAAGTCCACCGATATCATCTCCCACGGAATTTTCGCCGGTTTCGGGTTACCCATCTGCGGCATCATTCTTGTACCCGGAGCCTTGCACGCCTTACACGTAGCACAGTTCTTCACGTAATCGTTGATTTCCTGTTGCATCCGCGGCCAGTAGTAGTGCGCCTGCAACTTGTGCCAAGTCTTGTAGAAGCCTAGATGAGCAGCGGCTGGTTCGTCGTGGAATCTGCGGATCAACTGTATTCTATCCTGCTTCGGAACAACCTGCTTCCACTTGTGGAACACTGCTCCTACTTCGTCCTTGCAGCGACAGTTCTTGAACAGGACATCATTCGCTATCCGAAAATCTGGAAACTGGTCACCGTCGTTCTTCACTTTTTCGATCAGCTTCGTGTACCATGGATCCTCTATCTTTTCTGCGGTAAACACTGCTTCCGCTACCGTCCTCGACAAAGCATCAGGAACTACGTTGATCGAGCCTTTTCGGTACCGGATCTTGAAATCGAACGCATTCAGCCTCAACAGCCATCTGCTCATCAGCGCTGTCGGATTCTTCATGGACTTCAGATAACTGAGCGCCACATGATCGCAAGCACGACGAACTTGACTCCTTCTACGTAGCCTCTGAACTTTTCGATCGCCCTGATCACCGCCAGGCATTCCCGCTCCGTGACCGAGTACTTTCTCTCCGATGCTGACAGCTTTTGCGAGAAGTAGCTGATGGGATGCTATGGCGAACGGCTTACCGTAGTCGGGCATCGCTAACACCGGGGCTGATACCAGGGCTGCCTTCAGCTTGAGGAATGCTTCTTCCGCTGCCGGAGTCCACCGGAACTTCGTCTTCGTTCTTGTTAGATCAGTCAGTGGAGTTGCGAGCTGCGAGAATCCTGCGATGAATCGCCGATACCAGTTACAGACACCCAGAAAGCGTTGTACTTCCTTCCTGGTCGAAGGTGTTGGGAACTGCACGATCGCTTCGATTTTTCCGTCGTCCACGCGCTATCCTTGTTCATCAATCACATAGCCGAGGTACTTCATCCGCTTCCTGCAGAACATTGACTTCTCCGACGATATCGTCAGATCCGCTTGCCGTAGTCGCCGAGCCACTTCTTCGAGCAGGGCGATGTGCTCTTCGAAGGTTTCTGAGCAGATGATGATGTCATCCAGGTAGTGAAAGACCTGCGGTTCCATGTCTGCGAAGATGTGCGTCATCAGCCGTGCCAAGGCTTGACTGGCCGTGCACAATCCAAAAGGCACCACCTTGAATTGAAAGTGGCCTCTGGATGGAACGGTGAACGCCGTTAGCGGCCTTGATTTTGAGTGAAGCGGAAGCTGCCAGAAAGCATCCTTGAGGTCTATCGACGAGATGAATTTACTGCTTCGGAGGTTGTTAGTTATCGATGCGATCTGCGGAATCGGATAACCCCCGTTCACCATGATCGAGTTGAGGTGACGGGCATCTAAGCAGACGCGGTACTGACCGGTCTTCTTCTTGACGGCTACTAATGGGTTGTTCCACGGCGAGAATTGAGCTTCTTCGATGACGTCCAGTGCAATCATCCGATCGATTTCTCGATTGACCTCCTGGAGAACGTACGGTGACATAGGGTAGTGCCGTTGCTTCCTTGGTGTGGCGTCTCCTACTTCGATTCGATGTTCGTACATGGTCGTGCGTCCCAGCTTGCCATCCTGCGCCTTCGGGAACTTCGCTATAGTTCTCTCTAAGTGCCTTCTCTGCTCTGCCGACAGCTCCTTCATCTCTTGGTCTTCACTCCGTTCCTCTTTGTTTTCTACTTCGACCGAGCAGCAAACAGCCTTAACTCCGAATTTGTCTGGGATTGATGGCACCATCAGAACTGGGAGAACTTCGTTTCGGTTGTTGTACACTATGGGGAGGTAGACGAATTCGCTGATACTATGCCGTGTTCCGTCCGCTGTCTTGATTCCTCCTTTCACGTTTCCTTTCTGCAACCCATAATCCTCTGCAAGCTGGGTTCGTTTACCGCCGAGCAGCGAGCAGTTGGCTCCGCTGTCTAGCAGTGCAGTTAACTCTTTTCCTAATACCGATATTACAGCGTGCGGTCGATTGTCACTTCCGGGGTTGATGATTATTGAGTTGAGGTTCTTGAACTCTGGGATTTCTGAGGGTTGTTTGAGAGTATGCGGAGAGCTGCTTCCCTCTATTGCATGTTCCCCGCCGTGTAGTTTACCGCATCTGAGCGGCAAGTGAAGCAACTGCGCAGCGAATATCCTTTCCGTCCACAGCGGTAGCAGAATAACACCGCCTGCGGCTTAGGACAGTCCATGAATCTGTGTCCTTCTTCGTCGCAGTTCCAGCAGATCATTACCAACCGTTGGTGGTTTGCCGCCGATTGTTGCTGATCACTTTGCTGCTCCACTCGATCTGATCGGTCTTGTTGTTGCGGTTCGCTCCTCCTGCGTGTTTCGCCGGTTGATTCCCCTGTCTGCTGCTGATTCCAACGCTGTGGTTGCCAACCCTGCGTGCTCTGCTGGTGGTCCACCTGTTGCTGCATTCGCGGTATTGGTTGTGGCGCGTTCTGCGGGCGTAGTTGTTGCTGAGCAGACGCCGATGGCATGCTGGTGTATTGTTGACGTGGTTGCTGCAGCTGATCAGGTCCCGAATGGTTAGATCTACCGCCAAATCGAGGCTGCCGCTGGTTTTGCGCTGCTTCGTTCGGCCTAGAGCTCTTCCTTTCGAAGTTCATTTTAAGAGCGTTCACTTGCTCAACGAGCTCATCGAGCTTGTACTGCCAGTTGTCTTCCTCCGGATCTGCTGACGCTTCTTCTTCCTGAATTCCTACGACTTCTACTGCGTGCACCCTGTTGAAGCGATGCGGATGTTGCTGTGGTATTTGCACTGGCCTGCTGCTGGCCGCAGGTGTCGCAAAGTTCGGCTCTAGTAGCGCATTATGTGGAATTGGGATGCGACGCTGCCTGTTCAATAGCATCCTCGTTTCGTCGTAGCTGGTACAAATCTCTACCATTTCTCGTAACGATCGAGGCCTTGCTGCTGTAACAATCGCTGCATAGTCCGCGTTCATATTCTTCTTCACTATGAAACACTTCTCTTCTTCCGGAACTGGCGGCTCTACGAACCGGAAAAGTGCAGAGATGTCCCGGTAATATTTTGCAAACGACTCGCCGGCTCCTTGGAATCGAAATGTTGCTTCCAGACGAAGAATTTGGGAGTATCCACTTGGCAGGAATTCTCTCCGTATCTCCCGTTTGAACGCATTCCATGTCGGTAGCAATTGCTGTGAAGTAGCTCTCGCATACCAGTCAAGAGAGTCCTCCTGTAACAGGTGCTTGATGGAGATCAGCAGTGTCTCGTCGGTCATGCCCTCTGACCTGGCGAACGTCTCAACGCGATCCAAGAAAATGTTGAGCGATGTTGTATCCTTTTCTCCTCTAAATTTGAATGGCCAATTATGTACCGCCTTCAGCATCCTTCTCTCGTCCTCCCGCCTTGCTGGAGCTGGTTGTCTTTCTTGGCGAAGCAGACGAGCCAGTAGCTCGTCACGAATCCTGTGGTGCTCTTCCCTGGCTTGCGCTTCTCGGGCTCGTGCATCCCTTGTTTGCGCTTCTCGTGCTTCTTCTTCTCGAGTTCGTGCTTCTCTATACTGCCGCTCCCTCGCTCGAGCTTCCCTTGCTTCTGTATCTCTGGCTCGCAGCTCTCTAGCTCGTGCCTCCCTAGTCTCGTATTCGTCATTGACGTCGTATGGTGGAGGTGGTGAACCATGACGACGATCCGGTGATAATCTTAGGCCGCTCCTGATGCTTCGACGATCTTCATGTGAGTTTGACAATAACAAACTTTGACCCCGTCCTCCTGAGAACGAAACCAGTCGTGGCGTCGATGACCCTGACGGTGGTAGTTCGTCCTGTTGTCCAGCGTGTTCCCCCGAATTCGCCGAATTGTTTCCTCCTCCAACAGCGCCTTGCTCTTGATCAATGGTCCTCCTTCTCGTACCGGTTGCGTTTGCCTGTTGGTTCACATTAACTTCACTTGGTTGTACACCATCACCACAGGATCTCAACACACTGACAACTTTATTGAACAACACATTCATGTGTACCGTTATCAACGTGTGAGTGTCTTTCAATTCCACCGGGGGATTAATTAAGCGTAACCGACTTCGATAGTGAGACAGTCGCGAACAAAGTTGACTGAGACCGTTTATGTCTCTTGTATTGACGGCTGTTTCGGTGAGCAAGTGAAATTGTTCAACTTGCTCTTGACAAACTTCAATATTAGCTTGAGCACTCATCACATGCTCAGAGCTAGTTGGCATGTTGTCTCTCGAGGACTCTTCTTGCAAGAGTGCCTTGAGGCGAAGCACCTTGCCTCGGTGCGTAGTGGGTCCCAAGTTGACAACATGACGTAGAGCCAACTCGTAATCTATTTCCTCATTACTCAATTGCGTATAATCCATCTCGAAATCTAGTGCGATAAGGCTAAAAACAAATAATCCTATCAAGGATACTCAAGCACAAACCAAAAACTCAATACACAAACCAAAAACTTCCGCTTACGGTAATTTAAATGTGGATTTTCAGTTGGGCGCCAGTGTTACAAGTTCCCCGGTAGCGGTAGAGCAGAACTACCGTAGGGCCAACAAAACACAAACACTAATCGGCATTTGCTCCAACCAAAGCAAAAGAGTGTCGAATAACAGTTTAACATTTATTCATTCGCACCCATTCTCCCCCATTCCTACTCCTGATTCCTACTTCCTCGTCTTCCTCTCTCTATCCTTCGTACTTTTCCGGCAACCTTGTGCCTCCTATCATCTTTCCAACTATGTCAATTTTTCTTCTTATGAGTACTCACTTTGCCGGTCAGGTGCACCCTTACCGTCACACAAACGCCGTCTCGATGATGCTGCTATTCGCTCGTCTGTTCGGCTCCACACGCACAACACACCTGCGCTCCTGCCGTCGCTCTGGGTGGGGATTCACTCCTCAAAACACCGTCGATCATATCAACGTAAGTGCTCGCGGGTTCGTTTCCCTCCACGTTGGACGTCGCTTCCGTCGAGACCACTAGTTGCTAGCGGCGTGCCCCGTCGCTTCGATGTCGCAAGCACTCCGAGGAGAATAAACCTCGCCTGAGGGTTCCGCAGGTGATGCGGGCTTCGACACTGACCACGTGTCACGATCACGAGACAATCCGATCCAATGAGGTGCTGAAAGTATGGAACAAAAGCCTTCTTTTGAAGGCTTCGTCTTTCGATGCCACGATCCACCGCGGCCGGGCGCTGTCCGAGCGATCGGATCTCGTGCTGCTGATAGTCGTCAATTCTCCACGTGCACCTGTGGTTATGGTACTTTAATTATGGTTATTTTATGTACCGAAATTATGGTACCTCTTCTCGCTGCCGGTATGTACGCTTTGTGTGGCGAAAATCTTTTGATTGCCGCGCCGTTTCCAAGTGGGCCGTTTGCAGATCTCTTCGTTTCGGATCTTTTGAACACTGCCGCAATCTTCCGATATCCGTCGGATCGAAAGGCGGTCGTTTTGGCACCACTCACCGCCGAAATTGCAGCCCGCGCGCCGACGAAGAACAATTTTCACCACGCACTCTACTCGCACTCGCGACAACCAAAGAAACGAATATTTTCGGGTTCTTTTCCGACCCACGCTCTTTTGCGTGCTGTTTGCACGGGAATCTTTTCACTTCTGCCTTTTGCTGTGTTCGACGGATCCGGTACAGGCTCATGTGGATGTGTGTGTGCGTGCGGAAGCACAGTCAGCAGACTCAATGCTGAATCATTATTCGTCAAAACAATTTGCGTTGCTCGTTCCTTGTCAAGCGATGTGACCTCTGCAGCATCTTTTGTTTATGCACGTTCGAATGTGTTTAAGCAGCAATTGTGTAAAATTACTCGTTTTTACCAAACACAGGAAAAAATTACAACCCAAATCTAAAACGTAACAAGCGTGTCGACGGATGAATCCTAATACCGAAAAAGCTTTGGCTGATATAATCCCTACATGATCGTTAAACCTCAGCTTTGAATCGATGGTGACTCCCAGATCGCAGATCGAATTTACCCGTTCGAGTGTCTCTGCGTCCATATAGTACTGATGGTGAGTTTGACAGATACAGCGAGTGAAAGATATTATCTTGCACTTCTTGCTGTTAACGCGCATGCCGTTGTCACCGCAACAGGTAAACATGACGTTTATATCCTCCTGCAAAGCGTCACAGTCTAAAGACGAGGCAATGATGCGATACACTTTGAGATCATCGGCAAAGGAAAGTTTGAATGATGAAAGTAGTATGCACAGGTCGTTAATAAAAATGTTAAAAATAAGAGGACCGAGAACGCTACCTTGCGGTACACCAGACATGATGTTGAATGAATGGGATCGTGCAGAGTTAACAACCACATAAGCATTTCGATTCGATAAGTACGACAAAAGCCACTCTGTTATCCAATCTGGGAATCCTATGTGCCTCATTTTATCAGTGACTAGAATGTGCGGTACAGTATCGAACGCTTTAGCAAAATCAATATACACCGCGTCTACTTGCGTTCTTGGTTCAATTTCACGAGACAGTTTGGTGACGTAACACATCAGATTTGTTGTTGTAGACCAATGTTTCATGAACCCGTGCTGGCACTCCGAGATAATCGAGGAAGAGGCATTATACAAGACCTTGTGGACCAACTTTTCCAAAACCTTGCAGCAAAGTTTAGACACCCCACGATAATTATCCACGCGATTACAGCTGCCAGATTTATGGATTGGTACTATCGATGCCGTTTTCCACGCAGTTGGAAAAGTCCTGTCCTGCAGCGAACGGTTGAACAATCGAGCGATTGGAGACTAGTTACTAGTGTGGACGAACATTTTTTCAATAACAGTGGACGAATGCCGTCTGTCTCAGGCCCTTTGTTCGTTTCTACATCGTTAAGAGATTTTTGAATTTCCTCTGAAGAAAACTGGAGAACAGAAAGCGTGATGTTATGTGCAGTAATATGGGCAAAGCTGTCATGTCGAAGTACAGGTGACACATTAGTGAACACACTCTCGAAGAACGTCGCAAACAGGTCAGCAGCTTCAGCGTTGGTGCAAGCATGAGTTCCGTCGTAATGAACGTTACATGGAATCCGGGTGGAAGATTTCTGTTTCCTAAAAAAATCCCAGAAAGAAGCAGGGTATTGTTTCACACAAGATTCAATTCCCGATACATAGTTTCTACATGACGAGAAAAGAAGTTCCTTGTACGACGTTTCCACTTCGCGGAGGTTAACTTTGTCTTAAATTATTAGCGAAAGAGAAAGTCGACGAAGAGAATCCGTCAATGTTACTTAGAACCTAATGTAATGTTCAGCTTGAAATGCTGACTATTTAATTCAAGATGGACAATCAAGAGACGCTCGGAAGTTATGGATCACTTGCGCTACCATGGGAATGAGAATGTTAAGCACCTACTGAGGCAACCACCATCCTGGGATATTAACTTCAACATGGACCGATGTCATCAATACTACAGTACAGTTCCTTTACTTCATAGAATTTCAACTCATTATGACGTCACTTTATTCCGAGATTCGTTAAACATAGTTCTACAAGGAATGAGTGGTACTATGTAGGATATTTACTTACTTTAAAAACTTTGGTATTTCTGCTTTACAGCAACTATTTAATATGGCGAATGAAGTTTAATTTCATAAATGCCTACAAATTATTACTTTGTACGGACTATAATAAAATTGCGGAATTCGCACAAACCCAAACACTCGACAGCACAAAAATTAATCACATACTTTGCCTAGCTAGTGTAGAACTTAGCTTGGTTTCGGGGTACAACTACTTTTCCAGCAAATTAGACTCCTGTTTCTCTTCACTCTGGCTATGTGCTTTTTCCTTAGAGGGTCGTTCGGTAGTTTTGCTGAGATCGTCCGAATGGACAATTTCCGCTAAGGAAACCTTATTCGGAAGGGGTTGTGAATGTCCTACAATGCCATATGGCCGAAGATGGTAGATCAGATAATCCAAAACGTACATCTGATTGGGCGAAACGTAGTGGAAGGAGATGGCATTATCCGAGCAGCAATCGAGTCCCTACGGGAATAAGATTGTGTTACCGATTTATCAATTCTAGGCGGAGCTTGTTACTTACTTCATCCGTTTTATAGTAGATGTATTTCCAGTACCAGAAATCTTTGTCTACATGATTTGGAATTAGGTGATGTTCGGGTACAAACGGGAAAAATCGTCCCCGTCCTAGAGAGTCTCTTGAGTCACCTGCCAGCACCTTTACCAATTCCATGCATTTGCCTGTACATTAAAATTGATTCGTTGTATCATTCATTGATTCAAAACAAAAACAACTTACCCATTTCAACATCTTCGGCGCCATCGTTGTCCTGTCGACAGTTTTTATTAGGAATGGCCTCTTCAACGAAGCGCTTTACTGCCGCTTTGCTGAGCACGTAACCAGCACCACCGGACATATAGCCCTGCTTCACAAATGGCTTGAATTTACACCCAAAGTACATTGGAAAGCTAGATGAGTATGGATACAGCATATATCTAAGATTTTCAAGCACGACGTATCTGAAAATAATAATTTGAAAAACAAAACTTGTCAACTTCAAAAAGGATCGCATTCCATAGCTGAACCACTCACGTGTCGTCATCAGCCTTAATAAACCAGTCGGCATCATCCAGATGATGCTGGTAGATGTATTTAAAAGCTTCTTTTGTTTTGGCCCACAAATTGTTACGGCCTTCTTTCACTGGCAAGGCTATACTGTTCAAAATTGGATCTAAAAATTAAATTATTTTATTTTTTTTTTGCACTTTTGTGGCACACAGATATTACTCACCGGTTGTCGAACTCATGAAAAGTAGTTTATTACAACGTGAGCCCCACGTGCGCTTGACATGTAATGCTTTTGCCTTATGATTACTAGGATTTGTCATGATCCAACAGAGCACTCGCACCTCCCGGAACAGTTGATTGGCCAGCGTCGAGTTCTCATGTGCATGAACTTCCTCGAGTGCCCCATGATTACCCACTTCCTCTTCGGGACCCTCAGCTCCCTTCAATTCATGACCCGTGTGTGGATCACTAACTATCGCGGGAGCTTCTCTAGAATGGTAGTACTCCGGAAGCCATGGGGTTCGACTAGTGCTGGAGGTGATCAATGTTGCAAACACAAACCCGAGTATGGTGCCCAAAATAAGCGTAACCAACGTTCGTGGATGGCCATGGCAGCGTCCTCCTGTAATTTATTTGAAAAAAAAAATTCGATATGATCTATCATTAACACCACAGCATTTGAATTATGAATACCCGAAGTGGAAGCTTCACCCATTCTCAAGCAATTAGTAATGCTAAGAGACAGATACACAATACGGTGCAAAATAATCGTTAGCAACGTAACGCTGGATCCACTTCAGTAGTATCTAGGCACTGAAAATCAATTACGACCCGACCCCTAGCAGGCATAAACAAAATGCGTAAACGGCAGAAAAATGATACCAGGCTGTGTTCTTTGCCAATGATGCATATTTAATCAAAGCATTTCGGAACAACGTTTACAAGCAAGTGAAATCAAGGGCACCAACAAAAATTGCAATGGCATCTGTTTTCCTACGTGCTGGCTGTGAAGTCATGTAGGGAAAAGTGGGTCAACATTCACCGTAAACTTTAGACCCAAACGCAATTAGAGTGACAGCGTAGCAGTAACAACATCGGAAAAGCCCGATTTGAGTAAGCGAAGTAAGTCCACTTGTCAGTAAAAAAAAAACTGCCACTCTACTAACGCCCACATTGCACAATGGACCAGGAATGCAAGCTAGCGGGACATAAATTATAACTCCAAAACGAAGCGTTTCCGTGATTTGGTGTCTTCATCAAAGTTGATAGTTAAACGAGAACCATCGATTGGCATTAAACGATACGGGTTTATTTCAATTTTACGCACATTTTCTTTTCAAAAATGTGTGTAAAATCGAGGCACAAAATAATTCGAAATTAAGATTTATAAAACCAATACAAACCATACAAAAATGAGTTTAAAAAAATTGAAAGCATGATCCGGATCCTGTAGGCTGTTACGTAGACAGTTTTTGAGAGGATTTCCCTCCGCCTGCGTAGACAATCGTCCATACATTTTTTTGAAAATGTGGATGGACCGTAGACAGAGGACGTTTCATCTATCAACAAACGATTTTTGTATCCATGATGAATGGCTATTCAATATGGAAATGTAAACAATCGAATTATAAATCTAATACAGCATTTGTAAGTCATCTTTTCCCTAAATTGTTGTCCTCTGAGCGCTGTATGTTTTACAGCCAATTTTCAAATAAATATCATCCTTTATTTGGACGAATCCAACCATAAGGCAATTATCCAAAATTCGAAAGCATATTGTTAACGGGCTCGAGCAATGCAATAATCATTCGAAGCATCGCAGATGTTTTCGTTCAGTGAAGGGAGGATATCGAGTAACGGAGTAATTCTGTATGTTCATAGGGCTGGGAGGAATATCGAGTAAGAGATAGTTGACTACACCCAACTGTTTTTTACGCAGTATATTTTTCGAATTTTCTTTTTCTGTGGTAAAGTTAGAAATTATTTGTAAGTACCTACTATATTTTAATTAGATTTTTTTTTCTGATTTTTTGGAACCAGTTTTTTTTTCCTCTGTTCGGGACATAACACTACTGCGACCAGTAATTTGATCTATTGTAGTGGAACCAGTTCAGGGCTGTTACAAGATTTTTAAACTTTGATCCGCGAAATCTACAATCCACAACTTCAAATGCTAATCCACGACAAATAAAACATGTTTTGATTGCTTAAAAACAGTCTTCAAGGCACAGAAAAGCACCTATGTGCATGCAAGCAGGCTTTTGAACTACATAAGCATTAACTGTGTTCACGCGTGCACTCCATCGAACGAACACACACATCAACGTGAGTACAATGTTTATTTTCGTACATCGTTTGCTTCAGCGTTTGAAAACATCGTTCGAACTCAAATGCAGCAACCAGGCGTTCACGATGGAAATAAGGTATTATGTTAAAAATATTTATAAATGGGAACCGGCCAGGCTCGAACTATGAACTTTGAGTGTATTAGACCTGCATGTACACCACTCGTCTATCATTACTCTGGAAGATGAGTAGGCTAAAGGCGTATAAGAAGCGGTCATCGATTTCGTCTGCTCTTTCTGTTGCAACATAGCAAGCCTCGATGTTTACACTTACGTCCAGGTACGAAGTATCACGTTCGATATGCAGCATATATTTTGTGAAGATTATTTGTATTACTACTGCATGGTATTTTCAAGCTTATTAACTGCTCTCAACTTAGTGTTCTTTGAAGCACTCCCACATTTTAATTGCAAGATACCTATTAGACTGATGCAAAATTTGAAATTTTCGCTCCACAGTGCTGAAACGGTCCTGCTTAGCCTCCCAAAATTTAAACTCATTTGGTTAGAAACTGACTTGGAACAAACTATTCGAAGTTTATATGGAAATTACTATAGGAAAACCAAACGTTTTGTTCATTGTCTTCTACCCATTTTCCATATTGCTTTTTCGAAAATTTCTAAAACTATTCTTAGGGGAAATTTTCTAAGCTACAACTTTGCCGAATATCGTTTTTCAGCCAAATGTAAAATTAAATTGTTATTAATTGTTTAAAAGATTGATAATCTTATGGCATGATCAAGCAGCTGTTCTGTAGGCAACACTGTATTCTGCAGTGTGACATAGTAGCCATGATATTTGTGCTCTATTATTCGCACCAGAAACACCAATGTTGCCTGATGAACAGTTGAATGAGCATAATCATAAGACATCAGTGAGTTGAATCATTAATAACTTTTGTTCCTTACATTTGATTGAAAAGTGGGTTTGAACAAAGTTGTAGCTGGGAAATTTTGCTACAATCACTGCTATCATTTTTAAAAGCATAGTGATGTGGTGAATTGTTAGATAGAAATCAACAAAAACATAAGTTTTCCGATAGTAATTCCCATATAAACTTGAAATTGTTTGTGCCAAGTCAGTTTCTTACTAAAGAAGTTCAAATTTTGGGAGGTTAAGCAGGACCCAATTTGGAACCTTTTAAGCACTGTGGAGCGAAAATTTCGAAGTTTGCATCAGTCTAATACCTATACCTGTGACATCTTATGCCCAAGGAAGTCGACAAATTATCCAACCCGAAAAATTAAAAAAAAAAAACAGGACGAGAATCGAGCCCAGCCGCCTTCAGCATGGACTTGCTTCGTAGCTGCGCCTTTACCGACTGACCTAAGAGGGTATTGTTTGTGCTCTTTGATAATGTGTTATCTTCAGTTAGTTTTGTTCATGGTAGTATAAATTCTGAGTATTTAGTGAAAATAATAAAACACCCTTTCACCATGAGATTCTATTGTAGCGATGTGATTATCTTTCACCCCAGCAGGCCTGGATTTCCAGTTTCCAGTTGGCGCCGCCGGGATGTGCTGAGGCATAACATCTCTGATCACACCTTCTTTCGGAAGGGAAGTAAAGCCGTTGGTCCCCGGTTCATGAGTTGATGGGTCTATAGTTAGGGCCAGGTTGGAGCTATCTCCCTGGCGTCGGTAGCTCAGCACGGAAAACAAGATCGACGGAAAAACAAATCAAGGGAAAAAATACGACATTCTATTGAATAAAAGCGGCCTAGCTTTTCTGAAACATTCTTTTAAAACATTTTAATTTGAAAAGCAAATTATCTTGAAAATGATTACCATTCAAATTTCAATAAAAAATTGGGTGCATAGAAGAAATTACCACGCAATAAAATTAATTTAATTTGGTTTTCATTTTTAAGAAAAATAATACTGAAAATAATTCTTCTTGTGAGTATTTCAAAACAATTTTAAGGAAAATGTTAAGGTAATTCCAAGGGAATTGAATTCTCAATTTCAAGGATAGTTCTAACAAAATTTCTATGGTAGGTTAGGTTTTTTTTTATTAGGAAGGCTTCAGCCTGGGGCTGGTTCGCCTCCAATTTCAAAGGTATTCTGATATGTATTCCAAGGATATTCCGGAGATTCCGGAAGAAAGTTCCAAGAAAATTATGGAACTATTTCAAAGAATTAATGGAACTTCTGACCAGAACGAAAAATTAGAATACTAAGTGCATGATGAGGAGAACTCCAAGTGATTTTTTTTTTCAGGAGTCTTTTTTCGGGGAATTGCTAGAATTAATAATAATATGAACTGCATTTCAGTGTTCTGCAGAAGATTTTCAAGAGTATTATGGAGGAAATTTGAAGAGAAGTAATTTTTTCCATAAAATATTTCGAGATCCTGGTCACAGATAAAGGAAAAATTGAAAATCTGAGGATTAGATTCTTTAAGATTTCATGCTTAAAAAAATAATACTATCCTGGATTTACATAAATCTTCGAGGTTCTGGTTGTTTTACTTTAAATTAATAATCCGGACATGAAGGGGGAGATTAGGTAGAACAGGTAGAAGGGAACGTGAGTAGTTTTCAAGATCCAAAACTAGCAAAATAATGTGCAATACCGAACTTTTAAATTTAAGGTTGCAAACTTAAAATTAATCAGATGGGTGAGACTTCATTCTTGTAATTCTGTATAAACTTCAACTTTTGATGGTTTTGATTGTAAAACTGATCACTTAAAACCGATTGTCATGTCTTGAAATCGTTTGTGAAAATAAAGTTGTTGTTTTACCAGAAAAAAAAATCATATTTATAAACGCAATTAGAACAAAGTTTTTTTAAGAATTGGTTGCAAAAAATATCTAACACGAAGCTTTAGTGTGATAATTTACTAGCTAGAGAAAGTTCTGAAGAGGGTAGATAGATAATGCTAGAGTACGACAGTATGAAAATTGAATAGAAGTTGAAAATGAGCGAAGGGCCATTAATGCGACAGTATTAGTCAAACACACACTTCTTTACCTAACTCATACAATGGATGAGGAGATTTGAAGTATTTCTACAAATCTACAAGTTGAAAATGAACGAAAAGCCATTAATGCATTTGTTAAGTTTGGACAGTTCACTTTAGCATCGATGATAAAAGGTCGAAGGATAAATGGTCGCAACCAGGCATGGAAAATCATTTACATTCATTTCGTGCTTTCTTACATTCATTTGCATCTAACTTTTTTCATCAGCCGAATTTTATAAAATGATTAATGAACGAAATGAATGTAAATGATTTTTCATGCCTGGTCACAAGGACAGAAGGTTGACAAAACGGAAGGTCAAAGGGGACTTGAAATCTAATGAACAAAAAGTCAAAATCTAAAACTTCACCCAATTGTTGGAATGAACGTTTTTCTAAGAATGGAATATTGAAAAGATAGTATTAATCATATTACTTCATTAAATATTAAGTAAAATTAGTGTTCTGACCAGGCATCTGAAAACCAAATGTTAATGCACGAATAGATTTCAAAGAAAGGAAAACAGTATAAAATCATATTTCACTTTTGATAATTATGCATATTGTTTACTTTTAAATTGAAGTTTTGAAAAAGACACAGGAGCTGCGAAATCTTATTTTGGACAAGTGGTTAGAAAATCCTAATCGTTCACAGAACACAATCGCGAATTTGGTCGGGGTGACGCAACAAACGGTGTCGAATATCATCAGCAAGTTTCTCCCTGGGCACTGGTAAAACCTTGAGGTAGTTGGATTAGGCTACCAGGTCCCATGACTGGTCTGAATTTTTACCTCATTGGAAAGATGCACACTAGTGTTACCAGATCAGTGGTAATGTGGACCAAAAATGCTTTTAAAGTAAGTGGGATTTGCTTTTTGTTCTGAACTAATTATTGATGGTTTGGAATGTATAGCTGCGTGGCGATTTTGCTTATATATTTCTAAAACAACATAGGGGAAATGTATGTAATGTCGGCCTAAGTGTCCCTAATTTGGGCCCATACATTAATTCAGCAATCGACTAAATTTTCAATAGCAACCAAAAATATCAATTAGTACCGTCCCAATGACGTGTTCATCTAGATAAAGTTGATCAATAGCAGATTTTTAGCGATGGGCCCAATGTTAGAGCCATTTCCCCTTCTTCGAAGGAAGGTGTCAAAGTTGATCGAATGTTGCCGAAGAAGCGATAGAGACCGTTGAAGAACCAAGGATGCTGGTGGAACGAAAGCACTAACAGCTTCAAAGTGCATGGGACGATATGTAGAAGCCGGTGTACCCTCAAGAATACCAACAACAACATTGTAATGCACATAGTCACAAATGTACACAACCAGGTAGTTTCTTATTAACTTTATTAATTGTATTGTATATATAATGTATTCAGCCAATTTAAGTTTCAGCTATTTATGTTCCGGCATCTTCCCTCCCCCCCCCTGACTTTTCTCCTAAGGCAGCTAATTCACGAATGGCGATTTGGGTGATTTGTCGAAATGTTGCCCTAGCGGTGGCGTTACTGGAGCTCGCCCTGTTACACATTCGTGAATTACACAGAACTTATTTAACCTGCTGTGATGCCAACCCCCTGTCTACTGGTATAGCATGGATGGTGCATAAACACACCAGAAACGCCAAAATGAAAATGAAAATGAAATATCATCAGCAAGTTTCTACAAACCAAAACGGTTCAAAATTTGAATCTTTTCTGCCCGAATTTCGAATTTTGAATCTACTCAAAGATAAGTGTCCAAAGTTTGAATCTTAGAAGTCACTTTTTTTCCGAAAAAAAAAACAATGATTTTCTTTTTATTTTTTGTTATATTTGGGTGAGAGGTAATCACGCTTACCACTACACCACCGGCGCCACTGAAAAAAATCTATGATATTTTCTTTAAAATATCATCTCAGATAGCTCAAATTAAAAAATACTTCAGTAATGTATCGAAGAAATTAAGCTAAATAATGTATTACCATAAATTATATGTCCGTTTACTGCAGCACATGTCTTAAGTGTCCGAAATATGAATCAGGACGGTACCCAAAAATCAGGTTTTCAGGTTCAAAAATTCATTACTCGATATTTTTGCGTTATTCATAGTTATTACATACTGTTGTTTTTGTCTCAGTGGATGGAAAACTAACACAACACTCATTAGCATGCTATCGATTGACGTTTGAGCGGTTTTTATGATGGTTAAGCTGAAATGATTGTTTGGCATTGTGAGTGCGTGAAAATGCATAAGAATCTCAAGTGCAGATTCACACACGAGTTTATTCTCTCAGGGAGACTCAATGAATGAGATTTGACAAAAAAAAAACAAAGCTCCATGATGGTAACAAAATTCAGGTTATTGATGATGTCTAAGATCAAGTCCTGAAACTTCCCTGTGATAAATTCAAAAAATACATTTCAAACGCCATTGGGCCGAATGAGTCATAGAGCTGAATTTTGCAAAGTGAGAGATTGAAAATAAACATTGCTTCAGAATTTTTTTTTTGCTTTTGATATTTGTCATGTTTTTGAGGCTGGGTATTATGCTAGCAAAGTGAATAAATGCAATGAAAACGCACAATAATGACAATAAAGGTCCACGCACATTGCATTCGTTAATGATACGTTGCGCCAAAATGATTGCTAAAACTATTGCCTAACAGTCCGATTTCTCGCAACATATCACCAATGGCTGCAATGTGCGTGGGCCTTAACATATCTACTGAAAACAAAAGACGCAACTTACCCAAATCCGTTATTTTCATGGCTAGAATTTTAGTACGAAATCCTGCTACTTGTGATGTACGTTAACGATGTTTAATATCGATTAGAATTATCAAAATACGACCAGACGCACCAGTTTGTGATTCCATTGATTCAAAACACGCTCTAATATCACTATTATCAGTAATTCTAATTTAAAAAGTTACACTTAACACTGCTGGTCAGATAAGCTTTTTCAAATGACTTTCTTCGCCACCAAGTTATGAGAAATTGCTACAGTTCCGCAGGATTACTCGACAATAACTAAGCTATCAACTTGCTTTGCCTTTAATTGAATCCCATATGCACGCGTCACGTGCATTAGTTCCCCTTCCATTATCGTCAAACGTTTTCCGGAAGTAAATTAGCGTACCGAACCCGACGACCCTACCCGCTTCCCGCGACTTTAGTTTCAGTTGTAACGCTATTATTTCTGCAAACGCGCTCATCAAAAATCAGTTTTCGCGGATTGTTCTACTTTTGTTTTGATTCATCCAGTATCAACGTAATAATGATCATCGCCATAGTTCGCCTGCGGTAGTATGATAGTGCAGTGATACGTCACGGATCGTTTACTAGAATTGTCTGTCACAATCGTCACAAAAGAACAGCCAAAAGAGAGCGATGGGGCTATATATTGAGAATTTCATACGGCGCAATCTGGCGCGATTCCGAGTGTTCTATATAGTTTTGTTGGTTTTGTTTACGGTGCCTCGAAAATTACACTAAAGGTTAGTTGACGAATAAATTATAGTGTCTAACTGAATTTGACGTGTTTATTTGGTCACTGGTGATGGTTAGTAACTGTTTTCCTTTGGTGTGTGTACTGTAGAATGCTGGCAATTACCTGTAATAGAAAGAAATTATTGTTCAGTCTAAGTTTATCAGAGTGATGGTTGTTTTTTGTAGTTTATTTTCTTGATTTGCTTATTTACACACTCAACCCTCCTACAACGGTATACTACAGCGGCGCCGGTGTTGTATTGGTAAGCGTGATTGCCTCTCACCCCGGGGCCTTGGTTCAATCCTCTAAGGCATAAAATAACCTGGTAGGTTCCAGGTGTGGAAGCATTGGTACTCAGTATGGATAACAAGATCAACGGAAAACATATCAAGGAAAAAAAAAGACATACTACTGGAAGTCAGTGACCAGGGACAAAATCAAGACTTTTCATTTTCATAAACGTATAGATATGTTTTGTTCAAATTTACTCTATGTAGGGGAATTTACGTATTCTCGTCAATCTAAGCAGCGTCTGCACTTCTACTAGCATTTTCTCAGCGTCACGCACATATATGATGTGTCTGTTTGTTTACATTCATCTGCTGCTTGCTTCTCTATCCATTCCAATCGACAGAATTTTTCAAAACGTTTTGAATGCGTTTTTACAACGCTCCAAACTTCTCAGGTGAGTGTGACTATTGTCGGCAGTCTCTTTTTCTTCGGCAACCTTCCCATTAGAACTGCGTGTTAACCAGCTGTTCTATTATCGGCAACTCGAAATCAACCTCATTTTGTAGTGCGTATGCTTTATTTGAAGAAAAATGTAGCATTACTGGATTGCTCGATCGTTCAAATATAATCAGATTGAAGCTGAAAGGCTAAACAATCGTTTGGACACATTCAGGGAAGTGCGTTGATGGGAAAACATAGTGAAATTAACGTTTAAATTTTGGTTGCCGAAAACAGTCAATGGGTGCCGAAGCCAACATTTACCCTACCATCGGATGGCGTAATATTCAAATAAACAAAGCAAACATTGCTTAGAAATAATTAGTGAAATTGATCTGAAAGGTCGCCATGACAGACCTCAAAGTCCTGTTTAATGAAGCGACCACTTCTCGGGTGTTCCAGAAGATCAGCTCGTGGTCATCTTAGTTTTATTATCAATCCACACGTTCACAACGATCCGTATTGATAAATTATATATTAAATAAATATTAAATATTATTAAATCGCAGCATCTTATATTCTGTGACAACTTCTGTGGAAGTTCCGGACCCTCCAGAAGTCAGGAGCCATTCAAGGTCCAGATTCAGTTCACAATCTTTTGTTTACATATTAACCACGAACCCTATTGATTAATGAAAAATACAACACTATAAGGTATGCTTCGTGGACTAGTCACTTCTACAGATGTTCAAAAATTTCCCGGATGGTTTAGATTATATTTACAATTGAAAATATACAGATTTTCCATAGAGTACATTGAAAGGATATAGTGGTAAACTTTCCATTAAGAGAAAGATTACCGTCCCGAGAATATATTTTTTCCGGCACGTTTTTATTTTTCGAAAAATATTGGGGAAAATTATCAAAAATCCAAAAAAATCATCTTTTTCTTAGATTCATGGGAAAATTTACATGTAAAAGTATTTTTTTATCGCATCTTTAAAAAAATGGACCCTCAGCAAAACCGAAAAGTCGATGTTTTGTGGTTTTTTGTGTCTAATTTTGTGCCGTGATTACTTATAAAAAATGTTTTTGCACGTGAATATTCTTTGAACAATTAGAAAAAATGTTTTTTTTTTTTTTATTTTATTCTGGAAATATTTTTCCAATATTTCTAGAAAAACCAAAACGTATTTTTTTTTGTTTTGAGCGGTAAACTTCCCCTTGAATAAAGAATCAAAAGCTTTTATTCCGCTTATAAATTAATAGCTCTCTCCATACACTAAAGTACATAGTTTTTATTGCCGAGATTGCCAGAAAAAATAATTATAATAAAACAACGCAGTGATTTTTACCTGGTGGTACTAGTCGACTAGCTCAGCATTTTATTTTGCTGGATCTCAGTGATGAATACGCCGAGATTCAGCCAACAGACGCAATTTTTACTGAGATCTCAGTTAAAACCAAAAAAATTGCTGAGATCTCAGTAAAAATAAATACCGAGCTATTCGACAGTGCCGGTTTTGTGTAGAAGTGAGCCAAAAGTTATCATGTGAAAACACAAGCTGACCACTAAGAATAACTCAGAGAGAGAATCACTCTTACTCGAAGGTATGGAGACATTTCTCAAAAGTGCAGGAACTCAGCGCTGGGTACCTACAGTTTTTTTTAGAAATTTCTCTTACCACTGAGCAGAAGTGACTCTCTCTCTCTCTCTCTCTCTCTCTCTCTCTCTCTCTCTCTCTCTCTCTCTCTTCTCTCTCTCTCTCTCTCTCTCTCTCTCCTCTCTCTCTCTCCTCTCTCTCTCTTCTCTCTCTCTCTCTTTTCTCTCTCTCTCTTTTCTCTCTCTCTCTTTTCTCTGTCTCTCTTTTCTCTGTCTCTCTTTCCTCTCTCTCTCTCTCTCTCTTTTCTCTCTCTCTTTTCTCTGTCTCTCTCTCTTTTCTCTCTCTCTCTTTTCTCTCTCTCTCTCTTTTCTCTCTCTCTCTCTTTTCTCTCTCTCTCTCTTTTCTCTCTCTCTCTCTCTTTTCTCTCTCTCTCTCTTTTCTCTCTCTCCCTCTCTTTCTCTCTCTCTCTCTCTGACTTATTCTCAGTTGCCGTTTGCAAATTAAAGAGGATTATCGGTCATCTGATTCACAGTCGGGCCCGATTGCCATAACTTATATGTATTGCGGGATGAAATAGGGAGTCTAAGCCTTCCACATGTCATGTAAAATTAAGGAATCCAAGAATTTTTCAATTCTTTTAGAATTTTCCCTAAAACATATCAACAAATGAAAAATATAAAAAAAAAACCTTTTGAGAAAAAATGATTACAACACTTTCTTTGGAATAAAAAAAAAGGTCGGGTAATTTTTTTAGAGTGCATATTTTTTTTAAATAGTCTCATTCATTATCTGAAATATTGCCGAAGACACCAAACAGATCGGGCTGGATTCAAATTGGCGATATGAAGATGCAAAATGGCCGACTATAAGGAAAGTTTCTGCAAATTTTCAACCAAATAAAAAAATAAAAAAAAATAAACAGATTTGCGAATTTGTATGAAATTGTTCAGACTGAAACAATGATCTTACACGCAGAAAAATTGATTTTTGTCAATTTTTCTGCGTACCATAAAAAAAATGGTTTTAGAATCAACAAACAGATTATTGACTCTACAACCGGTTTGTTGATTCAAAAATATTATTCTTGGAATTAACCGAATAGTATATCAGTTGCATTGAATTATGAAAAATAAAACGTATTTTGTCCGGATTGTTTCGAGTTCAACAGAGTGTCAGACCATGTATAACCGACATTGTAATGGATTAATGTAAGCTGTCAGTTTTAATTTCACCTCTACTGACAGCATGGCGCATCCTATGGGCAAAAAGTTGTTTACGTGAGTGGTGTTGAGTACTTGGCACTGATGAAGTCTGCAAGTAGTGGACGAAATACGCGTATCTGTCAAAAGATAAGCAATTATAACGGAATTTAAGGGAAATAAACCAACACACTCAAAGCTCTTCAAAAAGTTGTCATTCAAACAAATATGCATGAAGATTTGACCATTTAAAAAAACTGGAACTCGCTTAAATCGGTTTGCCTATTGCCGAGAAAAGCTGGGCAGTTACACTCACAGACACACACACACAAAACACATTATTTTTCCGATCTCGCAGGTAGAAAGATTTGAAAGGCTGAAATAAGTCACATAAAAGTTGCCTCAACAGTTTTGCAACATGCGTTTTGATAGGGTTGGACCTACGGGCCTCGGATCGAAAAGTGATATTAGGACTTAGATCTAATTTTGAGCCTACTAAACACAACCCGCGCGTGTAAACGAACATGACGTTCGTTTTTTTTTCTCGGAGTTTTTTTATGCTTATTTGGTTATATCCGGTTAACATTTTCGACGATTGGACACTTCAAATCGGTTGTACATAGGACGGGACTAGTTTATGTCGATCCCCATCAAGCAAACCGTCTTTGATTGGAACTACAATGCAACAATGGCACGGATGCTTTCTGTGGATTCATTTGGACTAACTTGGTGAGATCGTATCTGATTTTATCTATATAAACTAAATTTACATGATTCTCTTAAATTTGGCAAATTCTTAATGGCATTTTATCCACACATCCCATTTTTTTTGTGTATTTGAAATCATCATTGAACGCCAAATGTCTGCACATTTTTGAATATGTGGTGTAACATTACTGTAAATCATATATTTTAAAACATTATATAATATATTGGGTTAGGAAGCCCTAATAAAAAATAACCATAAACGAACGATAACCCAAATTATTGAACTATTCCACAAATGGTTTGGATGATACCCAGAACACGTCGTTAAGCAAATTAACCATACAATTTTTATTAGGGAGGGGCAGCCTAAGGGAATCAAAGGATTTGTTGACTGGACTAGGGTTCGTGGATTTGCCAGTCCCTTGTCACGTGATTACAGATGGACATCTGGTCGTTTTGTCTTCCAAAGGTCTTCAATGAAGCTGATTTACCCTGCTGCAACAAACCATCATGCAGAACTTTACAACCGGTAAAGTATCTGCAGACATTGGTAATCCGTGCACTGATGGTGGGTTCCATTCACATCACATCACATCACATCACATCACATCACATCACATCACATCACATCACATCACATCACATCACATCACTAGGCACAACCCGCCCTTTGCCTCTATTTTTCGAGAGGATTTTTTTCACAAAATGAAATGTATTTACTGCAGATGACTTCTAAATTTATTTACCTTTCCGTACGTACCGTAAGATTTGCTAAATATAAACAAATTGTTGAGATATTGTTAAAAATCTAACACTGCTTCTTGACCCCAAACTCGGCCTACGGATTCTATATTACGCCTTACACATTAAAACCCCATTCAAACGCCATTGAATTCATTTCGGCGTATCGGATGAAAATAAAAATAGATTCGGTCGGAGCGCTTCTTTTGTTTTTGAGAAAAAATGGGTGAAAACATTCATATCACGCGTTCTCATTGACTTCGTTCGATAGCTATTGAACTAAAGTATCGTAATAAACGCATAATTGACTTGTTAACTCTGAAACAATGGATTTATTTGATGTTTTCTGCTCGATAGGCACAATATGGGTGATAAGGCCGAAGTAGTGGCTACCCTATACCTCGTTTTACGAGAAAGACCAAAATGAGCACATATACACACGTGCCTGACATTTTTTGAACTAAACAGTCAAAATTGCCGGCATGTCAGCAGATCTCAACGGATTTTGGTGAAATATCTTTCAATCGATTAGGAATTGATTGTAGATTTAATTTGTGTAAAATTTGAGTAGGGTTAACTACCCCATTTTCGGCCTATTAAGCACAACCCGCACTTAGTCTTTCTTAATCTAGCGCAGTTAAGCACCAAACAGAATGTTATTATTACTGACGGCTTCCAAATTTATTAACCTTTCCGTACGTACCGTAAGAGTTGATATAGAGAAACAAATTGTTGAGATATTGTCAAAAGTCTAACACTGCTTCTTGACACCAAATTCGGCCTACGGATTCTAAACTCGGCCTAACGCATTGAAACGCCATTGAAACGCCAATGAATTCACTTCGGCCTATCGGATGAAGATAAAACATGATTCGGTCGGAACGCTTCTTTTGTTTTTGGGAATAATGGGTGCAAACCTTCATATCACGCGTTCTCCTTGACTTCGTTCGGTAGCTTATTTACTAAAGTTTCGTACAAATGCATAATTGACTTGTTAACTCTGAAAGCATGGATTTATTTGAAGTTTTCTGTTCGATAGGCCCCAAATGAGCGATTAGGCCGAAGTAGTCCTCTACCCTATAACCTTTTTTCAAATTTTGAAATAATATAAAACGTAACGAGATAAATAATTTTCCAAAATATTTTGAAATTAATTATACTCAATCTTAACACCGATTGAAAGTTGTTTCATCAAAATCCGTAGAAATGCAATCTAAACTCAAATTTGGTCGAAAAACGTTAACGTCAGGCACTTATGTGTCAAAACACCAATTCTTCAATATTATTTCAGGTGAACTTTAACTGTCTATTAAGGTAAGGTGAGATTTCTGTATTAAGGAGGCTTTCAGTCTGGGGCTAAAAACAGTCTATTATGTTTACCTAATACAGACTGCCAGAAGCACTTATAGTCGAAGCCAGTCACTGGAATAAAAATCACAGATTTCTCCATTAGCTTATACAGGTTAAATTCACTACTCCGTTCTACAAAGATGATAGCAACCGAAAAATGAACCACCTCACGTGATATTCCGAAAAGAACTGCACCTGATTTTGGGAATGGTTGACATGTTGAAAAATGAAAGTGATGCGTTCGAAATTGCACTTTCGATGGAGAAAGGATAAAAAAAAAACAAGAAATAATCTGGTCCGCACAATCACTCGATTTTCGGGTGTATTTAAATTGAACACATTCAATTTGGAAGATTCCATTCCTTGCCTTTTCCTTTCACTTAGTAACAGCTAGCCGACGAAGTGAAAATAAGTAAACAACAAAGTCCCGTACGTTATCGGCAAACCGGCTTGAGTGAAGCTGATGATGTCTGGTCAGCATTTTCTTTACCAATTGGAGAGCACTATTCGAGTAATGAAAGTCAAGGTTGTGCTTCCTTGTGGCACCGTTGCACAGTATCCGAAGTGAGACTATAGGAAGAGCTCCTAAAAAAACTATATAAATTGAAATGTTTAAAAAATGTAGGAATTCAAATGTTAACAACCTACTTTAATTAGTAACTGAGAAACGACTACATAGACAACTTAGATTGTCTACACCCCCACCCCCCTCCCATGCGTAGGGGCGTCTAGAATCCCAAAAACTGTCTACATAGTTTATGACGATAGAAGTGAATCTCAGACCATCATGTATTTTGCAATTTAAGCTGGAATCCTTAAAAGTGTGGCATCATCGTCTTCGTAACTTCTGCGCACTTATCCTTTTTAACCGAGGAATAAGTGTGCCAAAAATACCAAAACGATTGAACGGAAAAGCGCATTCGATAAGCGTTTCAACACTTCTTATCGCAATAATATGTTATGTGGATATTTTAAATTGAGCTGAATATGAAGATCTTCATTCCTTCCTTCATTGCCATCCATTGACGGCAATCGAATGTGCAGGAAGGCAGCTTCTACACCTGCGTAGGATATCGCACCCATTCAACACACATGGGCCGGGACCAACGGCTTTACTTCCCTTCCGACGTGACCAGAGATTTTTATGCCTCAGAAAAATCCCACCGACCTCGGCTGGGATTGAATCCAGACCCATTGTGAATATGTAGATAGCAGATATTATTGACTAGTGTATGGTAAAAATATAAGTTTAGAAAATAACACAATACACTACAAAATATTGGAAAAACGAACGGGGTTAGGCATCGCGCGAAATTATGTCACTTCACGGTCTACAGATTTATTATTTTGACTCAGTGAAAAATAGCTTCATGAAAATGAAAGAAAAAAAATAAAACTCAAAACTCACGTTGAAAGTATACAGAAGCAGAACCAGCCAAAGCAAGATAATACAAAAAATGGGTCACACTTGTGAAACACAGACTGCGAATATTATATTCTCCTTTCTCTTCAATACGTTCCCCGAAAACGGGGGAGTATAACTCATAAATAACACTATTAACTGAAGCGTAAATTTAAAGATTTTACTTAACTGAGTTGCAGAACACAAGAGTCTTTACTCCACTACACTCTTTGAAGAGTTAAATCTTTAAGCATTAATCGTAATCTATTCGCATCAGACGGTTAATCAATGGGGGGGGGGGATAATAATACACTTTTCGAGTGAATCCACCCCGTTGCACAGTGGGAATTGCTGGCTATTGGATAGCATTGGAAAATTTGCATTTCCTCCACTATTCTATTTTTTCTATCATTCTATATTATTGACCCGTTTAAATCCAAAATTTGAACGCCATATGAGAAAATTTTAATTTTTTGTGGCTTTTTAAAGTTGGTTACCTCGCATTTTTTCGACAAAAATTGCATTATTACTCAATCAACTGGTGGCTTAACGGTGGCTTGGATTGTAATGGCGTCTGAGAAAACGTTGTTTTAAAAAAATGCAGAACAAATTTGTTTAATTAAATTTTGTGCAATCTTACAAGAGTAGGCCTTATTCTTTATTTGATTAAAAAATAGCGATTTTTCCATAATAATAAAGCTTCAAAGTTATCAGGGTGTCTACTCAATCCAAGGAATCAAATTTCCTGAGTTTTTCAGGTTTTTCCAGGTGGGATGAAAAAAATTCCAGGTGCATACAAATTATACACATTATTATTTTATCGAACCCCCCTGTTTGCTGGTGTTCACACTGCTTGCACATGTCGAAAGAACTGTCAATTTAGATTTCAAAACAAAACTGTATCAGGAATCAAAAGTCATGAATTACCGGAAAATTGCTCTAGTTTCGGCAGACGTATTTGCTTTTATTATTAGAGAAGGTGAACTTTGTGGAGTAGGAAATGGTTGCTCAGGAGGAACACCGGCAGGGATTTGGCTCATCTTGTCCATCAAGAGCTGCGATATGAAGACGAAAATGGATTTCAAAACTTCGCCAGGATGTCGATATCAACTTTAGACAAGCTAGTGGGAAAAGTTCTCACTAGATATACATGATTCCTTAAGTTCTGAAAATGTCTGTTAACAACTCAATTCTGCAAGGTCTTCAAACCTTCTGACGTCCCTGAAGTTTTGTTTCTGTTCTCCGGTAAAATTTCCTTAAAAATCAACAATCTTTCCTGACAATCTGCAAATGTCTCGGTAGTTCTACAGATTTCTTTGAAGTTCTGTGTGTTCTTCAGAAGTTCAGCAAATTTTCCTAAAAACCTACAAAGTTCCTGAATCCCTGAAGATTTAAGATCCTTGAAGATCAACAATTATCTCTGATGTTCACAACATTTCTAATAATCTACAAACTTCTCGAAAGTTCTGTAATTTTCTCTGCAGATTTTCAGGATTCAATGAATATCTGCAAATATCTCTGAACATCTATACAATTTTCTAAAGAATTAAAAGATTATCTAGAAATTTTTGAACTTTCCGGAAATTTTAGGAAGTATTCTGAAATTTTCTAATTTTTCTGAAGCTGTGCAAATATCTCTAAAGATCAGCGAACTTACCTGAAGTTATGTGAATGTCCAAGAACCGCAGTAAAATTCTGAAAATGTATTTAAACATCTGCTAATTTTTGAGTAGATTTACGACCTACCCTCTGAACTTTTCTAAAGTTCCTATAATTTATTTCAAATTCTGTAAAGTTTTCTGAAGTACTGTATTTCTGCTCTAAAGATCTACGAACTGCCCTAAAGTTCAATAAATTTCACAGTAGATCTCAGAACTTTTCTAAAGTTATTTAAATTTCTTTGTGGATTCTTGATCTAAAGATCGGCGAACTTCCCCGAAGATCTGCGAGTTTTGCTGAGGTTTTGCAAATTTTTCTAAAAATGTACGAATTTTCTGACGTTCTACAGACTTCTCTTAAGGTCTACGGACTTCTCTGAAGTTCTTTAGATTTATCTATTTCCGACTTCCATGGAGTTCTGCAAAATATTGTACTTTTGTACTTCGCTGCGATTTGTTTTTGGAATTGAGGTGCTTTTCTGACATTTAACGAAGTTTTCTGAAGATCTCACATTTGTGTGAAACTTTCCGTCAAATTCCTGCAAATATCTTTAAAGTTCTGTAAAGTTGTCTTAAGCTCCGTAGCTCTATTCCCAAGATCTACAAAAAAAACTTGAGGCTCCATAAATTTCTCAGTAGATCTGCAAACTTCTCTGATGTTTTGTAAATTCCTCTAGGGTTACCCTGAAGATTTGAAAATTTCCATGAAGATTACCTAAAGTTGTCAAAATTTATTAGAAAATATTTATGCTTCTTTGAAGTTTTAAATGTCTCTCTCAAGATCTAAAAATTTTCCTGAAATCGTGTAAATATTTATTTTTTTAAATCCCTGAAGTTCTGCAATTTTTACTGAAGATCCATTAACATTTCTGAGATTGTTGTGATTTTTTCAGAAGTCCTGTGATTTTTTTCAAAGTTCTGTAGCTTTGTTCTGAAGATCTACGAACTTTTGTGATGTTGAATAATGTTTCGAGGATCTCTAAACTTCTGTGAAATACTTTATATTTCACTGTAGATTCTTGGACTTGTCTGAAGTTATGCGAATTTCCCAGAAAGATTTGTAAAATTTCGCTTAAAGTTTTACAAATTGATTTGAAATTATTTTTTCTTTGAACATTTATCTGAAGATCTACGACCTCTCTTGTGATTTTGTTTTTATGAATTTCTGTTATTAACTTTTAATTTGTTTGTAGTTCTGTTCTCAAGATCTACGAACTACCCTGAAGCTCAACAAATTTCTCAGTAGATCTCCGACCCTCTCTGAAGCTCAAAAAAAAAATTCTATGTTAGGTCTCAGACCTGCTGTCTGGCATGCTTATTCTTATACAATACATGCTTCGTATGCTTCCTTTTGACGGTTGCCAGTCTCTCTTTTTCGGCTGTTTCCTTTTTACGACGATTTTGATCCTCCACATACAAATCAGCGAAGAGCGAGCGTGACAAGACTCTCTGAATGAACTTGTCTCGTTCGCACACGTTGTCTTAGCTGTCAGATGCTTGTCAAGTTCAGTGTCCTTAAGAAACGTTTCGAGAAACTGAACGAAAAACTTCTTTTGAATTACGAATGAAGTGATAATTGGAAAATTCCCTGAGTGGAACCAAAATTCCCTGAATATTCCAGGTTTTTCCAGAAAAAAATAAAATTCCCTGTAAATTCCCGGTTTTCCAGGTTTTTCCAGGTAGTAGACACCCAGTTATGAATCCAAGGTTTGCCATGATTGACACCAGTTGCAAAAGGTAGGTTAAAATGTAAGGTTTCGAATGAGCATAGCCTGATCTTGCGCAGACTTGCGTGGTGGCATTCTACAATTTTAAAATTGAATCACGATCAGGAGATTGGTTGATTGCTCATTTTTAGTGCGTAATAACAGCTAATTTTGCCTTATCTATACATCATTCATCAACTATTTCCTGTTTTTAGGGGTCATACACTAATTACGTAATGGTTTATGGAAGCACAGAGAGTTCTAAGATTTTCTTACGTGCCACATTTTTTTTTCGGATTTGTTACAAAAAATGTGAAGACGGGGTTTGAAAATCATATAAAATGTATAACGCATTTAGTGTACGACCTCTTAGGCTAAGTTTATCTTTTTTTGCACCAAAACTGATCTGCAAAGGCCAGACTTATTCTTTGTGTTTTTCAACAAACAGAGAAAAGGCAGAGAGTCTTTAGTAAAAGGAATGATAAAAAGTGATCGACACTTTTTATCATACCACTTCATCTCCCTCCCAAATGAAGTAGCAGCAGCAGTAAGAAGATATCGGCATCAGTTTATCCATATATTTTACCAATACGTTTTATCGGTTTGAAGTTATTGTTATATCAGTTATAATAGAAATTAATTATGAAATCCAAATCAGCGATGAATACGGATAATGTAAATACACTCAAGTCGTTTTTTTACACGGGGGATACGTACCGTGTAAAAAACCGCGTTGTTTAAAAAAAACGTGTAAAAGAAAACCGCGTTATTTCAAAAAACTGTGTTAAAAAATACGTGTGTTTCACAAAACCGTGTGATAAATCCGTGTTTTTTTTTAAATTCATCATAACAAAAAACTGAGCAGTGTGCATGGAATTTTATTCGGTACTTGTAAGCCATGATCACCTATAACATATTCGTTCATGATAAAGTTCTTCTGGAGGTAAAGACCTTCCGAATGCTCGGTTTACATCATTTCGGAATTTTCTCTCATCTGTAAATCCTAACCATCTTGAAAGCAGCTATTCCCGTAGCTGAGTGATGAACAGTAAAACGTCGGAGGTACATACACATGTGTATGAATTCCAAATCTACGGGGTGCAAATGTGCATACCGTGGTGCATCCTAATTTCAATCAGTGCCTAACTCTATCCAAGCAAATTAAACATTGAATATCAAACCGATTTGTCACGTAACATTAGTAATTTAGTTTTACATATGCAGCAGTTCCAGGCAAAAACGGAAAAAATAAATAAATTTTTAAATCGACCCTCTCCGATTTGCATGAAACTTTGCGTAATTGTTTGTTATGGGCAATGATTCTCATTGGCACAATGTCATTTTGCTAAAAATTGGCGAAATACCGTCCTTGAAATTTTTCAAATAATTGTGTCAAGGGACCGGTATTTCTGATTGAAATGACGTCTGAGACAAAGAAATGAATAAAAATAATGTCTTTCTAAAAAAAACCCGGTGTTTTTTTAGTTATATTATGTAAAATTTATTAAAAAAATGTTAAAACCCGAATATTTAAAAATGTCCGTGTCCACTTTTTGAAAAAAAAAACAGAACAAAAATCTTATGAAAAATGCAAGCTTTTGGAATGTTTGTCGAACCACGTAACCAAAGTTAGCCGCTAATTGCAATTCACGAGCAAATTTTCATTATGTCGGAAGTAACAATCACACCGATCCGAGAAAAATAAAGTTTTGTTTTGATGACGGAAAAGTTATTCTAATTTTTAATTAAATACATTTAATCTCTTAGTGATAGCAATGTTTAACATATTAAGCAGGGTTTTAATCATACAAAGCAGATCGCTAGCGTTCATGCTAAAAATAGTGGGTTTTGAGTCAAAAGTTATTATACGACGTTTGGTGACCCCCTAAGGTTACTTAAGTCAAAGTGTTTTTACCAGGATATTCGGGGGAATTATCAATCACGTCTCCTTACGTGCAGCCCATTCATCATTTTAGGACCACCAAAATCATCTTAGCAATAAACAATTCGATTTATTCACTTAAATAATGAGAAAGCGAAACGACGAGGGCAAACATGCTTTTGATTATAAAAAAAAAAAAACAATATATGATCCATAACAAATTTAAAAACGCTACTTAAAAACACCCAAATGATCCATAAACCCCAGTGAAAATCCCTTAAAATTTGTGAATGATCCATAAAAAATATGAATATGATCTATATTTTCAGTAAAATTTAGCAACACAGTAGTAAAAATGTACCGCTAAATATCTAATGAATGAGCATTGAAATTGTAAGAATTACTCATACACATATTGCAAATGATCCATAAAACATTCAGCAATGAACCTTAAACTAATGAAAGTGATCCGTAGAAAATCAAGTTTGCGTTCTTAAAAATATAGGCATGATCCATATATTAAAGGGTGTCCACGATGAAATTGCCACACACAAAATTGATTCGCAAAATTCGAGTTTTCATCCGATTGCCATCAAATTTTCAGGGATTGAGAAATAACTATTAAACTTCATTTTACCATTTTACTCGTATTTTATTTACAGTCCATACGCAAATGCCCGCACCTTGGCCTTAACCCCGGCCATAAGATTCTGCACAACCTGTGAATCAACCGTTTTTTGCATGTAAACCCATACTTTCTTCAGTTCCTCGACTGTCTTCACTACCTTAGGTCGTTTAAGAAGGTGCTGCTTCATAATCGCCCAGTACTTCTCGATGGGGCGGAGCTCCGGAGTGTTGGGAGGGTTGAACATTTTCGGCACGAAATTGACCTTATTGTCCGCGTACCACTTCAGCACGTCCTTGGAGTAGTGGCATGAGGCCAAATCCGGCCAGAAGATTGTTGGGACGTTGTGGGCCTTCAGGAGAGGAAGCAGCCGCTTCTGGAGGCACTCTTTTATGTACACCTGTCCGTTCATCGTGTCCTGGGTCACGAAAGGTGCACTCCGCATCCCGCACGTGCAGATGGCTTGCCAAACCAGGATTTCTTCGCAAATCTTCTGAGTGCGGACATGCTCCGGAACGCTGAACTTATCCTTGGCCGTGAAAAACAGGTTGCCGGGGATCTGTTTGAAGTCGGCCTTCACATATGTTTCGTCGTCCATGATGCAGCATTCAACTTTCGTCAGCATGTTGAGGTACAACTTCCTGGCACGGGTTTTGGCGGACTTGTTCTGCTTCTCGTCGCGATTAGGGGCCTTTTGTACCTTGAACGTTCGAAGCCCAGCCTTAGTTTTGGCCTTCTGGACAAAACTTCGGCTTAGGTGCAGCTTCTTAGCCACATCCCTAACGGAGGCGTTCGGATTTCGATTGAAGGCCCCAACTACGCGGTTGTGATTTTTGGTGTTGTACGGAATACTTTTTCCTTCACTTCTGGGCTTCCGATCGGTGGTCAACCGTTCCTTGAACCGCTTAATCACTCGCGACACCGTGGAATTCGCGATTCCCAACGTTTTAGCGATGGAACGATGCGAGAGATCCTTGTTCTCGTGATGAATGCGCAAGATTTTATCACGCACGAGCTGTTCTTTCGACTCCATTTCCGCGAGTTTTGATCACAGGACTTTAAAACTTGCAGGATGTAAATAATGCACTATGAACTAAATCCACCCAAATTTTCATTAAATTCTACCCAACGGTTAAAAAATTAGAGCAATTTCATAGTGTGGCAATTTCATCGTGGACACCCTTTAGACATATTCTGTTCAAGTTTTGGACACTAACTTTTTGATTTTGTTCCATAAACAACTTAGATTTAATGACATACCCGTGTTTATTGAGTTAGAAGTGCGAAGCGACGGGTAAGCTTCAAAAAAAAGCTTCTATAATAATCTTTTTTAAAACTCTGAACACGATGCCCCTGGTCCAATGTGTAACGGCAAACTCGGAGTGATAAGAAGCATCATAGGGAATATTTTATAAGCTTTTTTTAGAGGCTTATTCTAGATGCTCGCCCATCGTTCCGCTCTTCGGACAAAAAAAACACGGGAAGAACAGTAAACCAGAGTAGCTACGCAGTAATGGGGCAATTTTCCAAGGTTAATGGATCAAATTTTTAAAAATAGTGTCCAAAACATGAACAATATATGTCTAATTTGGATCACTTTCGTTAGTTTAATACCCCGTTCACATTACAGCCTATATCACGTAATATAGGCTGTCTTGCAATGAGCGCTTTATAAACAGATAGCATTCCGCAAAATGATGTGTAGAGCTTTTGTAGGTTTTGTTGTTAGCTACAACAATTGCTCATAACTCAAATCTGTATCTCTTATGCATCACGAACTAGAGCTGGCAGAACTTGTTACTGTTTTTCAGTGAATGTAAATTACATTCACTGAAAAACAGTAGTGGCTTCTGTTCGCTCTGGTTCGTCATACATCAGAGATATGGATTTGACTTGTTAACAAAAGTTGTAGCTAATAACAAAACCTACAAAAACTATTTACATCATTTTGCGGAGTGCTGTTAATGAAAAAAGTTAGAGGCAAATGAATGTAAATGAATGCACGAAATGAATGCAAATGATTTTCCATGCCTGGGCATGGTTCCTCATCAACTAATGCTGAGAAATGTTGCTGAAGAAATCAAAGAGCTGTGATTTACAGATCGAGTAATCCATGTTTTGTATGGTAAATAGTGTTCTATACACACTCTATCCATTATATAGAGCCAATTTTTGAATTGTTTCCTCAATTTTCAGTTCATAAAAATTGCCGAAATATTGAAACAATTTTAAATTATACTTCCTTTTTAGGCGTCGAACTTGTGTTATATGCGTAGCATCCAGTATTTATTAAGAAATATTCACTATTCACAAGTTGTCAATTTTGCAATCCTAATCAAAAGATTGAGTAACACACAACATTTATAACAAGTTAGTTGTAGTGCTGAGATTTGTCATTGTCATTGACAGACTTTCGCGCGATATTGACAACATAGTTTTTCACATAGTCACGAAGACACCACTAGTCTAAAATGCAAGATTCATGAGATAATGACTTTTGACCGTCTTTTCACAGTTCTAGACCACTGTGCGTCCGGGGACGTCACATCCATTACCATCACCTCTACTTACAGGACCTCAACCGCTTCATCGTTTGGAGATACACTTATGGCGGTAAGCTCCAACTCGGATTAACTTTTAATACCGTCCCTGTTTGTATGATCTGAAAAATGTTTGCTCAGAATAATGTTGATTAACTCTGATGTCGACATCAAACCAGCCGGACATTCTTGATCGGGATTTAATCCGAGGATAATACCGGTTGGAGCTTACCACCATTACAGTCGCTACACCCAGTGGCGTTGCTTGCCAGGGGCGGGGGGGGGGCGGTTTTTCAAGCACTCAAGTGACGACGTCACTCTATTCAACATTCCATACTGCGAACAGATAGTATTTTGTCACTGCCAACAGCTGTTTCGTGTAAAAAGATAAACATTGCAATGAAATACGAACACCACTAAACATTTGCACATTTCACTAACATCAATAAGCCCTTTGGCCCAGACCTTGTATAAAGGACATTAGGGGTATTCACTAGGCGCATCGTAAACATATACACTAGCGTAAAAATACCAGTGTCCATTGGAGTGTAATGGAAGTTTACGCATTTACGAGGGTGTATACGTTTACGAGCCGCTTTGTGAATACCCCTATTGTATAACTATGACCGTCTATACGCATCACTCGCATCACCCGTGCAGGAACCGAAGTCGAACAGATCTTTTTGACGTTTAATAGTCTCTCTCTATCTAGCACACATGGACCCACGCATGGTTTATTTTCCCTTCCCCCACTAGTCCGTTTTCTTCTTGCTCGCACTTCTTCGATTCAGATGGTGCAGTAGTTTGCGCCGATTGAAGGTCTGAAAGCTCTATGCAAACACCGACGACGGCCGACTTCTCTTATGAGATCGTGTTTTGCCTTTGAGTTCGTTGTGAGAGTGGGAGAAAAAATCTTTGCGCAGGCAGAGGATAAGCAAGTTTGATTCCGTGCGGAAATATTGACGACAGTTCCGATGAAGCAGAGAAAAAGTGGGAGCCATTTTCATAAAAGATCAAACGTGAACAAGTAATAACAGCAATAATCCGGTAAGCTGAACAGAATAAAGTGGGATGTAAATTTATTTGGTTTTTCATGTGCCTGATCTTTTTTCCTCAAGGACACAATGCCGCGTGGAGAGCATAAAAACAAGCGATCGAGTGGTTTTCAACAACGCAAAGCAAAACGTGCTAAACTCGAAACAGAGAAAGCATTATCTGAATCGATATTGAGATTCATGAGCAAACCGGAATCAGCACCTTCAGCTACCCATTCGAGCGATGGTGCTCAGGAAGCTGATTCTGCAGCAGCAGCAGGAGCGTCACCAGCGTCGGTTTCAGGGACATTAGCAGCAGAAAACGAGGTTTGTGAAGGGACAGAGAAAAAAAATGAGAAACCAGACGGTTCTGATTCTGAAAGTGATGTAGAAAATGATGGCAATGAGAATCAAGCAGAACACTCTGTGGCTGATGATTCCAATTGCTTTTCTGATGTTTCCTATTGGAAATTACCTATGCCAGCTTACCTAAGAGTGAACATCATCAAGATGGGGAGTGCAACCTTCCAGAATAAGGATGGGCCATTTACTGTTTCATCCAGATCTGGGGAAGGCGTGAAAGGTAAGCAGCGCCAATTAACGAAAGAATGGTTCTATCTTGTGACGCCTGATGGTGACAGAGTCCTACGCACTTGGATGGTGTATTCACGTATAAGCCACAAACTGTTTTGTTTTTGCTGTAGGCTGTTTACTGTTCAAGCAACGGAAACAACCTCAAAATTTGTCACAGGTTTCGATAGCTGGTGGAAGCTTAACCCAAAAGTTCAATTCCATGAAAGATCCGGAGAGCACATTCGATGTCTGGAGAAGTGGAAAACGATGGCTACAAATCTCAAGTCTGGTTCAAATATCGATCAACATCTTATCGATCAGAGAGAGAAGGAATCTAAAAAATGGTATGATGTGCTACATCGCTTACTTGACATTACTTTGTTCCTGGCTAAGCAAAACATTGCTTTTCGGGGCCACAGGGAAGATGAGCTTTCCTCAAATAGGGGAAATTTTCTAGAGCTAGTAGAACTGATTTCTAGATATGACCCGGTTCTGAAGGAGCATTTGTTGCGGTTGAAGCATTGTGTCGATTTGCAAGTCCAGCCCCATGTTTCTTATCTCTCGCCGCAAACACAAAACGAGTTCATCGAGATGTTGGCAGGTCATGTTAAAGGGAGAATTCTCTCAGATATAAGATCATCGAAATATTATGGGATTATGTTCGATAGCACCCCAGATGCATCGCACGATGACCAAATGTCTGAAATTATCAGATATGTCAAGATTGAAGATGGGAAAGTCGAAGTAAAAGAATCATTTCTCGGTTTTTTTATTCTGAAAGGGAAAAAAGCCGTTGATTTGAGCAACGATATCCTTCATCAACTTGAAGGTAATGGATTGGACTTTATGAAGTGTCGTTCACAAAGTTATGACAACGCTATAACGATGTCAGGTACACATGGAGGAGTTCAGGCCTTGCTGAAGAAACAAAACAAAAAAGCGGTGTTCAACGGATGTGTAGATCACTCGTTAAACTTATGCGGCCAACACGCTTTTGCTGTGAACCCACAGTGTGTTACATTTTTTGGAACTGTCGAAGCCGTTTACTCGTTTTTTGCTGTTTCAACTCATCGATGGGACGTGCTGCTGCATCACACAGGTGTGGCGGTAAAAAGATTATCGCAAACCCGCTGGAGTGCGCATTATGAAGCGGTAAAACCAATTTACGCAAACTACGATGGGCTGATCGCTGCAATCGAAGCATTGTCTGATCCAGCTGAAAATTTGAATACCAGAGCAAGTGCACGAACCCTTCTGCCTGCGGTTTGTGACTTTACTTTTCTCTGTTATTTATACTTTTGGTGTGACGTCTTGCAAGAAGTTGATATTGCACAAAAGTACTTGCAAACGAAGGGATTGTCACTTGACAAGGTTTTGACTAAGCTAAAAGCACTCGAAATCTTTTTGACGGCTGAACGCAACAATCTTGTTGAAAACGCCATTGAGAAGGCTCTTTCCAAGTCAAAAGAGTATGGTATTGCTGTGGAGAGGAGAGTTCGTTTCAAGACAAGAAAGCCAGGTGGCCAACCGTCGAAACCCGGGCCTACGTTGGAAGAGGAAAACAGAACTGGTATGTTGGACTGCATCGATTGTTTTTATGATGAACTGCTGAAGCGATCAAAACCGGTGAAGGAGGTGGCGGACATTTTTGAAGCAATTCAAACTGAAAACTTGCTATCAGCGTCTGATTTAGAACAGAAAACGTCTGCTAATAAACTAACGACTTTCTACGACGAAGTGTCCGAAAGCGAACTGTTGTTGGAGATCCCAAGGTTTCGGAGACATCTGAAAGCAGCAGAAATAATTATGGATGATGCCAAACGATGGAGTGCACTGGATGTGCTACAGTTCATCGTCAAATGGGACTTCCAGGAAACACTTCCAAATCTCACGGTTGGTTTGAAGTTGTTTCTAACCGTGTGTATTTCCGTGGCGTCCTGTGAGCGAAGCTTTTCCAAGTTAAAGTTGATAAAAAGTTATTTACGAACAACTATGGCACAATCGCGCTTAACTGGGTTGGCTTTGTTGTCTATTGAATGCGAATACGCTAACTCCACTGACTTTGACGAAGTCATAAGACAATTTGCTGCAGTTAAGTCAAGACGTGTCAAGATTTGCTGATTTCTTGTTTTGTATTCAAATAAACGATGTTTTTGGCTTGGTAAACTAGATGTTTTATTTATGTTTTATTAAGGAAACAGTAATTTATGGTAAGTACTCATGTGCATATAAAACATGGGGTGACACCCACAAAATCCGAACCGGGTGTCACCAGGGTACGCTACGCCACTGGCTACACCAGCGTACGTACTGGTACTACTCTCTTTCTCATTTCGTTGCTGGTTTTCTTCTTCTTTCCGTTGTTGTACTGGCTGCTTCCGATCCTTCCGCTTGGGGCAGGGATTCATGCGATGCCCCTCCGTCTTACAAAGGAAACACAAATTTGTGTTCCCTTGATAACATCCCGAGCAGGAGAAAATAACTTATTAATACCTAATTCTGACTTGATATCAACATTTGGTATTGACCAGCATGACATAAAAGGTAAAATACCAAAGAATAATATCAAAAAGTTACAAGCAAAATACTTTGTTATTACCAATAATTGATATTTGGATACCAAAAGAATACCTGTGTGGTATTGCATTATCATAATTTGGTATTGGAATGGTAATGTAGGAACATTTTTTTTTTGGTATTTTACCTCATATGTGTAGCGGTGCCGGTGGTATAGTGGTAAGCGTGATTACCTCTCACGCCAGCAGGCCTGGGTTCAATACCAGTCGGCGCCGCCGGGATGTTCTGAGGCATAACAACTCTGATCACGCCTTCCTAGGGAAGTAAAAGCCGTTGGTCCCCGGTTCATGAGTTGATGGGTCGATAGGTATGGTCCAGGTGTTGGAGCTGCCTCCCTGGCGTCGGTAGCATTGGTGCTCAGCACGGAAAACAAGATCGACGGAAAAAAACCAAGGAAAAAAAACACCTTGTATGTCAGGCTTATCCATACCAATTTAAAGTATCAAGATATTCGTTCCTGCTCGGGTTTCGATTGAGTAAATGCAGCGAGTTGTTAATCTTTATTTTTACATTCATATATAGGGTAGAGAACTACTTCAGCCCAATCGCCTATTTTGGGCCTATCGAACTTCAAATAAATCCAAGATTTCAGAGTTAACAAGTCAATTATGCATTTGGTACGATACTTTAGTTAATAAGCTACGGAACGAAGTAAATGAGAACGCGTGATATGAAGGTTTGCACCCATTATTCCCAAAAACAAAAGAAGCGCTCCAACCGAATCATGTTTTATCTTCATCTGATAGGCCGAAGGGAATTCATTGGCGTTTCAATGCGTTAGACCGAGTTTAGAATCTGTAGGCCGAGTTTGGCGTCAAAAAGCAGTGTTAAACATTTGACAATATCTCAACGATTGGTTTCTCTTTATCAAATCTTACGGTACGTACGGAAAGGTAAGGCCTGCTGAGGTGAAAGGTAATCACGCTTATCACTACACCACCTTGCTTAACTTGCTTCATCTTCGTCGCATTTACAAGCTAATTGCTTATCGCATATTAGCTTATTGCAAGCTCTCAACTTAGTATTCTAGATGCACTCCCACAGTTATTAATTGAAAACATTCGATGCCTGTACCATTTATGCATAAGTATAAGTGGCAATTATCCTCGGCCCATACCAATTTAAAAAAAAAATGTGTATGGACAATTGCCTACGCATGGGGAGGGGGAGCAAGAATCCCAAAAACTGTCTACGTAGTCAATGAACAGCCCCTTACATGTTTCTGACTCACATATGAGCTCACATGTTGTTTGATTTATTGCTCATTTCCAAAATTTTGTTTCATTCCGCTTAATATTCCTCATGTTCCTTTCTTCTTTTCAAAAACACGACAAACCGTTAATATGTCTTCACGTAACCGCGTTCCATAGTTCCGTAAAATAGAATATAAACAAACTAAACACAGTCCGCTGCTGTCCCGTATTTCGATTCACATTATAATTACGACTGGGCCACTTATTGTTTAGTCGTCAGCACATGTCACACTGATCAAATTACCATTACAAAGGAGAAATGGAAATCGAGATGTGGTCTGCTTTAATCATATGGACATACATGCATTTATCACCAGTTCCGTTTCACATAAAGTTCTACGCTGAATTTGCCTCACATCGCAGCCTATCCTTCATTCTCTCTTGATGTTGATGCGTGGGCTGAATATTTATACTGACGAGAGAATATTATTTATTAAAATAGGCTACGTAAAAGTAGAAGTTAACGCTAGAAAAGAAACCCATTTATTAAACGATATTAAAATACAATTTCATGATTTACAGAATCAATCGAAAAGCACCGGAACATGGGGAGAAGTTTCAGTATTTCAGCCAGTTTATACTGATAAGACCTAATCTTAGATAAAGTTGCTTGACCAGTACAAGTATTTATTTCGTCTTTCGTAAATTTATACCCAAGATAGCGCAATCATAAATTTATATTAACACAAGTACAAAGGAAAAACATACACACGGTAATAATAGCAAAAATGTACTTACGCTCAGAGATCCTAAATCAGATTAATCCAACAAAATAGATTAGAACTAAAAGGAAGGCCTGGACCGATGGATCGACAGAAACGGCAAATGAAGCCGATTGTTCACTTTAATGACAGCATTTTACACTTGCTGTCAACTTCATCAATTCAGAACTTTACCAAATTTGGAGCTATGCTCAGAAAATCCAGACAAAATAGATTAAATTTCAACAAATTTGCACCCTGACAACTATTTTGTTGATTAATGAAACTTTGAATTCGGAATCACTCCTCCTTCGGCCGAGTCTTCGGCTTCAGTTTTTGGAAACAACTGTCAGTCTTCGGACCCGGGCTGGGTTCAGACTGCTGGTCGAATTTCAAAAGTTGTAGTAGAACATGGAAGCGCTGCCAGTTCACAAGGAAGTTTCTTTGCTAACAATGAATTACCCTCGGAATGACCAACATGGTTGATTTTCCCAACAGATGTCACCAGTAAAAAAAAAGTAATGGCGATTTATTGGCAAATCAAAGTTGGCACGCGTGGAGAATAGAAGAACTATGAAAGTGATGATGGTTTCAAAATTTTCCACGGGGAAGTATACGAGTGCAATCTTAAAATGCTTTTATTTTGTGAATGGAGCATTTTATTTAAATCTGGTTAGTGCTACGTTAGTAGAAAACTTCAGGACTACTCAATAGACATATAATACAGAAAACTTAATTTCTTTTCAGATTTTTAGGTGTAAACATAGATTTCCGCTTTTCTACCACTGTAGCAGTAACCAGATTTAAATAAAATGCTCCATTTTCAAAATAAAAGCATTTTAAGATTGCACTCGTATACTTCCCCGTGGAAAATTTTGAAACCATCATCACTTTCATAGTTCTTCTATTCTCCACGAGTGACAACTTTGATTTGCCCATTGTAAATGCAGAAATCCAGAAAATGTTAATATTCACAAAGTTAGAATCTGTTTGAAAAAAAAATAAAATGATACGTCAGTAATACCAACAATCAATACGAAACTAACGATTTTAAATTGGCTCACTACTTGACTACCCGCATAAACGCGAACCATAAATTGACCTTATCTAAAATGGTTAAAAATTGTTTATAATCCCTGCTAAACTTTAACTGAAATGGTTATGGAACTTTACATGAACGTTTAATGATAAAGTTTCAACCTTATGTATTATGGGTTTTTGGAACTGGACCTTACAAATAATGGGTTGTTAAGAACCATTACCATTCCAAATTCTTGTTTTCTCCATACATTTTCAGAAAGAGAACTATATAAGAACGTTTTTACTTATGATTTGTGAACATTAATGGTAATGGTTATGGTAGTCAGTAAGGTCCATTAATGGTTTTGTATTATCGCTCAACTTTACGTGGAATATATCATGAATTGGTAATCATTAAATTACAGGCAACCAATTCGCGATATATTCCACATAAAGTTGATCGATGTTACAAAACCATTCGTGGACCTTACTGACTACCATAACCATTACCATTAAAGTTCTCAAGCCATAAGTTTAAAGGTTCTAATATAGTTCTCTTTCCGAAAATGTATGGAGAAAACAAGAATTTGGAACGGTAATGGTTCTTAACAACCCATTATTTGTAAGGTCCAGTTCCAAAAAACCATAATACATAAGGTTGAAACTTTATCATTAAACGTTCATATAAAGTTCCATAACCATTTCAGTTAAAGTTTAGCAGGGATTATAAACAATTTTTAACCATTTTAGGTAAGGTCAATTTATGGTTCGCGTTTATGCGGGTAGCCTATTGGCACAAACGAAGTGACAGACGACTAACTGGCGAAGAAATCCATTTAAATAATGTGGTTCACTGTTATAGAATTTCCTTGGAAGCTTGTTCCATCATCCACCAGATGGGTTAGTTTTTTTGTTTTGATTTGAACAAAGTTGATTTTGTGTACAATGATTCTTTGACAGTGTGCAAAGAGTGCGTATCATTTTGTCATTTTTTTTATGCATTTCAGTTTTGAGTAGAGTGAAAGAGATAGAACCAAAACATTCTAGTACATTTGGTGAAAATGCTAGTTCAATCTAGTAGTAGTGTTGCCATGTGGTACAATCCAGTAGTAGTGGTGTTGCCATGTGGTACACTGAAAAATTGCAATAGCAGGTTAGTCACCAAAGTTTTCGAGCCGCTCCGTCTGTCACTTCGTTTGTGCACAAACGAAGTGACAGACGACTTACTGGCGAAGAAATCCATTTAAATAATGTGGTTCACTGTAATAGAATTTTCTTGGAAGCTTGTGCCATCATCCACCAGATGGGTTAGTGTTTTTGTTTTGATTTGAACAAAGTTGATTTTGTGTACAATGATTCTTTGACAGTGTGCAAAGAGTGCGTATCATTTTGTCATTTTTTTTATGCATTTCAGTTTTGAGTAGAGTGAAAGAGATAGAACCAAAATATTCTAGTACATTTGGTGAAAATGCTAGTAGTGATGCTAACATTTGATAACGGCACAAAAGCATTTGTAAACAAACTTTCTAAGGCCCTTTACACTTGAACAAAAGTACGCTCACGCAAACCAATACCACTTTCGGAAAGGTGATAGTTGCCTCTATCCGATGTTGTTGTTGGTTTGCGTGCCCTAATAACATTCGAATGGTTATTTTGCTTAACGACGTGTTTGGGATATAATCCAAACCATTTGTGGAAAAGTTTGACAATTTGGGTAATCGTTCGTTTATGGTATTTTTTTTATTAGGGTGGGCGTACTTTGGTTCGCGTGTAAAGGGCCTTAGAAATTTTGTTTACAAATGCTTTTGTGCCATTATCAAATGTTATGCCTGATATTATGTGAACGAGTTCCTGTACCTCTTTTCTATATTCGATCAACAAGTCGAAACCCCATTGTCGACCTGCAAGCTGTCAAATTTTTGACTTACTGTTCCATCATCTTCTTTAAGCATCGAGTTTGTTCGATCTGACTTTCACAGAATTCTACTCGCGAAGCATTTTCCATCCCATGGATGCTCCATGTTGCGAAATCGATTCGAATCCGGTATTTTTCCCGTAAAAAGTGTGTTGCGTGGTACTTAAAATACTATTAATCGAATAATCGTTTATGCCGTAACATTTCAGCAGTGTAATTCGTCGGAAATTGCTGAAAATTGGCGGTGAAATTTAGAGTTGAAATTTGCGTCAAATCTCGACGGGAAAACTGGTGTTCCTTCTCATTGCATCTTGGCGTCGTGTTCGTGTTTTTTCGTGGAAATATTCCATGATCTCTTGAAGTTTAGGCTTTGTGTTCTTTTTTTTTGCGTTTAAGTAAAAGTTTTATTTTTTATTGCTGGAAGTGATACCAGCAGTGGGATGTCCCTCCGTCAGTATCGTAAACCGACCCACAGCGCTGCCGATGGTGCAGTTCCTTCGAGTCCCAGTGCAGGTAAGAGGAGTAGCGGTTTCTGCCAGTGATGCGGCTCGTCCCTCATCTCTTCTACTTTCAAAGGGCCATTGGCCATCATTGCCTTCTTTCTCCAACCTTTCGCTCCAGCAGCTGTTTCAGTCGCTGTGTTTACAGTTTTTCGCTGTGCGTCATTTTCTGGGTATTCTATACGCGCTGTGCGACGTCTTTCGGTTTCAAAGTTAGATTCTTTAAAGTAAACAAAAAAAACAGTGGTCGCGTTTAGTAGTTCATGCAGTGCCAACATTTCAAAGGGGCGTAATTGCTTTTGTAAACAATGGCTTTAGACGTCGATTTCTCGCAAATTAAAACCCACCCCTCCAAATTACAAATGCTAGCTGATATAGGAAACATACCTCTGTATGCTGGTGTCATTCATTTTCATGAGTGAGCTTTCATTCGCGAGAAGTCGACGACTAAAGCCATTGTTTACAAATGCAATTACGCCCCTTTGAAATGTTGGCACTGCATGGTTGTTTTTGCAATTTTGAAAATTTTCAGTAGGTTGCAAAAAACCTTTTTTGTAATAATTTCAGGCGATTTAAAACTGGAGAAAGTGCCAGGACGGCAGCGTATACAAGCACTAGTGGACAGTGGAAGCGAAAGTGAATGCAATATTCCCACAAAGGTGCTGACGGACAAGGTGATTGCATCGCCAATTCCTATTCCGGCGGTTGGGGCAGTTTCAACCAGTGCCAGTCCAACAAGTCCGGTAAATGGTACTTCATCAGCTCCGGTGCTCACCGTCAGAGATAAGGAGCTCTGTCTGCAAAAAGTACGTGCCGAACGACCCGATGTGGACACGATGCTCGTTCAGGATACTCTTGTTCGGAATCAGTGGAGTGTGGAAAAGACATTGGAGGACTTGAAATCGCACACGACCACTAAGAAACGCACCTTTGAACCTTCGCCGGCTCAAAAAGCAAATAGCAGCGCTCAAAAACAGGTACATCCGGCGAAAAAGCGTCGTACCAATCAGGATGATGGAGGAAGTGACAGTGAGGATGAATCCGGAAGGCAAAAGGAAAAGGTTTTCGACAGCGATGACGATAGTGATGATGGTTGCAATTATGGCATGTCAAAGGACCGAAAGGGTGTTTTTGAATTCCTTAACAATGCCACGGTTAACGAGTTAATCACTGTGAAAACATTATCAACAAGGAAAGTGGATTTTCTCACTGAGCTCCGGCCGTTCAAAAGTTGGGACGAATTGGTAGATAAACTTAAATCTCACAAACATCTCCAAACAGACATTCTGAACCACACCCAAGAGTACATGGCCAGAAGAAACAATCTCGTGACCATCATGAACAAATGTAGGAAGATGTGTCAAAAGTTGGAAGCAGCTATTGCCACTGACGGTGGACGGGTTGCGCAACCGTCCAACATTCCGGACGGATTCAAACTCGCTGAGTACCAGTTGCTCGGCCTTAACTGGCTGTCCGTGATGCATCGTAACGATATGAATGCTATTCTGGCAGATGAGATGGGACTCGGCAAGACGATCCAAGTGATTGCCTTTCTAGCTTGGTTGAAGGAAAACGACCTTATCAAACATCCGCAGCTAATTGTGGTACCTTCGTCGACCCTGGATAACTGGGATAATGAGCTTAGAAAGTGGTGTCCGGAGTTAATTGTCATGAAATACTACGGAAGTCAGGAGGAACGCCGGATGATTCGAATCGATTGGGCCAAGAATGGCATTTCCGATGTGGATGTCGTCCTAACGACCTACCACATGATGGGTGCTTCGGGCGAGGAGAAGAAAATGTGGCGAGTCACACAATTTCAGTATGTGGTATTCGACGAAGCCCATATGCTGAAGAACATGACCTCGCAGCGGTACGAGAATTTGTTAAGAATTCGGGCGGATCGGCGCATTCTGATGACCGGCACGCCGCTTCAAAACAACCTTCTGGAATTGATGTCTCTTTTGTGCTTTGTTATGCCAAAACTATTTGGAGGAAAGGTGGAAGACATCAAGGCACTGTTCCAACGAATTGTAAGCTTTTCAAAGATGTCAGCATAAAAATTCCTTTATTAATTGAGAATCTTTTTAATTTAAAGAAATCAAAAGATAGTGGCGAGGATCAAACGACGTTTGAAAAGAACCAGATCGAGCGAGCGAAGCAAATTATGAAGCCGTTTATTTTACGGCGTCTGAAGAAAGACGTGCTGAGCTTTTTGCCCCCAAAGACGGAAACCATTGTAATTTTATATCGTTCTTGTATATAATGGCGGTAAACGCATACCTGTCCCATTTCGACAATTTTTAGGTTTTAATGCTTAACGCCGTAGTTTAATATGTACGTTTGGAATATCACGAGGAATATTACATAAACATGCTGTTTATTACAATTGAGGAGATTTGAAGGAAAGGGGTGTAAGTGACTTTGATCGATTCTCTTCATCGACTTTTTCTTTTGATAGCCACAGCTTTATGAACAGATTTTGCGCTATTTTTACCACATAAAGGAGGTTCTCATCTAGCATCCAGAATGGTACACGAATCAAGGAATGTGTTTGCAGCTGAATTATTAACGAAAGAGAAAGTCGATGAAGAGAATCGATCAAAGTCACTTACACCCCTTTCCTTCTAACCCCATCAATTCAAAAAAGTAAATCGACGTAGGGAATCGATCATCGCAGCTAGACCCTTATGATTTTGAAAGTTTGATTTATAAAGCAACCTAGTGTTTTTTAATTGTTCCAATGGGAAAAGTACCGGTCATTATTCAAGTGGAACAAATCGACTTTTTTTTTGTAGCATGGGACAGTTATGCGTCCACCAGCAGTATAGGGCAACACTAATGCATTTGACGTTTATTGTTGTAGATGAAAATACCCATGTTAGACTCGCAGAAGGAGAAATATCTGGACCTGATAAGTGAATATCAAAATGCGACGGGTGTGATGAAAAGCACAACCGTAATTAGCGGAATGTCCATTATGATGGAGATGCGAAAGCTGGCCAATCATCCGTTGCTTCTGAGGTGAGTACCAGTTGTTGTTTCGCACTACGGAAATCATTCCTTATTAATTTGATGAAGTCAATTAGGTATAATGCAACTTTCTTGAGATACAGTGATGTTCCGGTTTAGGCAACACGTTTTTAATGTCTTTCATTTGCTTATTCTCTGCACTTAGCAACCTTAAACTTTATGTTATATGTTTCATATACTTGCCCCGGATGCCGATCTTGTCCACTCCGGTGGCAGCGGTTGTTGGTTCTTTGCTTCTTTGGCTCTAGTATCTGCCAATCTAAGACAGCTGATGCAAACATTGAGAAATTATGCGCCGTCCACATAGATTTATGGCGCGCAGGGCCGGTAGCAGGTCACTTTTTTAGTGGCTTGGTCACTATTGTCAAGTATATTTGTTTATTTGTTTATTTCTTATGTTTGCATCAACACACTAGAAATAGTCCCAATGATGTGTTATAAAAAATACAGATTTTACAAACAAAAATAACAAGGAAAGCATTGTCTTAGTTACTAAAAATGTATAAGTCTAAACTGTTACACTTAGCTGGAGCGCCTTCGGTCAGCAAAAAAGGCAGATAATCTTCGGCGAAGCATATTCCGTGTCAAGTGGAAATCGAACATCGACGCTACTCGGTTGAACACTCGCTGCAAGCCATAAATAGCGCTCCCTAAGCTATAATTAGTTCGAAGAAGTGGAAGTCTCAGCATAAGACTGTTGCGTAGTGATCGAGGTTGAACATTAATGTTCACTTGTTGCAGAATTGCTTCGTAGTCCATTCTTCCTTGCAGAGTATCGGCGACGGTTAAGGCTCTGAAAACATCTCTTCGGATACGTAAGGGCTCGACATTGATCAATTGGCAGCGATTCTCGTAGCTTGGAAGACGAAGTGGCTATCTCCAAGGCAGCTTACGGAGTGCGAAGCGAAGAAAACGTCGTTGCACAGATTCAATTCGCTCGGCCCCATTATTGTAGTTTGGGCTCCAGACTGCAGAGCAGTATTCAAACGTAGATCGTACGAGAGAGCAATAGAGCGGTTTCAAGCAGTAAATGTCTGTGAAGTTCTTAGTAATCTTGAATACAAAGCCAAGAGTACACTTAGCTGGGTTGACCACCAGTCTGTTTAGACTACACCATTCAGCAAAGATTTCAATCTGATTTTGGAGAGAACGGCAGTCAGCGAGTGAGCGGATGCACAGAAAAACTTTCAGATCGTCTGCAAACGATAATCGTGGCCCTGTGAAACATGGTGAACGTCGTCGAAGTAAAGGAGAAATACCAATAGTCCCAGATGGCTACCCTGAGGTATACTGGACTTTGTGACAAGTACCCAAAGTGAGCTCCGTGAGGTATGAACGAAACCATCTCAAAAGATTTCCACCGATCCCTAGTCTATCAAGCTTAGCGATCGCAATTTCGTGGTTCAGCTTATCGAAGGCTGCCGTAAGATCTGTGTAGATAACGTCCGTTTGGGTCCGAGCAATCAAACTGTCTGTGATGTAAGACGTTAGGCACAGCAGGTTCGTAGTTGTGGAGCGCCCAGTTATGAATCCGTGTTGATCTATACTTAGATATTGCTTGCAATGCGCATTTAGGGACTCTATGACAACCAATTCAAAAAGTTTTGATACAGCACTCAGCGACGTGATTCCCCGGTAGTTGTTTACGTCGCGTTTGCTACCCTTTTTATGAACAGGAAACATATCCGCAGTCATCCAGCAAGACGGAATGATGCCGCTGGAAAGAGTGAGAGCTGGAATATGCGGCGCAGTGGATCTAAAAGACAAGTGATGTTCTTTTTAAGAATAATCGACGGAACACCTTCGGGTCCAGTCTTAGCTGAAATCTTAAGTTTAGATGCTGCTCTAGAAATCGTATCTGTAGTGACCAAAGGAACATTACTGGCCGCGGAAGTAATGAGATAAGCGGAGAATTGCTCGGCTTCAAACACACTAGCAAATTTGGCAGAGAACAGGTTGCAAATGCCTTGTTGATTGCCAGCAGTTTCACCATTAAAAATCATGGAAGAGGGTAAGCCGACTTCCCTGCGTTGCTCATTTACGAAGTTCCAGAAGGATTTCGGGTGTGATTTTAGCCGCCGTTGAATCCTCCTTTGATGGCGTTGAAAACAGAGACGACTTAACCGCTTATACTCGTGGTTGAGTCTGACATAGTAGCATTTCAGCGGCAGTGTGCGGAATCACAGGCAGTCACTATTTTCATCAAAAAGTTACTAAAGTCACTATTCCTTAAAATTTAGTCACTACAGTCACTTTTTTACGATCAATGAAGAATTTGACAATAAAAACTCAGAGTAAAGTCTGACAAGAAGAGTTGCGAACATATGGAAACGTTAACTGTTGACGGAATCTAATATTTTCATATCATAAATTTTCAGAGATTTCGAAAAAAGTTTTTTTTCAACTAGCAATAATCGCACCTCGGATGAACCTCATTGGTTACGATATCGCCACTGCGCAAAGCTTTCGAAAAAAGTTCTAAACCCAATATTCTGGCTATTTTACATTGAGATCTTGAAAGTTGTCCAAGTCTACACTGCAACATAAAGTTACGTAAAATTCACCTGAATACACTGAAACAAGGACCATAGTTAGGAATACTATTTTGCAGAAAAAACTTATTCTCAATATAACCACGCTTATTATCGTTAAATCTACTATGAATTCAGTATAGTTGACTATGAATGTTAACAAATTTACTATGATTCTGGAAAAACTACTATGCTTGCTCAAAATGCATAGTAATTTTGATAGAAATAATAATAAAATTAAATGAAATTGTTTTTTGCAAAAAACTATTGGTGAGGGTATTTAATTTAAACAAGCAATATAGTATTTTTACCATTGGATTTCGTTTCAATGTAGGTATTTTCCATCATACTTTTCATGTGAATATTACGTTTGAGTGATTCAAATAGAAATCAATTGATTTTCAACTAAATTTTATCGGACTTTTCGATGATCTTCAAATTGGCATCACTTAAAAGTTACGGGAATCAGCAAGTAAATGTTACTGGATTTTGTAGTAATCATAAAGTGAATTGGTGATAGACTTTAAGATTTATATTTCGATTTATTTGAGTCGTTAAATGATTGCATTCTTGGAAAATTCACTAACACTTACATTATTTAATAGTTGGCAGTGATGATCTCGAAATTGAAGTACATTAACCGTATAGTAGCCATTTTTGAATTACAAATACGACGAAAAAAAATTTCAACCTACGTGAATTTCACTTAACCTTTACCAGGATGACATGTGGACTGGACGAGTGAACCAATGGAATTCATTACCATGTCATTAAGTTTTATGTGTGGCACGTGAACCTTATTTGATTCCTATTTTGAAGAGGTTACCTTAATTTTCAGGTTAAATACCTTTCCCGTTGGTTCAATGTATAATTTCAAAAAATGGTCTACACTCAAAATAATCATCATATCAATGCTATGTGAAAATACACATAGATTTTTTCCATCGCATTTTTCACGTAAGACTTACGTGATTCTCATATGTGTAGGATCCAGTGGTGGAGGTCTTCAATATTTATTGAAAAAACACTTAATACGTCTGTTCGTCTTCAATTCTATATTTCAACTGACTCCCGTTTATAATTCACCCTCCATATTGCCTTCGTGCCCTCACCTTCTTACTCTTTTAATCTGTCTCTCGTAAACCATCTCTTTCCCTCTTTTTGGTCACAACCCTACATCCTTCTCCTACTCTCTACAAAAAAAAATAAAGAAAACAAAATGTAAAAAAATCAAGTATATCGTTTAGGCACTTTTTTTGTTCTGACAGGGCGACTCTCTCCGTCTGGCTGCTTCATTCGTTTCCGTGACAGGCAAGGCTTCTCGAGGTCAACTGCATCCTCCTTCTCACTTGTTAGGTACTTTTCCGTGGACATGTGTGGTGGCGTCTGCGAGGTTCCTTCTTCCGATGATTGCTGTTTCGAGGGTTGCTGGAGACCTGTAGAAGAATCAGAGGTGGTGGAAGATGATGGCCACTTTTTTAAGTGAGCAACTGGGCGCCGGTATTTCACTCCGTCTTCGTTAACAATGATTGTATCATTACCGGCTCGTTCAAGGACAGTAAACTTCTCCATTTTGAAGGTTGGTTCGAGCTTGCCAGATTCGTAACTCTTCATCATCACTATGTCACCGGTAATTATATCAGACTCTTTAGCGTGTCTACGATGATCTGCGTAAAGTTTGCCTTGCATTTTTTTCATCGCGTCGTTTTCTCGAATGTGTTCATCTCGGCTCCAATGCGGATCTGTCCGCAGTGATGGCAACAGATCCTTAACGGGGCGTCCAGTTAGCAGCTCCAGGGGGGCTTTCTCAGTAACCGAATGGGGAGTGGTGTTGTACATGTAAATGTACTCCTCGAGACTCTTCCTCCAATCTGTTTTAAGAGCTTTGGAAATCCGTAGCGCCTTCAAAATCCCTTGGTTCTGCCGTTCGACCAAGCCATTCATCTGAGGCCAATAAGGTATGGCATTCACCAACTTGATATTCCTGCTGACACAAAATAGAGAAAACTCTTCGCTGGAGAACGGTGGACCATTGTCCGATCGAATCGTCTCGGGATACGTGTGGTCTTTGAAAATCCGCTCAAGTGCTTCTATTGTCTTGCACGCAGTCGTGCTCCTCATTTCCACAACATGAAGATACCGACTGTAGTAATCCACTACAACTAAAAACGTAGCGAACTCTTTGGCTGACAGAAAGTCAATGGCGATATCTTGCCAAGCCCTTTCCGGCATTGTTTTGCGACTCATGGGTTCAGGTGGACCTAAGCTGCTAACAGCGGAACATCCCACACATTCCTTCACAGTACTGCAGACATCTCTATCCATGCATGGCCACCATAAGTAATGTCGTAAATTCCGACGCATTGCTACAATCCCGGGATGTCCACGGTGTGCAATCTCTAACGCTCGACGACGTAGCTTCAGTGGTAATACAATCCTGTCCTCACGTACCACGACACCATCAATCAATCCTAATTCTTTACTGAACGCCTGGTATCGAAAAAGATTTGATGGCCAATTCTGTGACTTCATAGCTTCAATAACTCCCGTAAGCGTCGAATCACGTACGGTCTCATTACGGATCTCATCAATTGTTATAGCCACCGGTGACTCCCCAATTGCACAGAGGAAGTGTTGGGTATTTTCATCAAACGGTGCATCTTTCTTGGTACACAAACGAGATAGAACATCTGATATGTTGCTCGTTCCCTGAATATACTTTATTTGAAAGTCGTAGGGCTGAAGGCGTAAAGCCCAGCTCTGCGCTCGTGAACAAGCTCGCCTTCCATCTCTGTACTTCCCTTCAAAGATGTATTCAAGCGTTTTATGATCCGTGAAGATCGTAAAACGAAGTCCAAATAAGTACAAGTAATACTTTTCTACCGCCCATACTACAGCTAGTGCCTCTCTCTGCGTCTGAGGATACATTCGTTCAGCATTTGTCAGACTTTTCGAGGCAAAGCTAATGATTCTGGGCCGCCCTGCTTCGTCACGTTGGATTAGCACCGCTCCCAAGCCTACTGGGGAGGCATCTACATAAAGCTCCGTCGTGTCTTTGGGATCAAAAAACCCCAATTTCCTTACTTTTGTAGTTAATTCCTGTCGAAGATCATCAAAAGCAGCTTGCTGACTTTCTCCAAAAGTTTCAACTTCTCCACGAATGAACTTTCGAAGGGGCTCGGTACGGGTGGACAGGTCTGGAATGAAGTGACCTACAAAATTCACAAGCCCTAAAAAGCTCCGAACTTCCTCTTTTGTCTCTGGCGTTCGGAAGTTTCGAATTGCCTCAATTTTCTCTTCTGAGGGACATATTCCCAGGGCACTCACTTTGAAGCCCAGTATTTCCAACTCTGTCACTCCAAACACGCACTTTTTCACATTCAGTTTCGCATTGTTACTTTCCAAGACGGACAGGACTTTCTGCAACCTGATGTCGTGTTCCTTGCGCGTGCTTCCGGCGATTACAACATCGTCTATGTAAACTACAACTCCGTCGATCCCAGCCAACATTTCCGTCATCACCCGTTGAAAAATTTCCGGGGCGCAGTTTATCCCGAACATGAGTCGCTTAAAACGCATCAACCCTTGGTTTGTCATGAACGTTGTTACTGAACGGGAATCCGGATGCAGCTCTATATGGTAATAAGCCGAGGTCATGTCCAGTCTTGAAAAATATGTTGCTCCACGAAGTTTGTTTAAGAAGGTGTCAATCACAGGGATCGGATAGTGCTCTCGTTGAATTGCCTCATTAGGGAACTTCATATTTACACAGAGCCGAACGTCATCTTTACCCTTGGGTACAACCACTAATGGTGAAATCCAATCAGGTGGGCTTTTAACCGGCTCAATGATATCCTGTTGGAGCATTTCCTGAATCTTCTGATCAACCTTATCTTTCATGGGTTCTGGAATCCTGAGATAAGCGATCTTCCTAAGTGGGATGGAGGGATCGACTGAGAGCTTCACCTGCACATTGGGGAACTTCGGGAAGGGGCTCACAGTTGCTTCTACTTGGTGGACATCTAAACCAACTTTTAGAACATTCAGCTCTTCAGCAGTTGTTTTACTCAATAATGACTTGTTGGCACCCTCTATCACGAAAAACTCCGCATAAGTAGTCGGTTTTGAGGGATTGACAGAAATTTTGGACTCAAGAATGGCTAGAACACGAAGCGGTTTCTCACTAGCGTATGAAGAGAATTGGCGGTTACAGCGGACGTTTCGCTTAAAGACTTCTACTTTGTTCCTCTGGAGTTCTGTCCAAACCTCCTCAGTAATGGTATTAATCGCAGCTCCAGAGTCAATGAGGAATTCAACGGGAAAACTGTTGATCATACACATTATGATTCCATTGTTGTGGGAGTATGAGGTCACCTAGTAAAACAATGTTTTATTGTTAATCTCTTTTGTTTTATTCCTGACAATTTCTGTTGCTGAGTTTACATACTGCATCAACTTAACTGGGATCCTACAAACCCTCATTGAAAATGTGAACAATCAATTTACCTGTTGAATATCTTCCGGCACTGGACGACGAGGTAGTTCTTCGTTCCAATCATCTCCCGATGTGATGATATTGGCTTCCTCCTTCGGTTTCTTCCAGGTCTCATGACGACCGAATCGCTTGTAGATTCCCGCCCGGCATTTCCTACCGAAGTGGCCTATTTTCCCGCAACTATTGCAGCGAGCCTTCCGGGCTGGGCAACTTTGATCCTCACTCGAATGACGGTACGAACCACAACGATTGCACTCGCTTCCCATTCTTCTCGGTCCCGACTGGAATGGCCGTCCTTTGGCTTTACCTCGGAATGCTGTTCTTGTACCCCACTCTTGCTTCACCGCCGCAACCACGGCTGGTTCTTCCTTCAATACCTTTGCTTTCTCCTTCTGCTTAAGGAGCATCTCTCTGTTCATAGCGTAGTTGGTGATCTCGTCAAGGTTGAGTGTACCTTCGAGCCCTTTGTCTCGGACCCGTTCATCAAACGCTGCCATGGTCACTTGCTGCAAAATCTCGATTTCTTCTCGATCTTGAAATTCGCAGCGTGCTGCCTGAGTACGCAACCTCAGTAAAAATCGACTGAATGGTTCAGATTCCGCTTGCTTGAGTGTACGGAATAATTCGAGTTCGATTCGAACATTACGCTTCCCGATGAAAAATTTACTCAGCCTCAAGACCGCATTGTCGTACTCAGGAATTTCTTTCGGTATCAAGGGTACCGGAACCGGTTCAGGGTATACCTCTTCTGGCACCGGGCGCAAATTGTAAAAAATGCGCTGCAATCCACGTCCTCCACGAGCTAGCAGCAATACTAGTTTCTCATGCTGGGACTCGATACGTTTCATCTCCAGAATAAGCTCGAAGGAACGGTACCATTCCTCCCATTCCCTTCTGAGGTCTGATGAATCGACTGCCTCGTTGAAGGGTTGCAGCGGCCAATCCATATCGTCCATGATTCTACAGAACCGAGAAAAAGATAAACACAATAGTTGCTATTACTTTTCCACATCGACCACATTATTGGTTTTCATAAACAAATGTTTATGTCCTTTTATGTTTCCCCACTGTCATTGGAACCATCGATTACTTTAAACATTCATATACATACGTTTTAGACAAGCTTTCTTAGGCCCCGTTGAATGTTTACTTGCACATACACTTTCCTAACATCAGCTAGTCTTTTCACTTCATATACTACGTTTAATCACGGGAGAGACAGCAAATTTTCTCACTATGTGATTTGCCAAGTATGAAAGCACCCTCTTAACTGGGTCATAAATAATTATCCCATAACAAACAAAAGCAACACATATGCATTTTGCAATTGAATTGCATATCTTACAGCTATCGCTTATAGCACATGTGTGTGGTTTTCGTGTTTTGTGAGAGTATAGGTAAAACATTGTTGGCAACAGAAAAATGACCGCTTAGCACCCCCGTGCGTTCAATTTAACAACTTTTCCGCTATGGCTCGAATGGACTCGTGGATGCTCCACGCTACGGTAAGAGTGCCAGTCTCAGGGTCTCAGTTTATTTTCTTAGACAGTGTGCTACACTCTCTGTGAGTGGACCCACTTGTTTCTTATGTGCTACAATTCTGACAAGATCGGACTCACATTTCCAATTGCTGACTGCGTTGAACGTATTGTCTTACTCGCTCAGCTTTCTGTTGCTGGACTCAGTTTACTACGACGTTCAAACGGACTCTCTCTCTCTCTGCTATGGTACTGCCGGGCTCGTGGATACTTCACGCTACGATAGGACTACCAGGCTCTTTTTTTTTGCTATAGCGTGCTACACTCTTTGAGAGTGGACTCTCACTCTATTCATCTTTCGTATTAAAATGCCTGTGAGATCGGACTCACACTTCCACTTGCTGACTGCGTTGAACGTTCGGTCTCACTCGCTCAGCGTTTCGTTACTGGACTCGGTTTGCTACGACGTTCGAACGGACTCTCTATCTCTCTCTCTCTCTCTCTCTCTCTCTGCTATGGTACTGCCGGGCTCGTGGTTGCTCCACACTACGACAAGTATCAGTCTCAATCCATTTATTTTTCCATCATTCCGCCGCTGCCAACTTTGCCTCTCCATGCTTCGTGCCGCGATGCCTATCTGCCGGGCTCACACCCGCTGGACAACTGCACGGAATGTTCGATCTCACTCGCTCAGCATTGCTGCTATTTCATTCAAAATACAAAACGAAAAATGGCCCCTGTCTTCAGTGGTCTGCGTCTGTTCAATTATTATCACGAGGCACACGGTACTACACTGTACAATGATGATCCTACACCCCAACTATCACTAGAACTCAAGCTCAGAACTCAGAACTCTCTTCACCTTAAGACCATCGCTTGTTTCCTTGATTACATTCAACCGACAGCATACGTACATTTCCACCAGACAATCAAGGCGGCCATATTGTTAATAAAAAAATCATTTCAAATTTCCATAACAGAAAAAAAAAATATTGTACTGACACTATTATCACAATTTCCCACTCAACTCAATATCCATTTCATCATTTGACCACGATTTTAGAGGAAAAACAAATTTCTAAGCACTTACATTTTTCACTCACCTATCGGCTGCGCCAATTGTAGGATCCAGTGGTGGAGGTCTTCAATATTTATTGAAAAAACACTTAATACGTCTGTTCGTCTTCAATTCTATATTTCAACTGACTCCCGTTTATAATTCACCCTCCATATTGCCTTCGTGCCCTCACCTTCTTACTCTTTTAATCTGTCTCTCGTAAACCATCTCTTTCCCTCTTTTTGGTCACAACCCTACAATATGGAGGCACTCAATTTAGCGAGCTTCAACCTCGCTGGATTATCACGTAGAAGTTACGTGATTCTTCCGATAAAACGCATGGTGATTCCAACTGATTATTTAATTCCGATTCGATTTAAATAAAATGTATTATTTATTTCTCAATAGACATAAATAGACAAAAAACACATTGGCATTAAACATATGATGAAATAAAATTCGACAGAGACAAGGATCGGGAACAGGAACACTAACAAAAATGCATCGGCTTTAACTTCCACTTGATTTAAAGTCCTTGTCGTCATACTAAGAAAGTAGAAGCGTATGTATCTGGGTAACGGTACAAACGGAAGCTTGACGTAGGACCGCTAGTGGACGGAACAAATATGTTGATAATTTAGTTCTTAACTCTTTACCCTGTCCAAGGATGAGGGGCTTGATGATGATTTGTCAAGTGTCGCTATGATTTTTTTTTGCCATTTGATAAAATTGTAGTTTTTCTCCAGTTCATTGATTTGAAAGGTTCATGCGAGTTAATTTCACGGAGCCGTAAATTGTAGTTTAATCATAATTTTAATAGGGGAATTTACGTATTCTCGTCAATCTAAGCAGCGTCTGCACTTCTACTAGCATTTTTTCAGCGTCACGCACATATATGATGTGTCTGTTTGTTTACATTCATCTGCTGCTTGCTTCTCTATCCATTCCAATCGACCGAATTTTTCAAAACGTTTTGAAAGCGTTTTTACAACGCTCCAAACTTCTCAGGTGAGTGTGACTATTGTCGGCAGCCTCTTTTTCTTCGGCAACCTTCCCGTTAGAACTGCGTGTTAACCAGCTGTTCTATTTTCGGCAACTCGAAATCAACCCCATTTTGTAGTGCGTATGCTTTATTTGAAGAAAAATGTAGCATTACTGGATTGCTCGATCGTTCAAATATAATTAGATTGAAGCTGAAAGGCTAAACAATCGTTTGGACACATTCAGGGAAGTGCGTTGATGGGAAAACATAGTGAAATTAACGTTTACATTTTGGTTGCCGAAAACAGTCAATGGGTGCCGAAGCCAACATTTACCCTATTAGCATAAAATAAAATAGTAATTTTAAATTCGCTTTTGTAATGCTAAGGTAAATAGTTTGCTTTGAGTGTAAAGTTAATTTATAAGAAAGTTCTAACAGTTTTTTTTTTGCACTTCGAAACTTGACGGGTCATACCTCTAACATAGTAGCAGTGACAGTGTCGCATGTCCTAACAACAACTGCCTGCGACTAGTGTTCGAGGGGCCGACAGGGCTGAATACGGGTCAATACTAACAATACTCTAACACTAACATGACCCCGAAACTAACGTTCATCCATTGTACTAATAGTTATAATGTAGTTGTACTTTCCTAATAACCCATCTATCACAGACAAACAGACATAACACTCGGTTGGACAGGTTGTTCATCGAATACGGTCGGTTCCCTTGCGTTTGACGTCTGCACACTAGCGCCATCTGTTAAGCGTACTATCCATCACATGATACTCAACAGATGGCGGTTGTGTTTTAGTGACTATGTTTTGTGGAGAAAAATATTAAATGTGTTATTTCTGTTTGTCTGTGCATCTATGTTTCTTTTTCGTTGTGTGTGTGTGTGTGTGTGTGTGTGTGTGTGTGTGTGTGTGTGTGTGTGTGTGTGTGTGAGGGGAGGGGGGGTTGGTTAATGTAACCAATACTAATACCTTTCTTTCTGTTCTTTTATTCGTTTTCTATATCCCTTCACCATCACCCCATATCCCATCATTTTGCCGAGAGATGACTTACTTGCATGGTGCATGCCCAAGTCGTACTACAGGATAATATGCTGAGCGTGGTTCTATCACAAATCGATAGAACTGAGGAATAATGAGGTAAATTCTACACAGTATTTTAAAGGAGCCAACTCTAAGCAGGTAATAATAGCAATTAATTATCAAACAACCATAAAAATGTAAGAATGAATTTATTTATTTTAAATACAGTAATGTTCCGATTTTGTCAGCCCCTCCGCGCTTCAGATTTCTTTCTTTCAATAATTTCACATAATCATAAATCTAAATTTTTCTCATTCGTCATTCGTTAAGAGGGATATTTAAAGCATACTTTGGTGCAATAGGTTCAAGAAGATTGCTGAAACAGGGCATGGGTTTTGTAGAACATTGGAAAACATTTTCAAAAAAAGGGGTTGACAAAATCGGGACATTACTGCATTCCATTTACATTTACATGATTTATCACATATTTCCGGAGAGCTTCGAGGTTGGAGCGTAGTTGCTTTTGTAGATGGGCACGTCATTTGTCGGTTTCTCGCGGATTGGGGCTCAGTCTGGAAAAACTAATAACACAAACAGGTAGAAGAATAGTTCCTCTATGATTTGTTATAGTTTGTTTGCAGGATTGTTCTTTTGTTCGCGGGAGGCCGACGATTGACGTGTTTGTTTGCAGGGGCGATTGCGCCCAGATCTCGGGGTTCTCCGGATTTATGGTCGTAATCTAATACACACAGTTGATCACAATACGAGCCTAAAAGCTGCAGTGACCTAGCGAGCACCATAGCTCGAGTCGTCTGAAAGTATTGTGTATCGCATGGAGAGCCCAACCGAGATTCTAGCCTATTAAGACTGCAATTGGTCAACTCTAAAAAAAAAAAAAATTTAGTTCTTAACTCTTTCCTTTTTTGAATTGGTGGCCCTGAAAAGGGGTGGTTGTTTTGACGTAGGACTACGTTTGTGATTTCTATATGGGGGTACACTTTGTGAAAACCGAAAATGGAACATGTAACCAAATTATGAAAGATTTTGAACGTTAATAACTCAGCTTCCCAAGGACCAATTTCAATAATGTTAACACCAATCGCTCAGAAATATTCCTACGCAATTTAAGGCTTTATCATTTCTCGAAGTGTCACTATTGAAAATTGCACAAATGCTTTGATAATTAAAATTATCACCGATTGCCTGCAAAATACGATTTCCCTAACACAGATTTCAAAGTTGAATTCTCCGGTCTCACCAAACGATGTTTATTCAATCACTGCGTGGTGAGTGGTGGTGTTCTTCAGTATGCAACAAAAGGCTTCCCGCAAGCAGCTAGCTATCAAGGCTAGCCTCAACCGCTGATCGGATTCAGTTCCAATCACCGTGTGTGGTGGTTTCCGGTCATCATGATGTCATCAGCAGCAGCAGTACTTTCGGTGCGTGGCGTTGAACATTGTCCTCCAGTACACAACGAAAGGCTGCCTACAAGCAGCAAGCTGCAGCCCACACGGACATCCATGGAAGGAGGAAGAAGGCGCACCGCTGTTGATCGGAATCAGTAGCTCTTCGTGAGTCGCTGTGGGCCATCTATGTCAAGTGCGTCATACTAAAGAGTATAAACAGAGAGAACCTTGCTCAAACTCATATTTCTACACAAAACACAAGCTCCTGCTGCAGATAACAAATAAGATTTATTATATAAGACCACATAGTCCTACGTCACCATTGCGTACAACCCCATGAAGTTTTTCAAATTGTGGCCAAACCAGTGCAAGTCGACCCGATGACGGCGGCCTAGTCATCCTGCCTATTGCAGAAAGCCTTTCCTCCGATCGATGTGGGTGTTTTCGTCGTCGTCGTCTTTGTATTGGTGCGATGCGTGCTGTTGCGCTCATACGTCGTCTCCGACGATTATCCGTCCGTTGTTCAAACGCAAATGACGAAGCAAACTTAGACTTTTTACTTTTGACTTTAAATGATCTATATTTCTTGAATTTGTGTGGTTTACATGTAAAACTTATCAAGTGACACAGATGCGTCTTTTTAACTTTAAATTTCAATTATTGTTAATTAGAGTTCCTAGTCCTATCAGACGACGAAGAAAACGATATGGCAAGCGTTTTTATTATCGCTGCTTTTCTCCTCCCTTCCTTTCATTGGTGAAAAGATGAGTGGTCAACCGAGTATTGAGCTCGCTCATGTGAGCATGCGAAATGTGTCGTGTGTTCGGTTTACGCTCTATCGTTGCGTCCATGTTTGGGATTTCTCGTTACATGTCTGAATTTTGATTTTGACGTAGGATTACGTCTTTCGGCAACATATTGGGGGTGCAATTTCAAAAAACCAAAATCGACCACATTACGAAAAGAGGTCAGGTTTTGACCACATATAACTCTGTCAATAGTATATGGATTTTAATTCTAAACAACCCAAACGATTTGAAATTTATCTACCTATCTACTAAAATGAACACTTTATTAATTTTCAATAGGTCACTGTGTGAATGTGACCCCCAGTATAGAAACTAAAGACGTAGTCCTACGTCAAAAGAAACAACTTAAATTAATCTCTATGTAAAATTTTAATTAATTATACTTGCAACTCGAAATTATCTCAGTAAAGACCAAACCAATCTGGATTTCAATGGCATGTATACTAGCGCCATATTGTATAGCACTATGAGTGAATAGCTCATTTATTTTTTTCAGACGTGAAAATCACTTAGGGTTTACGTGGAACGAATATAGAATCTGTGTATGTGTAATTCATGTAGACTTCACTAAAAAAATCTAACGATTTCGAAAGGAGTTTCGGTTCACATATGAGGGGGTTAGAAGGAAAGGGGTGTGAGTGACTTTGATCGATTCTCTTCAGCGACTTTCTCTTTTGATAGTCACAGCTTTATAAACAGATTTTGCGCTATTTCTGCCACATAGTTTGAAGGAGGTTCTCATATAGCATCCAGAATGGCACACGAATCAAGGAATGTGTTTGCAGCTGAATTATTAACGAAAGAGAAAGTCGATGAAGAGAATCGATCAAAGTCACTTACACCCCTTTCCTTCTAACCCCTCATATAAGTGGTATCATGTAGAGTTTACTAGGGCCACGTAAAATTGACAGTAAAGGAAAAAGAGATACCCTACGTGATTTTTCACGTAACAACAACGTTCAGGATTCAGGATCAGGATGTTAAGTCCTAGACACATTAAATTTTGTGGGAAAATTTTCCTTGTGCCATATTAATGAGATTTTTCCTTAAACAGCGATCTAGAAAAGTTGTCTAGATCACAGAGTTATGATTCTTTTTCTATGTTTGAGGTGTTACCTACAGAATATTCTATTCTTGGGAGGAATGGAGCAAATTAAAAAGACGACAGCGACTATAAAGAAGAGAAGGATCTTTTATTAATATATCCTCATGGGTAACTTATATCTATGTACATTTAATTCTACACTACTAAAATTTCAAAAAAAATTTTATGTTTCCCACGCATGAATTTTTGTGTTGGACACATAAAAGCCACATACTATTCATTTGACTCGTAAATTTCATGTATGCTTCTGTTTATGTTATCCACATGAAAATCATGTGGAAGTTCACATGGAAATTCGTCAATAAAAATGTGTGGAATTTTATTAGTGTAAGCTGCAGTTCTTCAGGTTGCTAAATGCATCGCTTCATATATATCCCAGATCTCCAAAAATTGCTGTCCTAAAATAGTGCTGTCTAAAATCGGTACTTTGAACATTTTCTCTGTGCCTCAATTTCGCGATCTAATAACAAATTCGTGATCTCTGCAGAGTGAGGAAATGGAGGTTAGAATTGGAACGTGCTGTTGCTTATTCGATTCATACTTATTTTTCGATAACAAATTTATGTGATCCTTATTTTTTTTTAAATTTTTTAAAGGCATGAAAAATACCGGAATAATTTATACTAATTTTTAAATTAGGCAAGCTAATCATTAAAAATTAAAGTTTCATTAATGATTATTCACATAAGATTTTTTAACGCATACGTGTCGTCAATGCATATATAAACATAGCATAAAAACTGTAGGCTATACAGTGCTCACACCATCAATGGTGCTGATTGAGGATTGAGGAGAGGATTGATCTTGTCCCGTCCTACCCTACACGCTCGCTTAGATGGAACCCTAATTAACAAATATCATAAATGTTAGAACTATTCCATAAATGGTTTGGATGATACCAAGAACACGTCGTTAAGCAAAATAATCATACACATTTTATTAGGGAAGCTTCAGGCACAAAATCTACAATGAATCAAAAACAAAGTGAAATTTCTGAAATATAAAGATTTGTGATGTCTAACATTCGTTCTTTAACTAATCATGTTTTTATTATTTCATGCGTGAAGTTAACGATTTACATAGAATTGATAGTTCCGTTGTAGTACGGCAGTGTGAAAATTGTACATTGAAAGTAGAAAGCGAGCAAAGGACAATTTTGAGGAAGGTACGAATCGGATTGAGCATTCTCTTCACCAAACCCACCCGTTGGCGAGGGTGGGGACGGGTGTTTGAGAGGAAAACAATAGCTGCAATTTCAAAACCACGAGCGACTCGAGTGTGAGTTGGTAAACTCTAAAAAAAGACGTGGTACATCAGAGCAACCATGGGCGGGAAAGAGTTGAGTACCTTTATTTGTCGTGTGGTTTTCATATTCATCTGGATTTTGGAACGATCGAGTCATGTAATTTAAAAACTAAATAGGTACCATACATTAGAACAACATTTGTCATCGGGGTTTATATTACTATAGTAAATAGTGATCAACTTCTCCTAAGAGTTTACGGTACCTACTTGTCTAAAAATGTTACAAACATATTTTTCTTTTAGATACTACTTTTCGGATGCCGAGGTACGAAAAATTGCCCGCAAGCTGGCCGGTGACTCGGACTGGAAAAACAAGAACATCGACGAAACGTTCCAGGACATTGCGTACCTGTCAGATTTTAAGTTGTTGCAACTGAAAGATAAGTATACTGTAAGTTGAAGTGCGTCATTTGCTTTCCAATATGATTGGCCGATACTTTCTATTTTGCAGAGCTTGTACGATCTGCACATACCCGATAAGCTGATAGTGGCTTCCGGTAAGTTCCGCCAATTGGACGAATTGCTGCCGAAATTGAAGAGCGAAGGCCACCGAGTATTGATCTTTAGCCAATTCGTAATGATGCTGGACATCATCGAAAAGTACCTGGACATCCGTAAATACCAATACCTACGATTGGACGGGCAGACGGCAGTCACCGATCGGCAGGAAATGATTGATCAGTACACGCAGGACCCGAATATTTTCATTTTTCTTCTCTCTACAAAAGCCGGAGGGCTGGGTATCAACCTGACGGCAGCCGATACGGTTAGTTTGGTGTTACAAAATCGCTCTCCATAAAAGGAATAAATTATATTTTTATTTGTAAATACCAGGTAATCGTCCATGACATTGATTTCAATCCGTACAACGATAAGCAAGCCGAAGACAGAAGCCACCGAATGGGTCAAACGAAGCCAGTAAATATTTATAAGCTGATTATGGAGGGTACGATTGAAGAAGAAATGCTCATGATTGCCCAAGATAAGTTGAAGCTCGAAAAGGATGTCACAGAAGAAGGTAAGTCTTTATTTACGTGATAAATTGTTGTTAACATCTTATAATTGTAATTCCCCCTCTTCAACAGGTGCAGACAAAAAGGAAAAGCACAAGTGTATGGTTCGGCTGCTAACGATGGCTCTCGGGATGGATGAGAACAAAGCGGAAACTATGCTCATGAATGAATCACCCAATAAGAACCAACAGGACGAAGACTTTTAAAGCCCGGCTTTTCTCGACTGTAAATTGGATTCGTTAGCTTCATACAATTCCACTCGCCTACCAATTGAAAGTGTTGTTACTTAAGTATTCATTTTCTTTTCTAAAAATCTTCGTCATCAAAGATTTATAAGATTTAGTTCTGGATATCAAACAGTTACTACACTGGATAAATTATTATACCAAAAGCTATGCACTGCAACAGTGGCTGATCGTTCAACTAGCGAACATGGATGTCGATTACCTGTATGTTTTATTGAGATTTGTTTTTCGTCCTGTTAATCATGACTTTTGTCAAGATTCAAATTCTGAGGCATATTTTCGTTTACGTTAGCCACTAAGTACCAGCATGAATGAATTATTTAATGTACCAAGCTGAACACAACAAAAATGAACAGTGATAAATAGCTACCCCGAATAGATTGAATGGTTATTATGTTAGTATCCGAAATATTGCTGTTGTATTGGAAACGTCACAATTCTCTTGAAAACACGCAAAGCTTTCGTCATTCGATTATAACCAATCTGCGACTCAGTGTAGAATTTCGTAGGACGGTGGGTCTTCAAAGGAGAAACTCTTATTTGATTCTGATCCTAAATATACCGTGCTGAAGCTGTAGGGTGCATGTGTGTCGCCTCAAAGATTGTGCGTTCTATGGGGGTTGTTCCGAAAGTCGAAGTGACAAAAGTCACTTCGACTCTCGGAATAACTCCCTATGTATTTCAAATCTTACATATTTATAGTACCGTAAACCACCATAATTCTGCGCACAGCCTAATTCCGCGCATTCGCAACAAAACGGAGGATTTGGGTAAATCAAATACATAATTGAGTCTTAATTCGTTAGGAGTTCCATTGTTTATGGTTTCAAAATGAGTGCTGCATAAATATAAACAATGATAAACATTTCGTTTTTTGTAAGGAAAACTTATTACAAATGAGCATCTTTACAGACGCCAGTGGCTATGCTAAAAATACGCGCAGCAAACAAAACAGCGTGATTCTTTTTGAAATATGTTACGCATCCTTTATGGACATGTCAGTTTAAAGTATTTGAACAATTATTTGAATTGAAACATGCATATAAAGTTAATTACAATAGAAAATCTTATGCGCGGAATAAGATTACTGTTTTTTTTTTTGCTTGACCCCAATTTCGTGGGTTGCATTTCAGAATGCCGTCACGGGAAAATCATTCCGTCCTTGCCTGTTCATAAACCACGTATAAAGTTTTTGTTTAGATTTTAGTTTAGTTTAGAAATTTCGCAGATTGGTTGCCCTACACTCTTCTAAACTTTATGCATAATTAATGTCCAGTCCTGAAATGAATTCTCTGTTTCTTAAGGGTAAAAGGGGCATAGTGAACAGGTGGGGCTAATGAGCATCCCGCATTCCAGTTCTAAGCTTTTAATTGTTCAAATCAAATTAATTGGTTGTAGGTTCAATATCACCATTGCAATGATTATTGACCAATTAGAGGAAGAAGAGCGTAGTGAGCTTCCTGTGCTTTAGCCTTGGATTTCTTATAATTTGAAACAAATTAATTGGTCAATAATGATTGCAATGGTGATATTGAACATACAACCAATCAATTTGATTTGTACAATAAGAAGTTTGGAACTGCACTGCGGCATGCTCATCAAGCCCCACCTGTTCACTATGACCCTCCTTCCCCTACTTGCTAATGGTTTGTATACATCTCCTAAAGACTTAATTGGCCATGCCATCTTTTTATCTTTTTGAAGACCCCTTAAGCATTGAACCATATTGTGTCATGAGAAAATTACGAATGAAGTAAGGGGGACTTTATCACGGCTTGTCTTACCTTGGAGGGTACCTAACCTCAGCAGTATCTTAAGCAAGGATGTTGAAAATAAATAAAGACGAATTATTTAAAGTAAGAGGCGTAGTTGCAAATTATTCATAAAGTGGGAGAGAAGCGTATTGAATAATGATTGAATAATCCTTAAAATCATATTCTAGGGGCTGTTCATAAACTACGTAGACAGTTCTTTTTTGGGATTTGAAGCAATTGTCCATGCTTTCACACAGAGAAATGGTTTTTAATTTCAATAATAAATCACTTGAATTCAACAAAAAATATTGTAGACTCAGAGCCTATGCACATTTTTTCTATGAATCAAACATAAATGTGAATAGGGTAGAGCGCTACTTCGTCGTAATCGCCCATTTCCGTTCTATCGATCAGAAAAGATCAATAATATCAATGATTTCACCGTGCACAAATCAAAAATAGGTTTGTTCCGATGCGTTAGTTCATTAGCTACAACATAAATCCTGTTAGAGCGCATTGTATGAATATTTACGCTCATTGTTCTCAACACAAAAGAAGCGCTCCTAGCGAATCCCCTTTTTCTACGTTTATCCGTAGGACGAAGAAAATCTAATGGCGTTTCAATGCGTTTGGACGGAATTGAAACTCGTAGAACGAATTTAGAATCAAGAAGCAGTATTAGATTTTAAACAATATCGCAACAATTTGTGACTCTTTATCAAATCTAACGGTACGTATGGAAAGGTGAATAAATTTAGAAGTCATCTTTGACAGAAATATTCCATTTTTAGTTAAAACTCGTTCAGAAAATAGAGGTAAAGTGCGCGTTGTGCTTAGTAGGACGGAAATTAGATCAAAAACCCTAGATTAAAAAAAACTGTTTGTTGTTTTTAGAATCAACTTTCCATGTGACTGTGAGCAAATTCAACAATATTTTTATTTGATTCTATCATGACGTTTCTTGAATCAAAACAAATATATTTTGTTCCAATCACGCGCTTCTATTTGAAACAAAAAAAAAAAAGATTTTTGTTTCAAAGAAAATATTTTGTTGATTCTAAAAAAAAGAGCATGTGATGTAAATAACCTGATATTTGATTTATTTTCCATATTAATTGTTTCTTTTAATTTTAGCTTAAATCAAAAAAATTAAATCATTTTTAGGATGTCAAACAATATTTATTATACTTACAAAATTGCAGTATCTAAATAATAATTTTTGATTTACTTTGGCCCTTTTCTCGTCAACCGAAGGTCACCACAGAAACCAACATCCGGAAGTTTAAAGTTTCCCCTACCCGATGATGTTGTTGGTTTGCGTGAGTGAACTTCGGTTCACAAGAAAAGGGCATACAAATGCTTGTTTACAAAAAGCTGTTATGATGTTTTCACATGTTCCTCTTGAAATAATGAACTGAAAATTAGTGTAACTGGAGATTAAAAAGTGTTATTTGAAAAAAATACCTGTGGTTCACTCGGAAATAGTGACGTAGCTCAACTGCTCTACTTTTCAATTAGTCGGGAGTCTATATGGAAAAACGGTCCTTAAACTCGTCGACCACGATTTGCGTTATGATGCGCTTGTCAGATCTTGCAAAATGTTTATTTGTTTCACATTTTTTCAGGATTGTTTGGCCTCTTGCGGATGTTTGTATCAAAAAAGTTGCTGTACAGTTAGCTCTCGTTACATCTGATTGCTGAAGCGCAAGCGGCGCAAGTGAAAAAAAAATAGAAGACGTTGATTCAGCTAACGGCGGAAGATTCTGTTTATTTATAAAGTGAAATCAGCTTTGGGCGTACTTGAAGATTAAACATCACTTACCAGGATTTTTCTCCATGAATTCAACGCATGAATGCACTTTGTCCTTTCCGCTAAAAATGGCTGCTGAATAAGATCCTCCACTTCCTTCCGCTCGATGATTTCCAAGCTATCAACTGAGTATCGATTCGCTGAAATAATTTCAATTATTTAAACGGCAAAAATGTATTAATTTAGAATTTTCTTACCTATGAAAGCACCGACTACTGCTTCGCTCAAACCGAATGATTTCAATAATTTAAATAGTTCCGTACCAAGCGTTTCAACCTCCAGCTCTTCAATCACATCTTCCTCTGACGAATCCATTGTTCCATGATGTAATAAAATGGCGGTCCACACATAGACAAAAAATCAGATCATTTCCAAGAGATTTGTTTTAAACAAAAAGCAAAGTCTTTGTTTCTAATAACAACTTTGTAGAATGAACTCTACTATACATTAGAAACAAAGATTTGTTCATTGTTCAGTCGGATAAGCAGTAGGGTGTGACCGCATTTCAGCATACCTAACTTTACATTAAATCAGTCGTCTGACAGCTATGTACAATTTATTTTAAAGTATTCGTAATGTAACTCGTGAGCAAAGCATTTGATGCAAGAATGTTGAATATAAGCTGTTTGTATTCATTGCTTTTAACGCCCATGACGGAAATGGGTCCCATATGCCGAAATAGTGCTGTGCCCTATAATGCATAATCACTTCGCACTGAATCAGTAATGAATAATTTTTACTCATTTTTATTTCAGAACATGTTTACAAAAAAGGGTAAAAAGTAACAATTTTTCAATATTTCGAAAATAATCATTTTTTGACGGCCTTACTTCGACTAGTCTCATCCCGTTGTAGTAGTTTATTATCGACACTTATATTATATTATAATGATATCTTATAACTAATATGTATATTACAGGAAGAGGTTTTAAAGTATGTGTTTTTTCTCCACTCTCACGTTTCTACTTCCGAATAAACTCTGGGCATATAACTTTTAGGTTCACTCGGGCAAAATGGTATGGTTCACATTTACGATCCTCGAGTTTCATTATCTTCAGTGATTTCAGATTCTTCACAGTACGGTAGAGAACTACTTCGGCATAAGCACCCATTTATGATATATACACCCAACCGGGGGATGTGAGATTCGCTTACAATTATATGGGATTCATCATTGGAGGATGTTAGTGGACACCGCATTAACCGAGGATGCGATAAACCGAGCTGCGGTCCGATGCAAGAAAATGGGGGAAAAAATGTTGAGTGTATTAGTGAGTGATATTAATCATGTCGAAAAAAAAATGGGGAGGGGGACTCGAACAACGAACGTTGCGATTATCACACCTATGCTTTCTCCACTGCTCTCTCCATACTTCTAAAATAGGCTAAAAGCAAACAAGAAGCGCTCATTTCCTCTCATGCTCGACTTCATATGCTTTTCTGCTGGAGAGACTCGAGGCAATTGTGTGAGTCGTTCTACAATGTTATATAAATAAAAGGCTTACTGGTATAGTGGAAAGCGTATGGACAGAACACGAAATAAAAAAGAGAAAATAATTGCATCATCTGTATGGTCAACTTATATCAATCTCTGCGGAGGATGATAGGAATTGTAACCAGTGTTGGCAAAAACAGAAATCAACTGATATTTTTCCGCTCTCATGCGCTCGCAATATCACGCGTGTTGTTGGAAAAAATATCATGCTTGATATTGATTTTACAAGCTCCTTTGATATTGCGGGACTATACACAACGTGCATAAATCAGGCTGAGAGTTGACTCGACACAAAAATGATTCCATTGCACATCGTTTTCTTAGAAAGAGAAAGCATAGTTTGCTATCTATTTTAGTCTTCACCGATGGCAGACGCGAAGGGATTGCTGCAAGCCGTTATGGAAGTTTCGGTTGCATTCGGATGTAAAGCAAAAATCATTAAATTCAATCTCACCACAGTTTAGTGAGATTTGCAGTTGGTGAGTTTTGTTAGCTTGATATTCCGAGCTGCGATATCACAGCTTGCAAAATCACCCGCTGTTGTTTGCTTGTTGATTTTTGTCTACGAAAATCAAGCGTGAACTTGGGCGTTGGTGAGATTTGATTTTTTGATATTTTCCCAACACTGAATGTAACTAACATTTAATCAAAGACATCATATCAAGAAGACTGGCAACTTTGCCAGAATCCAAGCGACAGATACAATAGCGCTGCGCTTGAGTGAAGGTGGAAGCAACGCATAGAAAAATGAGCAAATACACAAACCTTTCTTCTGAGGATGTAATCTTTGCTATCCAATTCGTTCGAAGCATTTACCTTTGAGTGGCAGATGACGCGATTGTACCTGTCTCATAGCGCTCGTTTGAGAAAATGGAAGAGTTGCCAGTCTTCTTGGTTTGTTGTCTTCGATTTAATGTAATATATTTTTGGTTTTCGAATATCAATGATTTTTATGTGAACGAATCAATAATACATTTCGTACGATAGTCAATAAGAACGCATAATATGAATATTTACATTTATTCTTCTAAAACACAAAAGAAGCGCCCCTAGGAAATTCATTGTTTACCCAAGTAACCAAAAGTTCTGATAAAAGACTATTTGTGGCTTAAGCAGCTTGGTTAAAAGTGGTCCATAGAATTCTAAGCAGCCTCATTTTTAAGTCGTTATAAGAACTTGAAAGTTCCGGTACAATAATTGAAGAGCATTCTAAGCAGCTTCTGCCGGAACTTGAACGGAACTTTTAGAAAATAAATTAAAAATGGTTTCTGTCCTCTACACCAATTCTATATTAAGTTCGCACTTTTATGAAAGTTATTTCCAAAGGCAGGTATTAATGTATATTGATTTATCAGCATTAGTAGTAGAATTGGAGCTGCACGAACCGCTACGCCATCTGAGATATATTAAAGTGAGCTATTGTCCCACCTACTGTTGGAGTTTTCAGTGCCAGATTACTGATTTGAATATGAAACACAATACCTTGATGAATTTTAAATTGGTGTTTGTCCGCATGGTATTCCAACACACTTGTGGCGCAGTATTTAGCAATCGTAGATCGCATGCCGAATACACGGGTTCGAATCCAGGAAATTACTCCTTATTTTTTATGTTTGGATATAATGTTGATGTACTGCATAAATACAAGAATTATGATTTATTCGGACCACTAATCATTTCATATTTACGTACATTAAATTTTGTTACTAATAAAGACTTGTGCGGATTGCTTCATGTGGCATGAAAGTTCTGTCGGGACTTTATTTGAACTTTATGGAACTTGAAAGTTCTGTCGGAACTTCATTTGAACTTTATGGAACTTGAAGGTTCGGGCACAACTTTATTTAAACTTTATGGAACTTGAAGGTTCGGGCGGAACTTTATTTGAAGTTTATGGAACTTGTAAGTGATTTTAATCGTTGAATGCGGAACTTTTGGTTACTTGGGTATGCCTTCATCCGTATGCCAAAGTGAAACCAATGACGTTTCAATGTGTTTAGATGGAATTGAAGCTCGTATGACGAAATTGGAATCAAGAAGTAGTTTTAGATTTTTAACCATATCTTAACAATTTATGACTCTTTATCAAAGCTACCGGCTCGTTTAACCACAAACGAAGTGACAGACGACTAACTGGCGAAGAAATCAATTAAAATAATGTGGTTCGCTGTAATAGAATTTTTATAGAAGCTTGTGCCATCATCCACCAGATGGGATAGTATTTTTGTTTTGGTTTTGCACAAAGTTGATTTTGTGTACAATGATTCTTTGTGTGTGCAAAGAGTGTATCATTTTGCCATTTTTTTATGCATTTCAGTTTTGAGTATAGTGAAAGAGATAGAACCAAAACATTCTAGTACATTTGGTGAAAATGCTAGTTCAATCCAGTAGTAGTGTTGCCATGTGGTACAATCCAGTAGTAGTGGTGTTGCCATGTGGTACACTGAAAAATTGCAATAGCAGGTTAGTCACCAAAGTTTTCGAGCCGCTCCGTCTGTCACTTCGTTTGTGGTCTAACGCTAAGAGGAAGAGGTGACAATTGGCTTCTTCCTCTTTTATTTCTATCTCTATCTCTATCTTCATCTATCTCTATCTCTACCTTACGCACATGAAATCGGCCAATCAGGAGCTGGTTCACGCTTGACAGAAAGGTGGTTCATTTTCGCCCCGTATTGTCACCTCTTCTCTTAGGTCTAACGGTACGTATGGAAAGGTAAATAAACGCAAAGGTCATGTTTGATAGAAACATTTAATTTTTTGTACAAACCCACTCGAAAAGGAGAGGTAAATTGCGGGTTGTGCTTAGTATGACGGAAATAAGATCTTAACCCTATTTACTTCATGGGTAGGAATTCTAGGACGGGATTCTTTCATCCAGTAGACAGTTTATGAGACAGCAATGGCTTGAATGCTCATACACGCAAGCCAAAAATGTATTACATTAAATGTTCGTCGCATTTCCTATCATCCTCCACAGTGAATCCCACAGAGAATGGTATCAGAGAATAATTTCTCACACATATACTCAAATCACATTTTTCGGCCTCGTTTTTTTTTTGTATTGGACCGCATCAGTAAATCTCATCCTCCGTTCATGCGGTCTGCACTAACAACACATCGTTTGTGCTAACATCCTGCGATGATGAATCCCACATGATTGTAAGCAAATCTTACATCCCCCGGTTGGGTGTAGCAATAAAGTAAAAAAATATGATAATGTAAAGAAAAACAAACTTTGGATACCTAATTTGAAAGGACAAAATACCGACCTGTTCGGCAAAAGTTAAAGTCGGTTTGGAGGGCTTTAAAAAATAGAATGTGTCGGTAAAACGTAAATGAAGCTGGCTAAAGTTTTACAGATCAATCCGAACCACCGAACGGTTTGGTAATCTTGCCAATACATTCGCTAAAACTATCCTCGTCCCCCTTCCCTTCGTAGTTTGTGAACAGCTTTTTTTCTGTGAAGTGAAGAGACCTATTGAAGCTTCATTTGTGGCTTTTATAGAATGCGTCACCAGATTATGTCTCGTAGCTTGCAAACAAAAACCTGCAAATTCCCTTTGTATAAGACGCTGTTACCAGTATTCAAAAAAACTGCACCAGTGTTACAACAAATCCATGGAGGTTGTCAAATCTGTCGATCCCGAATATGATGTCCGACGTATGGAAACAAGTTTATTATCGTCACCGGTCGTTTGTTGCAAAATTGAATTTCACTTTGCCTCAGCGACTGCCCACCAGTGTACCAACGTAGTTCGAAAAGATTAGTCAAAAACTAGTATCCCCTAAAAATCAACCGGCTTAATTTGTTATTCGTTATCGCATGCTGTCTGCCTGAACCTATCACAACAATCGGCGCCGTCCTTTGTATACCTTTCATTTGAAACTAGCCTACAATTTGTTTCCTGATTACATAATTACGATCTGCGCAATCGGTGGCTGCGGATCCGAAAACTTGTCACTGGTTTATTTTTAATTATAAGTCTTTTTGGATCCAATCGAACAACTAATCACCTATACATTTTTTTTATAGGTCGTCTGGTATAGAAAACCTTTGGCATTATTTTTAAAGGTATCCGGGAGAGCACATCATATCATTTCCCACAATTTATTGCTCGAACATAGACAAGAAGATTATCGGTAGTTAAATTGCTGTGATGGATATAACCCGTTGAAATGAATGTAATGCTTTGACATCTGAACCGTTGTGCGATAAAGTGGTACATATCCACTTTAGTAAATTTTACAGAAGACGCTATTATTCGAAATACTCGAATAATTTATTCTGTTCAATAGATTTCCTCAACTACATTGCACCAATGTGATGAAAGGGAGGTGCACAGCAAAAAAATAATTTTGATATCACATCAAAGTGGATGCACTACAATCATGTCGAAAATTTCATGTAATTTTTATGACCACATAAATAAACAAATGCAGTAAAAGCAGCGTAATGTCAGTTCATGCATTGTATTAATGATAATTTTGTCCTTTTTAGCAAGTAATATTACACCATATTTTCGACATGATTGTAGTGCATCCACTTTGACGTGATATCAAAATTATTTTTTTGCTGTGTGTGGTTGGTTGGTTGTCTTTATTAAGGAGATTTTCATCCAGACGCTGGTTCATCTCCGGGATTAAATGTGGTTACACAAGAACTAGTGAAATTTGGTTGAGGTACTCAAAATGTTGTATACCTGATGAACATGTACCACTTTTACTGTGAACAAAATGTTACTGTGAACCACACAGCAAAAAATTAATTTATCACATCAAAGTGGATGCACTTCAATCGTGTCGAAAATATGGTGTAATATTACTTGCCAAAAAGGGTAAAATTATCATTAGTCAATTATCAGTGCATGTGCTGACATTACGTTGCTTTTACTGCATTTGTTTATTTGTGTGGCTATAAAAATTACATGAGATTTTCGACATTATTGAAGTGCATCCTCTTGGATGTAATATTAAAATTTATTTTTTGCTGTGCAGAAAACGTTGAAAGTTAAAGTGGTACACAGCAAAAAAATAATTTTGATATCACATCAAAGTGGATGCACTACAATCATGTCGAAAATTGCATGTAATTTTTATGACCACATAAATAAACAAATGCAGTAAAAGCAGCGTAATGTCAGTTCATGCATTGTATTAATGATAATTTTGTCCTTTTTAGCAAGTAATATTACACCATATTTTCGACATGATTGTAGTGCATCCACTTTGACGTGATATCAAAATTATTTTTTTGCTGTGTAGGTACATGTTTGTGATACTTCCAACACGGGATATCTCGTGAACCTGACCATATAGATGTTTATTGCCCTCGGCAAAGTTGTTCAGGTGACAAAGGCCTTTTGGATGTTGGACAGATTAGTTAAGAATTCTCTTACTACGCAGCGTCGATATGAACTTTGTGTAAATGCAATATCTTTATATCCTGATCGTTAAAGAAGTTACTGTATTTGGGAAAGTTGTTCAGGTGACCAAGGCTTTCTAAATGATAGACAATCTAATTCTGAACTATCTCACTATGCAGTGCTATATCTCGATAGCCTGACCATCTAGGAAATTGCTGTCTTCAGTCATGTTGTTAAAGTGACCAAGGCTTTCCGGCTGGTAGACAGCTAAGTTCAGCGTTCACTTACTACACTGTGCTAGTGGTCATGGTAACATCCAGTATGTTCTATATCTGAAGATCCAGGCCATCCAGGAAGTTTTTATTTTGGCAAAGTTATTCAGATGATCAAGTTATACCTTGATATCCTGACTATCTAGCAAGTTGCTGCTTGCGGAAAATTAGTTCACAAGAGCAGATTAAATCAAAACTCTTTCACTGCGCGGAGATAGTATTCATGTGAACTGTATACATGTATGTGCTATATCTTGAGGTCCTGGTCATCTATGAAGTTGCTGTCGCATAACAATATCGGTATTTTTGATATCGTATCGACGCACAGAGGAACAACTGGAACAAAAACCTGGCCAAAATAAGAAAACAAGATTTTCTTGATTTTTCATGCTTCTTTATTTTTTTTTATATATTTCAATATATGTAGCATAAAGTAACAACGGAATAAAAACGTTACATTTTGTTTACAAATTTTGAGACGTGTTCAAAAACTGAAGAAATTCGAAGCTTCTTGTTTTCCAAAAAGTAACCATGTAATAATTACGCCTACCAGATATAAATAATTTGATCAAGAGACAAGTATTATAATAAAATGGGTACTTTAGGCTCTCTTCTAACAAGTTATGAGATAAAAACCTTTAAATTTAAATAATGTCTTATTTTTTCAACACTATGAAAAAAATGTATTTTTTATGTTTTTTTGTGCTGTTTTAGACTTGAAAAAGTTGTTGAATCTTGCGCGATCAGATCATATAATCTATGAACGAATGAAAGTTCACGTTATTATGAACACATTGGCATTAGAAACTCGTCCGGAGTCGTCCGGATAGGCGATTGCAAACCATTTGAAAATGGCATGTTTTGCATCATTTCGTGGCAAAATTTTATCCCTTTATAAGGTCATACTTCCAGAAAACTTCCGTAACACAACGGTTTTCTGCAGATACCTATGACAAACTTACCGAGTACTACTTCTTTAATCTAGTACATCAATTGTGGTACTAGATTAAAATTACACTTCAGTAAACTACTCCCGGTTGATACCCATTGCCAGCATTATTTTACTAATGTTGCTAAGGTTTTTAATCTAGTACCTCAATTGATGTACTAGCATAAAGGAGTGTAACGCTAGAAAAACCATGTGACATTAGTTTATCTTTATAATTTGTGTGTGTAGCAAGAGTGAGGTTTCTTTGCCTTGTAATTCTATGTTTATCACAGACCGTTTACCCCATAAAGTATTTCACTTTTGAGGTAGATACTGTAAATTTTGAAAATTAGCGAGTGCCATTTGGTTGTAATACTCTCTCATACACACACACACACACACATTTACCCATTCGATTTTACATACACATAGGTTCGTTCAAGCTAAACTAGCAGAGCGTCATATCTGGCGATAACGAATGAAAATAAAGCAGAATCTGTGCACGGTAACCGCAAACTACTCAATATTGAACACAAAGATTATAACTTAACGAGCGTAAGAAATCGCAAATTATGTTATTAAAACTTTCGTTATTTTTTATTATTTTTTTATTACAGGGCAATGATTCTTGGATAGTTTCTTTACTCTTTTTTGTTAAATAATCCTTATATTAAGCAGAAGAATAAAAAAATCCTACTTTCAAAACCAATTACTTTTTTTATTCGTATGGATGATGAAAGGCCAGATATGCACTGCTAAGTAGATGGATTTTAAAAGTTAAAGTTAACAGAAGTCCTAACACCTATTAATATTAAATATTTTAATATATATTAGCAGAAAATTGCTCAAAACAAGTGGATATAATTTTGGCCAGGTTTTTGTTCCAGTTACTCCTCTGTGCGACGTGTAGAAGCCTTAAATTGATGTCTAACGTCATTTCTTAATCTAAAATGGCGTCTTCCGGTTTACGAAGTACTATCATGTGCCCTAATATGCACAAGCCTGTGGACTTGGAGACATACTTCAAGTCCCCGCGTACATCGTACGGGTTAGGCAAAAATGTGCGTCTATCTTAAAAACTGTCGCATTAATGGCCCTTCGCTCATTTTCAACTTCTATTCAATTTTCATACTGCCGTACTCTAACGGAACTATCCACCTACCCTCTTCTAAAGATCATTCTCTAGCTAATAAATCATCACACTAAAGCTTCATGTTAGCATTTCCAACCAACTCCTAATATGCATGCTTTTTTTTTAGCTATTAGACGCCATTTACAATATGGGTACTTTCGATAGGAGAAAATTCAGGCCAAACAGCAGATTAAACATATGTCCGACTTTACCTCTCCGATGAAACTTCGTATAACTGATCGCTATGAGGAATATATCACTCGAGCCTAATTTTTCAAAATGGCCTATTCGAAATTTTTCCAAATCATTGCACTTAAGTATTTTCCACAAATCATTGCACTTATCAGGGCCATACAAAATTTGTGAAAGAGTTCAGCACTTTGAATGTCATTCCAAACAAACCACGTTAAGACGAACGCAGTCAACGGCCAATTCAAAGCATCACCAGAATGGCGAAGACAATAACTTGCAAGGTGCTCAGGATTTGTCCAACTTCGGGAAGGACTTGGTCACCTGAACAACTTTCCCGAAGACATTAACTTTTTAGGTGGTCAGGATCTCTTGTTCCAGCTTATACAGGAAGTTCACATGTGTACTAGCGCCGCGCACGGAAAGAATTCTGAACTAATATAGATTCAAACAAAACGTCGATCATCGAAACATTACTCATTAAACCCGTTCCAAAAATATACATATTGTAGGGTGTTCAAGCAATAAGTTTGGTTTGAATTATTAGAATGGCACATGTACCAATTGTACCACTCTATCTCGCAACGAAATGGCGATTGTGATGTACATATACCATAATTTAAATAGTGCATAACAAGTCTTTAAGCTATAATCACCACCACCAACCATCAACCACCAATATAAACTTTTCGATATTATTCCTATTAAATCCTTGCAATATGATGCCGTTAATGCAAAACCTCAAAAATGATCTTGATAGGACCTCCAAATTCTAACTAATGCGCTAGATGACGAAATCTAATCGAAATGACGTCTGAGACAAAGTTGTACACTCAAAATAATTTTCACTTCAATGCTACGTGAAAACATACGTAGATTTTTTCCATCGTACTTTTCGCGTAAGAACTATATGATTATCATGTAGGGGCACTCATTTCATGACCATCTGTTGGCTGGTTTTTCTTAATTTTAATGCTTATTACAGCAAAATTCATGATACTTCTTTACTCGCCTTAGAGCGTTCAATTTATTATAAACAAAAGAAAGAAAAAACATTGCTATAAAACCTAATCAGGAGCTCGATGTTTGGTCAACGTGCTTCCATGGGACGATTGCACTTCCCGGCTTCGTGGTAGCTTTGCCTCCATTTGAGCTTCCTATGACTGGTAATACCAGTCATTATCTTCCCGTTCCGGTAAGAAGTCGTGAGCTGTAAACTCGACTGCTGCAGCCGGCCATTTTTGCTTCCGTGGCTATCGATTATCACGCTGATGGTATCTGACGAGGATCCATAGTGGAAAGGAAGACAAAAGTCAACTGCTTCTTCTGCTTGCTACCACAAACGAAGTGACAGACGACTAACTGGCGAAGAAATCAATTAAAATAATGTGGTTCGCTGTAATAGAATTTTCTTAGAAGCTTGTACCATCAGCCACCAGATGGGCTAGTATTTTTGTTTTGATTTGAACATAGTTGATTTTGTGTGCAATATGATCTTTGACAGTGTGCAAAGAGTGTATCATTTTGTCATTTTTTTATGCATTTCAGTTTAGAGTAAAGTGATAGAGATAGAACCAAAATATTCTAGTACATTTTAGTGTTGCCATGTGGTACAATCCATTAGTAGTGTTGCCATGTGGTACAATCCAGTAGTAGTGGTGTTGCCATGTGGTACACTAAAAAATTGCAATAGCAGATGCGTCACCAAAGTTTTCGAGCCGCTCCGTCTGTCACTTCGTTTGTGTTGCTACCTTCAAATAAACTAATCATAAATCGAATATTTTACAGCAAAATTTAAATCTCATACTTACGTTTTTACCAGTCCTAAAAATACAACAGTAACAAATCTGCATCTTTACACTCATGCCGCCATGTTGAACACCCAAGTGAGTGCCCTACTTTTTTCATACGTGGAATTCACTTAAGACTTACGTGAGACGCTAGGTATGTGGAAATCACTTAATTTTCATTGGATAAATAAATGGGTGTAATTGGAATGTCTTTTCACATTCAGCTGGCAGTGCGTAGATTTTACGAGAGTCACGTAAAGTAGACTGAAGTGAGAAAATTGAAACGTTACGTGATTTTTCACGAAGTATTAAAGAGTGGATTATTTTGAGTGTAGGACACTGCATTGTATTTTCAGAAAAAAATTACACACTGAAAAAAAAAACTAAAATGTGTTTGACAAAAAAATAAAAAAAGAAAGTGTTAGAAAAAAAAAAGATGTTATACGATTTTGATCAATTATGAAGGATTAATTGTGTGTAACATCAGAAAAGTTAGCATTTTCGAAAAACTTTTAAATAAACATAAGTTTAAAAATCTGAAAAATGTTTCTTTTTTTTTGTGATTTTTAATAAATTGTGCTTCTTTTGATATTGAAGTTTTTAAAAGCTCGTTTTATTTTTAGTAGAAAATTTGGTTTTATTTTCAGTGTGTATTTATTTCTGAAAATACAATCCATTTTCCTACAACGCTGTTTCAGACATCATTTCGATTAGAAGAGCCATTTTCGTACTGTTGCTAAATATCGAACACATCATTTTTAAAATTAGGCGTGTGTCAAAATGGTCCAATTCCAGTACAAACTTGGTTCATGCCCCTTATGCGATGTTCCATGGAATTTGTTGTGGATACAATAGAGCAGTAAGTTAAAAAATTCTCCTACCTTCTCCTAACTGTGACTTCATTTTGAAAATGATGTTCTTACATGTGAGTCACCCTGCTCGCGAAAACCCCCCGAAAGTTTTTAAAGTAGTTCCTGGAAACTCGTGGAATTGTTGTTCGTGTTGTTCCGAGAGTTTCATTAAAATTTTGGATAAAACGAACATCAGAAAATTATGAGCAAATTTAAATGGAATTCTGTGATTTTCATCCTCTGCGAAGATCAGTCAAGTTTAGAGAATTTTAGGAAGTTTTTTAATATTTAGGGAAGTTCTGAGTAGATCAGAGATCTTCAGAGCAGAGGAAGTTTCATTGAGTTCCAAATCATTATGAGATATTCAGAGAGTTTAGGAAACTGGATGTCCATAAAAGCTCAGGATATATAAGAATTCCGTGAGCGTTTAAGAAGTTTTCAAAACTTAACGAAAATTACGGAAACTTCAAAGAATATCAAGGAACTTCAAGGAAATCAAATTAATTTCGGTAAGCTTCAGGGCATTTTCGAGAATTGAGGGAACGTCACGGAATATTTAAAGAAGTTTATGTTTTCATGTGATGTCTAGAGAATTTCACAAATGTTTACAGATAAAGATCCAATTGGGGCAATTGTGAGAACTTCACCACAGTTCCGTAAACTACCCAAGTAACCAACAAGCCCGCTAATTCGCCTTTTTGCAACATAAGGCTGATAAACAGGTAACATAGGGCATGCTAAGCTTTATATTAGAAGCATATTGGCCTTATATTGCAGAAAGGCAAATTAGCGGGCTTGTTGGATACTTGGGTACGTCTCAAATAGTGTTACATAACATATGGCGAGTTGACTGCAGACAAGCTTCAATCAGTAGGGAACAAAATTGTATGTAACATACAGATATAAGAATTCCTATATTAGAATTAAGAGCACTCCTTAATGGGGGCGCATGGCTTTGAGGTGGGTGGGGAGCGCTCATTTAATAAATCAATGAGTAACCAGCTCTAAATTTACCATGACTACTGCTCACGATTTTGCTTTAGCTTTTCAATAAATTTCATTAGAGTACCCAAGTAACCATAGGCATAGACCTTTTTGGCTATATATGGGCCTCATCAGAACTTACAAACACAGATATAGTCGTTTGTTCAGTTGTCTACAGCCAAAAAGGCGAAATAACGTGCCTATGGTTACTTAGGTAGACCCTGGGAAATAGATTTGTAAAAAAAACTGTAATTACTTTCAAATTCACTTCACTTATCGCTCATTCATTACGATTAAATTGCTTGAATAATCATTCAGGCTTAGCTTCAATAGTATTCACTAACTTCTTTTTTATAGACTTTACTGTTCGGCGGTCTGGTCGGAAAAGATCAGATCCGGTTCTTGTTTTTAATATTAAATTCTGTAGTAAAATTTTCCTTCGTCTCCTGATCTAAGAAATTACATTTCGCTCAGTTGACATGCTACCCTAACTTAACTTACTGATACGCCTTACGGATTCGAGAACTGATTTTGTCTATTTTGTAGGCGCAAATTTAAATAAAAATAAGGTTCTGCAAGACTGCAAGTCCGTTTCACATCAACGCAACATTGACGTGACTACACCCAACCGGGGGATGTGAGATTTGCTTTCAATTATGTGGGATTCATCATCAGAGGATGTTAGTGGAGACCGCATGAACATTAAGGATGCGATATACTTTACTGCGGTCCAATGCAAGAAAATGGAAAAAGAAAAATGTGGAGTGTATAAGTGAGTGAAATGAATCATGTCGGAAAAAAAGGTTGCCGAACTGAGGGGACTTGAACCACGGAACTTTGCGATTATTAGACCTGTGCTTTTTCCACTGCTCTCTCCATGCTTCTGAATTGGATAGCCTAAAAGCAAACAAGAAGCGCTCATTTCCTCTCATACTCGGCTTCGTATGCTTTTTCTGCTGGAGAGATTCGAGGCAAGTGTGTGCGTCGTTTTACAATGTTATAAATAAAAAGCTTACTGGTATAGTCGAAACGTAGATAGAACACGAAATAAAAAAGACAAAAAACCATTACATCGCCTGCATGGTCATTTTCTAACATTCGCTGAGATGTTCATGAACAGAGGATGATAGGAAATGGAATAATTTTACTGTTCTGGTTTTCGTTCGTTTATGGTTTGCAATACAAGCCTCGAAACCTGTGAGGTTTCGACCACTGTCTCAAAAACGAGTAGCTTAAGCGTCACCTCCGAAGAGGACCACTCGTCACGGTTTGATTTGCCCGGCAAGAAACCCAACAAGGCGGGTTCACGTGTAGAAGAGACCGAAATTTAAATTGAGGGCGATTTAGCAGACTGAAATCCCATCAGGGATTGAGATCCTCACAGATAGAGGCTGCTTCAAACAGTCTTAGGCGAAAGTTGGTGCTAGCCATCGTTCTACTGAAACACAGCAACCCCACTCACATTTATAATCCCTAGAGGAACTTTCCCTTTCAGATTTCCTCCACCGATCATGATACGTGAGTGCGGAGACTGTTTTCCCAGGCAGTCCAACCTGGAGTACTTTTTTATAATGGGTTTATTTTTCCAGGTTCATTTGCCGTAGCTTTGTGGAGCCGATATTCATTGTTTAGATTACAAAATTACTTAAAACTAACGTTAGTAAAGCGGGGGCCTATTACTCGCGGCTATCTCGAGGTTAGTGGTAACAAATTGTAACACTGGAGTAGATTCAGCTAACAATCAAATGCTACAACAAATAACGCAAAAATAGAACTACGCCAAATGTGAAAAATCTAGTCAATCAAAATTAACATTACTGGGAAAGCTTAAAATTTTCGAAAACAACATTTATTTCAGGGGCAAATAACGGAAATCATTACATAATGCATTAGAGTTCCTAACCTAGGTGCGGTGCCGGTGGTTTAGTGGTAAGCGTGATTGCCTCTCACCCAGCAGGCTTGGGTTCAATCCCAGTCGGGCGCCGCCGGGATGTTCTGAAACATAACATCTCTGATCACGCCTTCCTTCGGAAGGGAAGTAAATCCGTTGGTCCCCGGTTCATGAGTTGATGGGTCGATAGGTAGGGAGGGTCTGGGTGTGTTTAGCTGCCTCCTTGGCGTCGGTAGCATTGGTGCTCAGCGGAAAACAATATCGACGGAAAACAAATTAAGGAAAAAAAGCAGGAATATTCAGCAGGGTAGAGTGCTACTTCGTCGTAATTGCCTATTTCCGCTTTATCGATCAGAAAAGAGCAATAATATCAATGATTTCACGGTGTGGAAATCAATAATAGGTTTGTTCCGATGCGTTAATTCATTAGCTACAGCATAAATCCTATTAGAGCGCATTGTATGAATATTTACGGTCATTGTTCTCAAAACAAAAGAGGCGCTCATAGCGAATCCACTTTTTCTACGTTTATCCGTAGGACGAAGAAAATCTAATGGCGTTTCAATGCGTTAGGACTGAATTGAAATTCGTAGAACGAATTTAGAATCAAGAAGCAGTATTAGATTTTAAACAATATCTCAACAATTTGTGACTTTTTATCAAATCCAACGGTACGTATGGAAATGTGAATAAATTTAGAAGTAATCTTTGATAGAAATATTACATTTTTTGTTCAAAACCGTTATAAAAAGAGAAGTAAATCGGGGATTGTGCTTAGTAGAACGGAAATTCGATCAAAAACCCTACTTGTTCCTTTCCAATATGTTTGTTTGCTAGCTCTCCCTAATGGGGTGTTTACACTTATGCTATTTCACTTGCGCTAATGAGCTAGCTGCTAGCAAAAAAAGCTCACTAGCATAATGTAAACAGGGCATCAGCGTCTACCAGCATGAAATTTCAAGAGCTACTGAAATTCGTGCTAGTTCGCGAGTACACTAGCGCGAGTAAATCCGCACAGATGTAAACACCCCATAACCGCGTGTGCGGTTTTCTGAACTAGTTCAAGCGATTGTTAGTCTATCCTGTTACTTGCCTTCGAGCTCATGTGTTTGCATGTGTGGAGATTTGCATGCATTTCATTTACTCACGGTACCATCGATGTCGTCGCTGCTTAAACCGTATCGGCAAAGCAGTATCTCTTTGTCGGCGTGAAGTCGGAAAAGTAGCACCCTATTCAACGGTGGTGGTGTTGCGCATTGCACCCGGACTGGTGCGGTACAGAAATTCTTAATCGACCTTCGAGTTGGTACTGATTCTAGCGCAGATGTCAACGAGGGGATCGACGAATAGGCACAAAATCACGTTGGTTCACGTGGTGGATGCTGGTGGATTTGGCCAACGCTCTGTCGGAGAATAGGGTAACGGTGTCCCCCTTCCGGATTCTTCCCAAACCGGGAACCTTGACGCTGAAGCGTGGGGTCTAGAGAGCGCGATCTTTTATCATGGGTGTGGTGTGCCGAGCAAAACCATATATCGCTAGAAGCGATGAGGTGCAATCTTCACAAAAACGATCCTGCACAAAAAGCCGTCGATCGGCTTTCTTTCTATACACTTTGCACACACACAAAGTTGACCGCACATAAGTTTTGACCTAACGTTTGAAGTAGACTACAAGCACGAAAAACAAACCGCGACACTAAGTACACTTAAGTACTAACTACTCGCACTCCCGCTTCTTCCCCGGTTCAAGTCACGATTAGAAGTTCTAGAAATCCGCAGATATGTGTAACTTCAACGGTCATCGTGGCCGGAAGTACGTCAAATTACCTAAGTAATCCAACCACCTTTCAAACGAAAATTCTGATCATCTTTCTCTGGAAAACGTTCAATACTACATCTCTTTCCTTATCATGCAATTCCAATATATTATCTTGCTCAAACCTATTTTCGGTTACTCTTTTATAAAAGAGAACGGTTCGGATTCAAATTCCGGACTTTAACGAACAGGTAGCGTATTCGGGTCAAATGGAATGAATTTGCTGAACGTATTGGGAATTCATTGATTTTTGTATGACAAGTGTAACTCTACATGAGTGGAAATTCCTTGGTGGGGAACACATTTATGAATTCAATTGTTAAAACGCAATTTGATTAAATGAGTAAATTGTATAAATATGAATTATGTACAAATGAATAACTTACTAAATACATGAAAAGCGTTCTTGTTACAGGTTTCAGTTTATATGGGCAGCCTATCATATTCATTTTCTTCTTTTGACTTAACTGTGTCCTCACTGGGACGTTACGCCGGCTCTCAACTTAGTGTTTTTTGAGCAATCCACAGTTGTTAATTGAGAGAGATCTTTCTAAGCCGGTACCATTTTTGTATTAGTATATATAGTGTGGCAAATAAAATCATACTCTATGCTCAGGGTTGTCGAAAAATTTTCCAACATGAAAAAATCCGGAGCCGGGAAAGATTCTTATGATGGTTCGAGACCCCTCGCCCCTCTGTAAGGGGGGGGGGGGGGTCTCCCATACAAATTAAACAGAAATTTTTGCATAACTAAATTAAATCAAATTAAATTAAATTAAATTTCGTTCATTTAGTTGCAAGCGTAGCAACGCTCGCACGGGGTTCAGCTAGTTATATATAAATGTAAATTCCAAAGAATGCAACCCACTTCTTTAAAACCAAACATTGCAAACAAGCAAAGATGCACGCACGTTGCCGTGCTATGTTCATTTCACAGGAAGGATCATCGACCTTATCGAAGACAAAAATTATGAATTGGACCCAAAAATAAAACACACTTCAATACCGTCTCGACTACCCTGAGAAGAACAACATTAGGCAATCAGCATCCGGTTGATCTTGAACTTGTTTTATTCCACTTGGTCGGTTTTATGTTTGCAAGAGAATCCCTTGGCAAAAATAGGTCTTCTTCTTTATACCACGATAATTGTATTTTTTGGCGGTCCCTTTTCGATCCTCGCTCGAGCTCCATCGAATCTAACGAATGTGTTTTTTTTTTATTAAAATTTGAATTTATTGGCGTTTTTGGTGAAAATTTGCCTGCTTCTCATGTTTGGTTTTTTATCGGATTCGGCAAGATACCTGCACAAAACGGGGTTCATCGTTAGATATTCTGCCAATAAAAGTTAAAGTGTCCCATATGCAGAGGAAATCAAGTAAATGTGGGACAGTTATGCTTTTATGGGTAGTATTCTCCGTTAATCCGAGCTTCTAATTAGAGAACCTGAAAATCTGGAAATCTGCTCACACAAGGGAAACCTGCTATTAATATTAATGATAAAATGCGGTTTTATGATGCGGTGTATTTTTTCTTTGGTTTCTGAAAAGAGGTGAAATGGAATTTCTAACTTAATTCTTTTTTATTAACTCTTTATTTGTTACAAATTTAAATTAAATAACATTTAATTTTATTCTAGGTACTCCAGCTACTACAGTATCTTACCAGCCTTCATTGTTATGATGTATATCTAAGTGTTCTTTGTTTTTGCTTTGGCAATTCAGTACTTTGTCTATACCTGCATGCCAGTATATCAATTGTCATGTTAAAACTAAAAACTAAAACTAAATTTTATTCAAATATAAAGGAAATAAATCGTTGCAATTGAAATTATTAATTATTACTGGTACGGTAGTACTGTACCAGGGAGGCAACTTCAAAATCATCCTCAGAAGAATCCTTAGAGACCATATTGGCTCAGCATAAAAACTTTTTTTAATATTAGAAGTTTATTCTTCAGGCATGTTTTGGATCTCCTGTTTTTAAGAGGATACAAACATTTGATATATTTGCTACATTTGGTTTGAATGCCCTCAATGGGATCTTTAAAAGTTAATGTTTGGTCAAGTACTAATTCAAGATATTTCACTTGACTTGACCAAGAAATTGGAACTCCGTTTATAGTGAGTCCAACCAACAATTTGAGTTGATTAACAGCTGAAAAGGCATTTTTTTTTAGCTGAAGAAGCTCTTATTCAACATTCAATGTTTGTTGGGTAGTGACCATGTGCTCTAGGCTTATGTGGGAATATTATGAGTAACTTAATTCTTATTTTCAGGTTGTCATTCCGACTTCAACATGATAGAGGAAAGAAAGAGATAGTTAATATTTTTTGACTTAAATTACATTTTATTTCCCTTGATTAGAAATGTAACATTTGATAGGGTTAACTACCCCATTTTCAGCCTATTAAGCACAACCAGCACTTAGTCTGTCTTAATATGGCTCAGTTTAGCACCAAACGGAATGTTATTATTACTGATGGCTCCCAAATTTATTCAACTTTCTGTAGATTTGATAAAGAGAAACCAATCGTTGAGATATTGTCAAAAGTCTAACACTGCTTCTTGACGCCAAACTCGGCCTACGGATTCAAAACTCGGCCTACCGCATTGAAACGCCATTGAAACGCCAATGAATTCATTTCGGCCTATCGGATGAAGATAAAAATTGATTCGGTCGGAGCACTTCTTTTGTTTTTGTGAATTATGGGTGAAAACATTCATATCAAGCGTTCTCATTGACTTCGTTCGGTAGCTTATTAACTAAAGTATCGTACCAAAATCATAATTGACTTGTTAACTCTGAAATCATGGATTTATTTGATGTTTTCTGCTTGATAGGCCCAAAATGGGCGATTAGGCCGAAGTAGTGCTCTACCCTATTACATTTAAACAGATTTAGCCTAGTTGCTGTTCATCCATGATTTTTGTTTCATTATACGGTTGCGAACGGCTTAGTTGTTAGTGTTTAACTGAAACCTATTTCACTCGGCGGACTTTTAGTGAATGCTTTGTCTAATAGTGAACGTTGAATGTAATTGGCTTGTAAACATTTTCATCTAAACAGCAGAGGGTAGAACTGAATCGTTTGTTCGTTTTCCATAGAATCGCCCAAAATTTCAAACAAAATCGAAATTCATCACAATTATATCTTCACTAAGAGGTTCAGTTTGCAGAAAGCCAAAATATTTCATCGGCAGAAGGAATTTGCTACAAACCTAGTCTATTCGGAAGATAGGCAAACATTTATAAATCCTTTTTTCTTGATCATGTGTGTTATTTTAAAGTCTGTTTCATTTAGAATTTGGCCGCACAAAATAGGTCATTTCCATTTCTTGGGATTTCTCCAAGAAAAACGCTAAAGTTATCATTTTGTAGCATTTTTATTTAGCTTTAAGGAAAACATTCAACAAAAATTATTCGTCAGCTTTCTGGTTGAATTTTCATACTTTGCCGGGAATACCTCTCATCATGTCTTGCACAGTAGTACTGTCAACCTCATCTACCATCTTTTTCCACCACTCAGATGGTGTTTTGATTGTTTTGCCACATTTCTTGAATTTGCGCTTGAATTTCCCAAAATAGGACGAAAATCTGAACAATTTGGTGGATTGATACTTTTCTCAATAAAATCGACATTATTCTGATTATACCATTTTACGACCTCGCGGCTGTAATGGTAGCTGGCTAAGTCAGGCCAGAACTTTAAGGGACCTTCGTGTGATTGAATTGAATGAACGGCAAAATTATGTTCTGGAGACACTCCTCGTTGTAAAGTTGTCCATTCATAGTCGCTCCAGTGATGAAAACCTTTGTTTTCTTTCCGCAACTGAAGATGCCTTGCCAAATCATCAACTTGTGAGTGAATTTTTCTGCAAAGACAAATTTGAATTTATCTTGAGCCCCTTACGTTTAGCAAAGTAAAATTTTTGGCCCGGGATTTGTCCAAAGTCAATTTTTACGTAAGTTTCATCGTCCATCCAAATACATCCGTTATACTTGGTCAGAACATGCTCGTACAGCTTCCTTGCACGGTTTTGGCAACCAGGTTTTGTTTCAGCGTCCTGTTGGAATGTTTGCTGGCATGGTACGACCGGAAACCTTCTCGCATACAGATTCGCCGAACTGTACTCTGTGCCGCACTGAACCTTTTCGCCAAATCACGACCGGAGATCCCAGGATTCTTTCTTTTATTTTCATTCAAAGTGTTTTTTATGTTACTTCATACGCGAAGTTAACGATTTTCAGAGTTGGTTGGAAATGCTAACATGAAGCTTTAGTGTGATGATTTATTAGCTAGAGAATGATCTTTAGAAGAGGGTAGGTGGATAGTTCCGTTAGAGTACGGCAGTATGAAAATTGAATAGAAGTTGAAAATGAGCGAAGGGCCATTAAAGCGACAGTTTTACAAGATAGACGCACATTTTTGCCTAGCCCGTACGATGTACGCGGGGACTTGAAGTATGTCTCCAAGGCCTGTGGACTTGGAGACATACTTCAAGTCCCCGCGTACATCGTACGGGCTAGGCAAAAATGTGCGTCTATCTTGAAAACTGTCGCTTTAATGGCCCTTCGCTCATTTTCAACTTCTATTCAATTTTCATACTGCCGTACTCTAACGGAACTATCCACCTACCCTCTTCTAAAGATCATTCTCTAGCTAATAAATCATCACACTAAAGCTTCATGTTAGCATTTCCAACCAACTCCTTCTTTTATTTATTTATTTATTTATTTATTTATTTATTTATTCGTCAATCAATCAAATCGTAGACTACTTAGACATTAGGACTTATGTTCTATGACTTCGCAGGGTTCTGAAATATATTTTTAATTCTGTTGAGGGCATATTTAGGTCTATCATTTCACAATGATGATTATAAACAGTCATCATCTGATTTACCGGTCCAAATTTAGCGTAATTGGTCCGATGGCGATCTACTGCGAACAACTGTCGATTGCGTAATTGTCGGGAAGGTGCATACAAATTTAACCTTGACAATAGATCAGCTGAGAAACTGGACTGCCCTTATAACCTTCGCTCGTAGTTTTCGGTCATATGTTCCGCTTCTACGTTTGTTTTGTTTTGCACGATCCAACGTTAGTGTTTCCCGGTATTTACAGTCGATTTTGGAAATTTTAGAGCCTTTGCAATCATTCCTCGTGACCACGTTGGATTTTGTACGTGAGTGTGCAGAATTTTTTCACGTCTGTCACGTTCCATCTTCGATAACTTTTGAACAATTCACAGCAAAAAATAAGGAATTTTACATGACATGTAAACCACAACCATTTTAAAAGTACATCGTTTTAACCTACGTTTTAATTTAATATTACATATAAAATCATGCACATCAAAGGAACATGATAAAACTTATTAAATTACACGTTTATTCGATTAATTTTCTCTTGCGGTGTATTATTCTCCGCGCGATGTAAAAACTTATTGAAAAACATCGAATCGAATTTTCAACGATAAAACCTATAAATTTACATGCTCGTGTAAATTTAAATCAACAAACATTGAGAAAGCTAATATGGCGGATGGACCGATTATTCGGTGAGTTTTTTCTCCGCCGTTTATAGTTCGAGTCACTTCTTTAGTCGAGAATGTCGGAGAAAGTGTATTGTAAGTTTTAGGCACTCAGTTAAGGTTATGTGGAGCGATTTATCGTGCATAAGCGCCCCAACGAACATTTTCTACTTTGTAAGCCAACTTTTGCAGCGTTGTGCTGTAAAATAGCTGAAAAAAAAAGCTGCAGATACAGCTACAAGCAGAACCTAGCAAAATTGTTTTGTAGAGCGTTTACTCAACTTTTTCACAACTATTATTCAATTTACCAATCTTACTGAATAACAACAGCCAATAAACGCTAATGTCACTTTTGTACACATTCTAATCAACTTTCAACTTGTAGCTGCTAAACAAAGCTAATAAAGTGAATATATTACTCATTTGATAGCTTCTACACAACCAACCACCCCTGCTGAATAACATAAACATCAAAAGTGTTTTTTCAACAACTAAACAACCTGTACTCAGCTAATCAACTGTGTTAGCGTTACTTTGGACGCATTTTTACAGTCAGCTACACAGATAAAAATTCTGAATTTTAATTGTGATGTAAACATTCATTCACGTAAACTTAAATTTAATTTCACACAACCGATCAACTTGTAAACAATATTGTTTACAAAGATGGGCTTTTGTATACAATATTTGCTACATTGCATGAATTGTGCTAGAACTTTACACGATATATAATGTAAACTTATATGAAATATGACGCTCCATTTGTGTGCATCATATTGAACAGAAATTTACACTACTTTTCGAACTGTGTAGGTTTATTTTTAGACATGTGCACTTTTACAGCTTTTACTCTGCTCCTTTACAAAGGTGAAGTAACTAGTCGATAACAGTGAGTCATGTACACTATTATAAAGCCTCTTCTCAGCGATTTTGTTGAAGGGCATGTTGATTTTTTTACATCAGTTCAAAGTGTTGGCGTAGCAAAGTTGTTAGTGTCAAGGATTGCCAATGCGGTCGTCTCGAGTTCGATTCCAGATTTCCAGTGCAGGGTAAATAATTTGGTGGTGTTGCTTGTGACTAATTTGGAGTAATTTGATTTACAGCAAAATAAATAAGGCTTCAAGACAAAGCTGTGTAGTGATAATTGGATAACCGGGAAAAGGTTGAATAAGCGCCTTTCAAGTCCACACATAACTAAACAGTTGGATAACAGCTGTAAATACACAGCAAAAAAATAATTTTGATATCACATCAAAGTGGCTGCACTACACAGTTTGAAAAGTAGTGTAAATTTCTGTTCAATATGATGCACACAAATGGAGCGTCATATTTCATATAAGTTTACATTATATATCATGTAAAGTTCTAGCACAATTCATGCAATGTAGCAAATATTATATACAAAAGCCCATCTTTGTAAACAATATTGTTTACAAGTTGCTCGGTTGTGTGAAATTAAATTTAAGTTTACGTGAATGAATGTTTACATCACAATTAAAATTCAGAATTTTTATATGTGTACAATCATGTCGAAAATTTCATGTAATTTTTATGACCACATAAATAAACAAATGCAGTAAAAGCAGCGTAATGTCAGTTCATGCATTGTATTAATGATAATTTGGTCCTTTTTAGCAAGTAATATTACACCATATTTTCGACATGATTGTAGTGCATCCACTTTGACGTGATATCAAAATTATTTTTTTGCTGTGTAAGCGTTAATGGATATGCAATAAGAGCTTGTCCCAATCGTCCCAACAGCCATAAGTAGCTGACTAAGTTCGCCAGATTTGCTTGTAAAGAGGTTGAATAAAGGTTTCCTCATATCGTATAACATTTGAATACAGCTTGAGGCTGTACAAATGAAATGAGTAAAGCGTTTACTTTGCGAAAATTGTTAGTTGGGGCGTCCACAAATAGAAAATGGATGACAGACAAAAAAGTGATAAAAGCGGTCAACAATTTGGATATGGAAAAATAGAAAAACATTCTAAAATGCGCCCATGGTTCCTTTTTTCTCCTGACTGATGTACTGTGCCGTGAAGGCAGTTTATTCCGCGTGGGTGATAATTCCGCGTACTTGACAATCAGTTCGATTTTATGGAAATTCGATCGAAAAGCGAAATGCGTGTAATTCTCAATGTCCTGTAAAATTACAAGATGAGCCCATTTAAAGCCATACTTGTAAAATTCCAGTGACGCTTAATTTTACATGCATGGACATTTCAAGTTGTGTAAAATTAAAAACCAATTTAATTTTACATGAATATGTATGCTCTTTTTATGTGCATGGAAATTCGTGTAAAATTACAAAATAATTTTAACTGTGAAGTACATATATGAATCCTGATGAAATTTTAACTGCTACACAGCAAAAAAATAATTTTGATATCACGTCAAAGTGGATGCACTACAATCATGTCGAAAATATGGTGTAATATTACTTGCTAAAAAGGACAAAATTATCATTAATACAGTGCATGAACTGGCATTACGCTGCTTTTACTGCATTTGTTTATTTATGTGGTCATAAAAATTACATGAAATTTTCGACATGATTGTAGTGCATCCACTTTGATGTGATATCAAAATTATTTTTTTGCTGTGTAAATAAACAATCCTTCCGGATCAAAACGCTGCTACAGTAATTAATATTAATTCAAATATAACTTGATGGTATTGGGCTATTTTATATTATCTATTTTTATGACCCTTTGAACACATTTTTGGAAATTGTTCAGAAAAATTACTTTTTTTTCAAAAAGTTTCAGCTTAAAACTTTTAAATTTGTTTTAGGGAGCTTACATGTTGGTAGCTATTGTTTCTAATAGCTTTTTTTCGAAAAGCGCTTCCCCTTTATGAGTTCACTGTCGACAGTTTGTACATATGAGCTGGGTATAACGCCAACGTCAAAGAAGATAAACAGAGATTATTTCATTGGATTCCTTGAACATATGTCCGATACATAGATATCATTTGTTGATCATATTGCAAAAATGTTTGTGTGGGACACATAAAAACAATCTTTGAATTTTTGTTAGTGCAAAAATCTTTTTTTTTAAATTTATTTATTTGTACAGGCTCAATCGAATAAACTTTATAGAGCTAAATTATCTTTTGCGTTATACATTATTAATATCTTAAATCTAAAGTTAAAATCTAAAGTTAAAGGAATTAACAGTTTCATGGATAGGGAGAGGGAGAAGGAGGTTTGAAATATGATTTACGATACAATTATTTCATTTTTCCTAAAACATGAACTTATTCCTATTCAACTTGATATCAGCAGTGTAATTATACTATTATTACAAAACACACATTAAAAAAAACACACACACACACACGCAACCAAAATACAAACTAAACACAAGGTTGATCAAACTTACAATCTAAGGTTAAGATTCTTCAAGAAAACATATATGAGCTTCATAAACTCCAGATCGTGTCCAGCCAAAACATCCCGATCTGGAACATTAGGTTGTCTACCTCGAGCCCGAAGGGAATCGTACAGCTCTAGTGCAAAAATCTTGTTTTAGCAAAAAATTACTGTTCACCACTCTTTAGTTTTGATAATCTTTGACTAGCTTTGAAGTTGCAAAACGCATATTTTTTGTGGCAATTATGTTAGTTTTAAGCATATTGTTTTTTTTTGTGGGGTTTCGAAAAATAAAATCTCGACTACCGGAAACATCAGGACTTATTTCCATAAACCAAAAATAGCTGACGTATCGTATTAAACTGCATCGAGGGCCGTAAGTTGCCCACCACTGAAAATTGTCGTCTATCTAATTTACTGACCGAATAATCTTTCTCTTGATTGCTTTTTTTACCTGCGCACACTAATCTAATGGCTAGATACTCTTCTGCCAGGTACCATCAGCTCAAGAGCATAGTTTTTTTTTTGGCGGAGCCTTCATCATGCAAACATATGTCACCGCCCGTCAACAGTGATCACCTCGAACGCTGGAAAAGTCCCGTGCAGTCGCATCTGCAGCATCGATAGTGCCAACAGAGCGAGCAGGTCCACCGTACGACCCGAGATCCCCAGCTCCACAGTGCTCAAGGCGAGTGTATATAAAAGTAAACTCGAAACGATTTCAATGTTTAGTCGATCGAAAGCCGTTGCATTGTGAACAGGTGTGTCTCGCTCGATCGTGGTAGTAAAAGAAGGCAGAAATTTCAAGGCACGCGTTGTCCCTAGCCTTGCCCTATTGCTCAGTGTTCTGGGAAGAATTTGGACGGAAGTGTGGTGGGGTTTACATATTGTTCTGATTGAGCGTGCAAGTGTTGTGACTTGTTTGTGGGGGTGGATAATAGTGAACAGTGTGGGTGGAACGAAGAATAATAAGCCGAAGGAAAACTGGTCCAGTTGGTATCCTTGTACTGTTGTGGATTTTACCTAAAGTGGAGATTTTTAGCACCGGTAAGGACGCTTGCTTAAGATGCTTTGAAAAGTAATTTGTGATAATAGTCTAATAGTGTTTAACTTATAATTTGTAAATAGCAAATTAAATTAACTTCCACAGTTCCAAATATCTGCTTTCGTAAATATTTAAGTATATCAACACTAATAGCGCAAAAATTCTGCTCCAATCGCGGTAATAAGCAGATGAAACAGCTTACTCGCTTTCTGATGCCATAATTTGCCTTTCCAGTAATTGATATTTAAGTTACTGTTTGTTTTTTATTTGGGAGACTTTCGAAGGCTGGTTGAAAGTAATGTTGATATTTCCATAATGGTCACCAGGCTGTATAATTATGTGTTTTTAATGTTAGCTAAATGTTCGAACAAAGTTTGTTTCCCCAAATGCATGGTGGCTAGAACACCATCTCGTGAAGGTTTTATTCAATCTAGAAAATCATGCTTGTACGCTGGTAGATCACCTTTACTGGTATAAAATGTATCACAGAGCCCTAATCTTGACCACTTTAAACCTTGTTACTTGTTATGTCTTGTTAATAGTTACAAGACTTGGGTTGCTCCACCGAGGATAATTTTGAAACAAGAAAAAAAAATTAAGTAGTCATTATCTATGAGTATCCTAATCTTCTATTCGTTGTTCCCTAGTTTGAAGTGGTTCAGACTAGGGTCAATCTCATTTCTTGACTTTTTGCTAAAGAATGAAGGGAGGGGGGTGTACACGGGGAGGAGGCAGGTGAGAAATCGACGGCTAAATCCAATTACGCCCCTTTGAAATGTTGGCACTGATTTAATTATATTTTTTAATTATTTTTTGAAGCTCATTGAATTAAATTAGCTGTTTTTCAAGTTAAAGTTCTTGTAAAAACATTGTTCTTTTAATCTGTCCCGATTTACGGAAATCCGTTCAAGACGTTGTTCAGTTTTCTTTTCACCTTCTAAAATAGTTGGCTAATTTTGCAATATAGCCACTTTGGTGTTTCGACCATCAGTCATATGTCAACTACGTTAAAAAAAAATACACATATTAAAGTGTATTTAAAGCTATTTTGGAAACCAAAAGTCGATATCTTGTATTCTAAATCTATGCTATTCCTAGACTATAAATTCTGGTGAATGGTGGAAACATTTAAACTGTTGTAACTTTTTCGCCATGAATGGAAAAAAATGTTTTGACTGTAAATGGGTCTATCCAGCTAAAGTGAATACAAATGTTCGAAGGTTGTGGTATTTTTAAAAACATTTTTGGAAAGAAAATACATGTACGCCGCAATTAAACGAACAGTTTCATTTCTGAAATGTGCACAAAAAAGAATTGGTCAGAAAATCGAACCACAAAATAATTTCATCATAATTTCATTCAAAACTAAATAATATTACACCAATTAATAATTAATTGCCCTTGAAAAAGTCAGTAATCACTGTCGAATTGTCCCACACTGGGGCAGAATCTTCTTTTGTTGGTCAAAAATAGTTGCGATTAACCCCTGCATCCCTGAGGATTGGTGTTTTCGGCAAAGTTGTTCAGATGGATAAGGACTTTATGTTCAGATTGCGCTACAACTAACTTTTTACAGAAGCATCCTAAATTACCTAATTCGAAATTGTTTTCATCTAGAACCTAGTTCAAATGAAATTGAGTATTTTTGAAAACATTTTGCTTTAGGTTTGGTAACGGGAATCGAGAAATTCACCAAAATTTACATTTCACGATTCCCGGGAAACTAGTTTGACTTCCTGGGAATAACCTCTTTTGTACAGAAACCATGTTAAATATAATTTTTTACTAAAATTCACCACACAACCCATGAAATTTACTATACTTGGGGAAACTGGAAGAACCTAAGTAGCTAGTATACAACTCCGGGGGACGTTTTAGGAAACTGCCGTGAAAAAACGAAAACAATTTCCGGGGGAACTTTCAAAAATCTCCAGTGGTAATTGGAAGACACTTCCTGGGGAAGTTGGAAGAAACTTCGAGGTGAAGTCGAAAGAGTCTTCCGAGAGAACTCGGAGTTTCTTCATTTCAGCCGGAAATAAGTAAATCAAATCCGGAGAAGTTGAAATACACTAGCGGGCAGGGAAACTGAAAAAAAATAGGGTCAACGTTCCCTAAATTTCCTAGAAAAGTTAGAAGAATCTTCCAAGAGCAGTTGCTACAATCATTAAGGCCGGCGCACAATGCATACGCTTTCGGGATTTTTGACAGATAATGCATGGGCTAACTGTCAAAAAACCTGAAAACGTATCTATTGTGCGCCGGCCTTTAGAGCGAAGTCAGAGAAATTTCCGAGGGAAATTGCAAGAGACTTCCTGGAATAGTTGAAAGGAATTTCTTGGAGTCAGAAAACAGCAAAGACAGTCACATAGACTTCTGGGGAAACCGAAAGAAACTATCACAAGAATTCAGAAAATTCTTCCGTGGGATGTTTGTAATTATTTCCGGTTCCAGAGGAAGCCTGTAGGACTGAGATACTGGATACTATTCAAGGGAAAGTTGGAAGAAACTTCTAGATGATATCCGGAGGGAATTCATGTTTCCTTTCTTCTTTCCTTTATTTAAAGTCGATCTCTGTTCCGCAATCTAGTGCCAATCACCGATTGACATCGATTGCCATGGCAATCGAAAATATGCAGGAAGGCAGCGTAGGATGTCACACCCATTCAAACACACATGAGCCGGGACCAACGGCTTTACTTCCCTTCCGAAGAAAGACGTGACCAGAGATTTGTATGCCTCAGAAAAATCACACCGACCTCGGCTGGGATTGAACCCAGACCCATTGGGATGATAAAGTAGTCACGCTTACCACTACACCACCGGCGCCGACTGGAATTCATGTTTCCGGATGAAAACAAAATACAGTACATGATCGCTTTTAACTGAAAGTCCGTTAACTAAAAGAAGCTTCAGTTATTGGACACTTATCTATCAAATTTGTGCATTTCAAAATATCAAGTAGAACCACATGTACACGAGGCTGAACATTGATGCATTTTAAATGCATTTGACAGCTGGTTTGACACATGAAGCCTAGTGTATTAAAATTAGTGAAATATGTTTTATGCTTCATAAGTCGACTGGCAGCAGTTCTAATTCTAATAAATAACTGTTCAACATTATAATCTGGTTACTGGATATCAATATTTCCCGGGTAGTCATAAACGCCCGGGAAATATAAACACTAGAATCGAGGCGGTTACTCAACTTTGGGTGTGTCGAAGCTTTCAGCATACATTTTTGAAATATTTAAAGAAATGCATTTTGATTGGACTTCCACTGTTCAAAAGTTAAATATAAACGCTTAAATTCACATAAATCGTTCAGATAAGTTCTGTTTAGACAAATGTGTACGAAATCGTCAAAATATAATAAATGACGAAAAAATGATCATTATATTTACCAAATTTCGAACTACCCAAGACACTCTCGTATACGGCTTGATTTCGAGAAAATCTTTTCAAAATTAGTAAAGTATAGTATTTCACTTGGATATATACATTCAAGACCATATAATGATGCAATATGATATTCTCGTTGTCATGTTTTATATAATGGAATATGAACAGCGGCACGAGTGGTGTAGCGGTTGCGTGATTACCTCTCACTCCTAAGGACCTAGGCTCAATCCCAGTCGGCGCCGTCGGGATTTCCTGAGGCATAATATCTCTGATTACGCCTTCCTTCGGAAAATAAATCGAAGAAGAAGAAAACACTGATGATTTCGAATTCTAGGACGTTAAGGAGTTCAATTTACATATTATGGCCAGTGGGAAAACATTAGGGATCATGCATAAATAACGTAGCTATATCTAATAGATTGCCGGACTGAAGTTTTGAAATTCTTCAAACGTTATGTCATTTATGCATGTTCCCTTCCTGCGAACTTAGAGTTTAAAAAGATATGAAATAAAAGCTTCTCCGCGCACATCTCTTTCCTTCCATTTTCAATGCTCTTAACTCAGAAATTTAATCAGATAAAAATGCAAGATTTTTTTTTTCAAACTTAAATTAAAAATTTAGGCTGACAACACAAATCAGTAACAGTGGTAGATTATCGTTTCGTGGTATTTACAATGCCTGTTGAATTGTGAAGTTAATTTAAATTGAATTTATTTAAAACTAAAATTAAAATTTCTTGAAAGCAGCGATACTTTTGGATAAGCTTTACGGGAAAATTGCTCATCGCTTATTGACTATACTGCCGATATTTGCAAAACAGTCCCACGTTGATAGGAAATCCACAGGACATGGGACTATTATGCGAATAGCGGCAGAATAGTGCAAGGCAAAAGTGGTTGTTTCTGATATTTCTTATTGAACTCCGCGGCAAGTTGCGTATCATATCTTATAAAATATGTTCCTAATTGTATTTAAAAAATGCTATGCTCGAGTCCGGGAAGAAAAAGTAAAGTTTTATCATAAATTAATTTCGCTGTTTATCATGTGTTGTGATTTAATTAGTTTTATAGTGGTGGATTTTGTATTAGGAAGAGTGCCATGTTCCCTGTTTATGTGTTTTATGTGGTTGTGTATATTTCTTTCTTTTCCAAATTTTCCAAAATTTGTTCATGGTTGTGTTGGTGCTGCCATGGTGATTTATTTTAATGAGCTTGTTCCAGTTAAAAACAATCCATTTTCCTGGCGGGATAACCTTGATTGCGCGTAATCTATTTTGCGGTTTTAGTTAGAACATAAGAAAAGCTATTCTGTCGGTAAGGTGTGCACCCAATTACAAGAACATCGTTGAGTATTGTGGGGGATAATACATTACGATATATCCCAGGCTACTACTGTAGAAAATCGTAACTGATAGATCTTAGGTGGAACGCTTCGGAATGTTTAGAAAAAAAGGGCGCACGCTTGATCCAGTTTGGGATACATTATCGACTGCTTTCGAGAACGTAATTTCATTTGAATATCTTGTTTAACCAGGGCTTAAACAATCGTCACGTAAGTCATAGTTTGTTATGATAGCCTGGACGTCGCATGAAAGTGCAACTTAATGAAGGCCTAATTACTTTTTTCGTAGCTTTTAGTTTTCGGATTTGAAAGATCGTCGGTTGGAGTCGCTTGCTTACAGAGCAGAAAAACACGGTCCCAAATCCTTTATATGAAAGAGATTTATGGTCAAATTGCTTGTCTATCTTGTATTTTGCGAAACTTTGAAACGTCCCAGACAACTAGAATGCCCGTATATTCAAAGTTGTTTTCGTGATATACAAACATATATACAAACAAATAAGTCGTATAGAATGCAAAGAAATGGCTTATAAGTACAAAAGTGGAGGCCATATACGTGCATATTTTCGTTTAATTTTAAAAGAGGTGATTTAACATCATATGCGATTTGATCTGTAATAATAAATCCATTTTGAAAAGTCTTACGATGTAATCCGATTAAATTTGTGATACAGTACGACGGAAAAATGAGTCATCGCATATATTTAAGTCGGAAATTTGCATTCTATACGATTTAACTTAAACATGATGTGAGGTATGCCATTCTAATATGCGATTTTGACTTAAACTGTAGCAATTTACGATACTGTCTGTACATTGTTATACGATTTCTGGTTATCTGGGGTCGTCGTCGGTACCGGGTTTCAATGGTTACAACAACTCGAGTAACGGTATGATGTGATATGAGGGGCTCGGTCACTTTAGGTATGATGTGATATGAGGGGCTCGGTCACTTTAGAGCGACCGTTTTTGTTTACGCAGAAAATCATGTGTCAGGCCCAGCCACATTCAAGATTCGTCAATAGTTTTATTTGTTAATATGACTACATGGTAATAAAAGCAACTCGATGATTAAATAGGAGCTTGCTTGCCTAGTGGCAAACGTTTTTGCTTACTGAGCAGAAGACCGTGGGTTCAATCCCAAGCTCCTTCGCGTTATACGATCATTAGGACATCAATTCAGCATATCGTTTACCAAAACGAACACTGCGGCAAACCCAGCCCTCTTACCCAACATCCCAGTGATTCCCCGTGGAAGTGCAGAGGACTCCTCGGCTTCCATCAAAGTGAGTGTCACGTCAACATATTCCTACCCATTCCTTTCTTGACCTGCGTTCCGGCACGACCGGCACTGGTTTTGCATAGTTTTAGATCACCAGTTTTTTCACATTGAGGATGAATTCTAGTCCCAAGCATCGTCTATTGCTTCTCTGTGTAATTACAGCTGATCTGGCAATAACAGATTAGCAACTGTGGGCGATCAATAATGCTAATGCTCATGCTCAAAATTGAGGCTGAAACATCACTTTCATAAGAATCTTCTCTGAAAATATCAAGTTATTCGTTTTCATGGTTAAAAAGATAAAGCTGATTATGTGCGCATGTTTTTCCTTGGACAATCTTTAGAACAAGCCTCAAATACATATGCATATATTTTAAATATATCAACGTTTATTATTTATCAGGCAGAGACAATTCCCACGAATGTAGTAAAAAAAATGGTGCATTACCACGTCTTGCCATTTCTTGTTCGCAAAATTTCATTAGCATGCGTATCAATTGTATGTTAACAACACGCTTGATCGATGAGCGCTAACCTGTTGTTTTGATGTGTTTGCATTGCATATCCACTATACAGGCACATTTTCCCCCAAATTGCTCCAAACTACAAAATTGCATTGATTTTCTTTTGTGGCTTGAGTTCAGCTACATCGGAGAACATATGTTATCTACTATTTCATATCATAACTGAACATTAGTTTACAGGGATCTGAAAAGCAAAGTGTGCCTCTTCTGGTGTGGTACCCAAACAAGCGCGTGTTGATTCACTTTTCAAACAGGGTCAATTTTCCGGCACGAGACATGGTGAACAACATCTTCTCAGTGATACGTCATCCATCGGGTGTGTACCGATCGGGAAAAATCGAACCCATCGTTATATTGGAAATAAGTTTATGTCATTATTCAGACTAGGGAGTTGTAGCACGAAAACCCATTTTAACACGTTACAACTGCCTAGTCTGAACATTGAATTAGACAAATTGAGAATCATCAATTTTCAGTTTGGGTCACATGTTAATCTCCAATACTGATAATCTAATGCTAATACTGGATCATAATAATGTAGACCACTGTAAAACATAACATTTCGCCGAAAAGGAACACCACAAGGGTCTGAAATTTGCCTATGCCGCCTGGATTGCCATGGAACACAGAAATCAAGTTTTAACGCCGGCTTTGCTGTGTCGTTTTGTCTTACTCAACCTACGTGCTCTCCTTTACTACTAACACTTCCCCGATCACACAGCTTCATGATCCACGCCTCGTGACATAGTGTAAACCGTTCGTTTTTAGTAGGTACTTAGCCTACCTCCAATCAATTGTCAAATTTTGAAAAGTGGTTCAACTACGCCAATGCCTTTTGCCGCGGACAGGTCCCACGACAGTGACTACGGTTATTCGAAGGATCAGGGAAACCGGTCCGCGCCCTGGAAATGCGAGCCACTGAGTTCAGGAATGCGTGAAAGAGAAATGTGATGCTTTCGCTTACTGCTGTCTAATCGATTTCATAATTCGATTCCAAACTGATTACATAAGATTTGATAACGGGGCTGCAAAAATAAAACAAAAGAAAACTCGAGCAAGTATTTTGAACTTGATCGCAACTGCTGTGCTGTGTGTGTGTGCCTGCATTGCAATTTGGCTTCGGCATACAAATTGTGAAGTATATCGCAGCATGGGTCGCTCGAGGGAATGGCACGCTCTTTTGTCTAATGATCGATCTAATTAGGTCAGACTGCTGTCTCCAAAAAGAGACGGTTGTAGTGCAGTTTTTTCTAATTTAAAAACAAAAAAAAACCGGAAATTTGTCGTTATGGAATCGGTTTCCGTCTGCAATAAATAAAGCCTTTTGGGACATTTATCTCATTTAAGATTGCCACGGGTTGATGAACGATCTTCAGTGAAGGCCACATTGTATCGCATTGAAAAATTGGCAGACTATCTGATGAAGATTATATTTTATCACCCCATTTGGTTGTTAATAGAGAATATAAATTTAGCTAGAGGCATTAATATAGCGTGTTTTATAAATTAAAAGGAGCAAGTTTAGAGAAACAGATGACACATTTTTAAGACAACGAATTTATAGAGACAAGCCTGCACATAGGACAACAAAAAAGAAGCGATATATGCAACATATCAAACCAGATAGGGAACATCCATTAATGACGTAGCATTTGAGAGGAGTGTTTTAGAAAATTATTACCGGTCATGTAAAATTGGTCAAAAATATGCTACGTCATTTATGATGGTCCCATAAAGGAGAGGAATCGGAAATAATATAAATTTTACAATCGTTTTGCACTTGTTTTAAAAGCAAATGATGATCTTGCTTGTACACAATTGAACATCCATTGTTTTTTAAACAAGTTCGTTTATTTACTAGGCTCAGTCGTGTGTGACACTTTGCGGAGCCAAACATCTATTGTTTAAGTTAATTTCAGCTGTAGTAAGTGACCATGGCATCTACCTGAGTGTCTACCTGTCGTTGAATAGAAGTAATTTTAATTCTTTTCATAAATTTCGGGAAATAGGAAAATGAAACCTGAACTGTTTCCATTATTTTCTACTTACATTCTATATACAAATAATTATTATAATATCTCATAGTTTCATAATTTCTAAAAGTATAGTATTTTAGCTGCTATGAGTATGTTCAGGCTTAATCGCGTGACCCGGACCGAATAAACAGCTGCCTGTGTCGACAGCAAGGAGAGCACTGCGATCTGACCCTTCTTACTTATTCAAATTCCGATTCAATTGATCAAACCTCATTCAGGGAAATGAAAAAAAAGAGTATTTATGAACTATATGTAGTTAAGTGCCAATATGGCCGCCAATTATCATATTATTTAATTCTCATGTAATTGAAAGTGTCGATGGGTTTGGTTACATGTCAGAAACTGGTTACATCCCAGGGAACTCGTAACATGTCCAGATGTGTCCAATGTGGACCTAGGCTCTCGATATGACTACCATGTAACTTGTTTTAGAATCCTCATGTGGTATACATAAATCGAATGATGGGTTTTAACCCATGTCAGAAACTGTCCACTTTCCCGAGAGCACCGGAACATGTCCGGATGCAGCCATTGTGTTCTTGTGTTGTGTTTACGCAATGTACTACCATTGAAATTGTTTTCGAATGCTCATGTGATTTTTCGTGTCGCATGATGTGTTTGATACGTTTCAGGTCAGATCTTGACTCATAACCCACATAGTTCGATACATTAGCGTAAATTTCTGTTACAATGATGAACATAAATGGAGCGTCATATGTCATACAAGTTTATATTAAAGAGTCTGAATTTATAAATAGACGACTTGGAACAATCGATTATCTTTCAAAGTCTTAGGAAAAGTAATTCCAATCGAGCAGAAGGCCTGTCAAAAGGATAAGATGTCGTCAGGCCCTTTGTTTACATTATAGGTCGTGTAAATTTATGGGACATGCCATGAAATATTCCATAAATTGTTTGCAACCGTCCATTTTTGCAAGTAACGTTACTTGCAAGTTGCTATTTTACGTGAAAAGTAAGTTTACATATAAGAATGGATGCAGTTGCATGCATGGATATTTACGTCACCAGTAAAATTCACATCTCCAGAACCAGTAGACCGATTCCAAAAAATATTCAATAACACTTGATCAAAAGTGTCTCGCCCCCCAAATTATTCTGGATTTTATGTATAAAAATCCGTTTATAGAGTGGTCAATTCAATTCAACACCAAAGTGACAAAGTGTTAGTGCTTGATGCAGCCAGCAACGCTCTTTAAGGAAAACTGTCATTCACAGCCACTTCGCATCGTCACCATCGCAACACTAGTGTGCTAGTGTGCCGAGATAAGTTGAAGTTTGCAGTTTGTAATTTTTGTGTTTGTTCGCCCCCCTCTTCCTATAATGCGACTGGTTTTATTTTATTTCCTTTTTCTCTGTGTTGAGGTAAATCTATTGCGGTAGCACGTGAGCAGTGGTGTAAGTGGCCATAGTTGTCGACATATTTTTTATGATAATCTGTTGCCTTTAATTCTCACTCTCGCAACACAAGCTATCAAAATACAGTACAAAACTAAAATGTCATATGACATGGTCCTCATACGACCGTGCCACCGAAGAATTTATGCTTTCGTGATTGTTTTATTTTCTCATAATGAGAGTTGCTCCTGCCGTGCTTATGACAATTATCAATCTTAAATGCAACGATAAGCGAGGAGAAAAACTTCTGATCAGAAATAGTTTAGATACACACTACGAAAAAGGCATGTAAATTTCGGTGCCCTGAGACCGACACATGTAAGCGGCCCTTTTGACATAAGAATCAGTTGAAAGAAACGAGAAAATCAATTCAATCAACCGTTCCCTTCGTTGACTTGCTTATGTTTCGGTTTGAGAACACTCAATTTTACATGAAATGTTTGTTTACGTTCCCAGATTTACGTCCAATATGGATTACGTCTCGTGTAAAAGTAGTTATTTCTAAGTGTGTATACACACTACGAAAAAGACATGTAAATTTCTGTGCCCTGAGACCGACACATGCGAGCGGCCCTTTTGACATAATAATCAGTTGAAGAGGACGAGCAAATAAATTCAATCAAACGCACTTTTCGTCGAGTCTCATGTGTTTCAGTTTCAGGACACTTAATTTTACATGCTATGTTTGTTTACGTTTCATGATTTACGTCAAAGCTGAAAAAGCGTCTCGTGTAAAAATAATAATTTCTAAGTGTGTACACAAAATAGACTAAGCTTTCATGATATGTGACACTCCATTTATGTGCATCATATTGAATAGAAATTTAAACTACTTTTTCGAACTGTGTGGTTCCATGTTGATTCGTTGTGTTTGAGTCCGCACTATTGGACTTATAAGACGTAATTGAAAAATATTCAAATTAATTATCAAAAACGAACAAAAAATATGAAGACTTTATATATTTTTTCCCATCTTACGTAAAAGCCCAAGCGAACTGAGAATGTTCCAAAGTTACAATGCTTGCTCAACATGTCGGTTCCGGTTTTGAATGGTAAAAATAACTCGAACTAATCATTTTAATGCAGCGTACCGTTTGCCAAAACGAGCCTTGCTGCATACCCAACCCTTTTATCCAACATCCCAGTGATTTCTCGTGGAAGTGCAAAGGATTTATCGGCTTCAAACAAAGTGATTACACACTTATAAATAACTAATTTTACACGAGACGTAATCCATATTGGACGTAAATCATAGAACGTAAACAAACATTTCATGTAAAATTAAGTGTTCTCAAACCGAAACATCAGCAACTCGACGAAGAGAACGTTTGATTGAATTGATTTTCACGTTTTTTTTGACATAAGAATCAGCCCGCTTACATGTGTCGGTCTCAGGGAACCGAAATTTGCATGACTTTTTAGTAGTGTGTATGTTTGTCTTTGGATTTTCATGTTTTTCTGCACATGTTCCGGGTTCGCTCGAGAAGTGCCCAAAATCTGACTTGAACTAAAACCATCATACGACACCTCAAATCTCATGAGAATTCAAAAATAAGATTATTAGTAGCCATATTCAGTTTCCAGAACCACATTGGTCACACCCGAACATGTTCCGAGATCCCCTGGCGAAATGGTCAGAATTTGGCTTGAACTAAAACTCATCGTACCACTCCTCAAATCACATAAGAATTCAAAAATAAGATCATTGGACGCCACATTTAGTGTGCAGAACCACATTAGTCACACCCGGACATGTTTCGAGTTCCCCAGGCGAAGAGACCAGAACCTGACTCGAACTAAAACCCATCATATGACACCTCAAACCACAAAATAAGATTATTGGTAGCCATATTGAGTGTCTAGGACCACACCTGTACATTAGGGTGCGTCAGCTTCATATGGCGGATCACAACCCCTAGCTCCCCACAGCTCTTTCGATTCGTATTGGTTTCCCCAGCAATTGTGCCATGTGAATGAATTGGGTTACGATCTGGATTTACGGGAGAGCTTTAAAATTTTTATGGAAAAATGTATGGGATATGGAATAAAACTATTCATTTGCTTGACAAATTTTAAAAAATTGCTAAATTTTTACCAAACCTAGGATTTGAATTGATAAAACTATGCAGAATAACTGCGTCGAAGACCAAAACCGATTAGACTTCTGTGCATAAAGCTATAATTTTTTACTGTCACCCTGGTGCTCTGCTTATATGGTCCAGTAGGTCAGAGGTTTGGTAAAAATTGAGCGGTTTTTGAATTCGGACCGTTTCCCATACAAATTATAAAGGTCTCCCGCAAATTCAAATTGTAACCAAATTAGTTCAAATTTGGTATAGGGGTACCCTACTAAACTGTTCCGAGTCCCCCGGTAGCGACTGTAGCTATTGATTCGTGAAAGTCAAATAAGGTTGCTGTTCAACGTTGAAATACAACGCCATTGCACGAATTGGTTCAAAGGATCCGTACTGCGAGAATCAAGATACAAAAAGTTACGTTGTCGTATAGCTCGTGCTTTTATTACATTTGTTTATTTTTGTGGCCATAAAAATTACATGAAATTTTCGACATGATTGAAGTGCATCCTCTGGGATGTAATATTAAAATTTATTTTTTACTATGTACCCACTGTTAAATGAACATTTCTCCCGCAAAATATAGATGAAAAGCAAAAAGTTGAATTACTGATTTGCTACGAGGAATGTTTATTAAATTTGATATAAATTAAACAAGCTATTTCCTCCACTATTGGATCACCTATCTACTATCTGAAAGACCTCACTCGACTGAAGACCTTAATTGAACATCGGACATGATAGAAATAATTTTTGTTTGTCTGTTAGAGTCACATTTAGGACCAAATTTAAACTACTACCATCACCAGAAAAGGCTTACTCAAACTTTGTCAAAAACATGAATTCTGATATCTTAAGGTATCATATAAAACACTGGGGCCACCTCATAAGTACGTGCACTTTTATCACTAGCGCCACCTAGTTAATCATTTTCAACTTAACTCGCCGCCGCAAAGATCTTATTCAACTGATTGTTTGGCTCAAAACGTGATAGGCTGTGAATAGATTCTGTAGTTCTGTGTAGCCTACAGCTATACAGCATAAAAGTAATTTACTAATCAATCACCAATATATTTATCAAAATGTTGAAATAGTACACAACACTCATTCTTTGTTAGGTGATATTTTAATTGGACATTGAAGTCATGTAGAGGATGACTTTTTAATAAGCTGCATTCACCACAAATTTATTATCGCTACAGGGGCACACGCTGTTGTTATCCATCCATTCAGCGTTGCATCTTCGTCACTGAAAACCGGCTCTAGCCTTGACCGCTATGGTTCATCCGTTCGATTAGCTCGTGCCATACCGTCTCCCAGTAAAAACGAATTTTCGGTTCCAAAAATGGACACAAAGAAGAGCTCATATGTCAATTCACACAGGTAAATGTTTGCCTGGTAGATAGGTTTCACAATGTATCATCACAATCTGATCAGCTCGCCGCGGTTCTTAGCTGTCGGTCGTCGAAGTCTTTTTCCATGTAACCACCCCACTTGAAACAGCACCCAGTGGCTACGGCCAATCAGTGCACCAAACAACCAATGAATCAAGCTCTTCCACTTCAGACGGTTCGTAACACTGGTTTTCTTCTTATGCTTTAATAATTATTCGCTTACAATAATTCACTCATCCACAGATGTGGTCAAATTTGGGTGCGATGCAGTCAAGCCAAACCGTCAGTTACGAGCCACTCAATATGCAATTTTGGTGTAAGCAAACAGAAAAATATAACAGACTTTTAATGCAATCAATCGCTTAGCCATTATTATTTTTTCGATTGAGAGTAAACATTGCCTTAGAGTTGCAGTTAGCGAGCCATAGGTGGAAAATATAAAATTGAATCGTAACTTAGTTAAAGATAGAACTGTTGATTTGGTTTCCATTCACAAGATTTCATACAACTTGTGTTGATCGTTCACACAGATGCAAAAAAATAGTTTACAACAGTATGAGTTTCAGTAACTAGACGGGTGAGTTTTCTTCTAATTCTATTCTGAATTGACCATACACGGTAGTGTAGATCATGTTGTTCTAAGTCAAACCAGTTTAACCGCTGGTGGTATGCTAATCAGTGCAGCTTAAATTGGATGCCATTGATTCGAGGTGCAAAAATGCGGAGAATGTTTTACATACGATCAGAACATAACGTGAACTCGGTTGCGAGACGATGTGGCTGATTGATTCGGTGGTGATTATCTTGAGAATGTATGAACTGATGAATAACGTGGAACTGTTTTATGAGCATGCACCCCATAGCAAATTGGACAGATGGGATTTTTTTTACAGTATAATTCGGGAGTCACTTGTCAATAATTTTTATCGCTATTGCTTAGTCTAAGAACTGTTCAGCTTATAAAACGGACACACACTTTCAGACACAACTTTTTGATTGTCTACTGACGCTTTCTTCGGCAAGGCAACATAGAAAAAATAACAAACAATATATTGGACTACTATACTAAACTTTAAATCACATATGCTCTAAAATCAAATTTTATACATACTCATATCTAAAAAGGGTGGAACGGTCAAAAATTGTTCGATTCAAATTTAACGATTTTTTTTAATCGTGCATTTAAAAAACTTGAACACCCCTCATTTTGTAGGTCTGTGCGTACGAAATGATGCCTCTATATTGTTTTTGCCATTTTCCATTCAGTTGTCAAAATGGTGTCGAAGCAAGAGGAACAGCGTATCAAAATTTTGCTCGCGCATAAGCGAAATCCAAATTATTCCCACGCAGATTGATTGCATCAGAAATTTGATTGAGTTATATATAATGATCGATGGAATATACGTCAAGGTGCGAAATTTTCATGACAGCTGGCATTGTCAACCAAGATATTTATGAAAAGAAATATTTACAAAAACGATTGTTGCCTTTTTTTTGAAGAAATACAGTTGTTCCGTGCTGTTTTGGCCCGACCTCGCTTCCTCTCACTACGGCAAAATGGTTCACAAACGATATACAGCCTACAACGTGCAAGTCGTTCCCAATGTCAAAAACCCTCCAAACTCGTTAAGCGGAACGAAAAAAAAAACTCAGAAAACAGATGGAAATGAGAAACAGTTCAAAGCAAATTGACGTCCAGCATCAAATAAGGTTGATACAACAGCGGTACAAAATGTGATAGACGGTGTGAAACGTTAAGCCCGACAGTTCGCATTTGGAAAATTGAGAGCCTGATCATATAATTTTCCTGTATTTCATAGTAATTGAACTTCAAAAAGAATTGAAGTTTGATCATTTATACAATAACATAATCAGTGTGCACTTAATCATGATTGACTAGTTTTTGAATCGTTAAACCTTTTATAGCTAGAACATCTGGATCAATGTTGAAATTGTGTCAAGCCGAATATTTTAGCTAAATGATGTTATACACCAGCTATAAAACATATTAATTTCGTATATCTATGTGTATATAGGATTTTGACAAATTTCGGTGTTAATTGTCGACCCACATTCACAACTTCTAATCTAATCTAATATAATCTAGTCTAATCTAATCTAACACAAACACAGCCAGTTCTTGAAAGCATCCTTGCAAATGATTGATATACTCTATCAGTTTTCTTGTCTATTTCATATTTGTTTCACATCGAAGATGCGTCACACATATCAAAACCGCCAGGCCTACTGTGCAGCATTTAAGGGGCAAGATGATTCAGAAAACATCGGGCCTGTTTAAATCTAAGATTTAAACACGATGCTTCAGAATCCAATAAATGGTTGAATCGTGGAAATCTCGTACCGTACATTCCTTTTTTTTTGCTAATTATATGATTGGTTCATCGTTGGAAGCATCTAAGCTAGAAAGATTTAGTGATGCTCAATTTTCCCAGACGGTTGGAACATGAGCATTAACTCTTATCCTAGCATTTTATGGTTTATGGCTATAGCGCCATTACTTGATTTCTGAAAAGATAAGAGCAGTGTTCGGAAAAACTCAAAAACTCAAATCTCATGCGTGAGTTTAATCATCTATGAGTTTTCAGGTTCGAAAACAAATTTCTGTATATTTTAGCGTTATGCATTGTTATTACTGTTGTTTTTGCAACAGTGGATGGATAATTAACACAGCATGCTTGAGTATGCTATCAATTAACGTTTGAACGGTTTTTATGAGTTTTTTTTTCTTTCAGGAAGGCTCAATGAATGAGTTTTGAGAATGATTTTCCGTACACTGGATAAGAAGGAAAGGCAAAGGAAAGGAAAAGGAAAGGAAAAGGAAAAGGAAAGGAAAAGGAAAGGAAAAGTAAAGGAAAAGGAAAGGAAAAGGAAAGGAAAAGGAAAGGAAAAGGAAAGGAAAAGGAAAGGAAAAGGAAAGGAAAAGGAAAGGAAAAGGAAAGGAAAAGGAAAGGAAAAGGAAAGGAAAAGGAAAGGAAAAGGAAAGGAAAAGGAAAGGAAAAGGAAAGGAAAAGGAAAGGAAAAGGAAAGGAAAAGGAAAGGAAAAGGAAAGGAAAAGGAAAGGAAAAGGAAAGGAAAAGGAAAGGAAAAGGAAAGGAAAAGGAAAGGAAAAGGAAAGGAAAAGGAAAGGAAAAGGAAAGGAAAAGGAAAGGAAAAGGAAAGGAAAAGGAAAGGAAAAGGAAAGGAAAAGGAAAGGAAAAGGAAAGGAAAAGGAAAGGAAAAAGGAAAGGAAAAGGAAAGGAAAAGGAAAGGAAAAGGAAAGGAAAAGGAAAGGAAAAGGAAAGGAAAAGGAAAGGAAAAGGAAAGGAAAAGGAAAGGAAAAGGAAAGGAAAAGGAAAGGAAAAGGAAAGGAAAAGGAAAGGAAAAGGAAAGGAAAAAGGAAAGGAAAGGAAAAGGAAAAGGAAAGGAAAAGGAAAGGAAAAGGAAAGGAAAAGGAAAGGAAAAGGAAAGGAAAAGGAAAGGAAAAGGAAAGGAAAGGAAGAAAAGGAAAGGAAAAGGAAAGGAAAAGGAAAGGAACAGGAAAGGAAAAGGAAAGGAAAAGGAAAGGAAAAGGAAAGGAAAAGGAAAGGAAAAGGAAAGGAAAAGGAAAGGAAAAGGAAAGGAAAAGGAAAGGAAAAGGAAAGGAAAAGGAAAGGAAAAGGAAAGGAAAGGGAAAGGAAAAGGAAAGGAAAAAAGGAAAGGAAAAGGAAAGGAAAAGGAAAGGAAAAGGAAAGGCTTTGTAACACGTAACACGTAAAACAAATTTCGTTTTTACTCAGGTGACACACAACTTGACACATATTTACTTAATACTGATACATGTCATATAATATCTATCTAAGATTATTGACAGGAGTCGGTAAATTTACACTGGGTTTTTGAACTACTGAAAAAATCAGTACAAATTTCAAATGACCGTTACTCATAACGAATCAATGAAAGACGCAAATTTTATTTTTTGACGTTTAATGAAGTTTACAGAACAAAGCCTGCACAAGTTATGAATCAATGACCTGGTTTTTGAATTTTCACAGATTTTTAAACTTTTACTGAACAGTTCCGATTTTCTAAGTGTGTACATATTATTTACAGTAAATATTTGACGCAATACTACGTTTAGAATATTCCTGGTACGTACGGCTATCTTGATATCAAATGCAATACATATGATTTCCAATGCAAATTTGTCAGATGAGTGCTCACAGCATGACAGGCTATATTACGTAATACCAGCAATAGTCTGAACATAGTATAAGGGTGCCCAAGATAGCCTTTGTAAGGTAACTAGTTAATAGAAAAGTTACAAAGTATTCCTAAAATGGGTTTATACACGCTACAACAAAGGTCATGTAAATTTAAGTGCCCTGAGACCGACACATGCAAGCGGCCCTAATGACATAAAAATCAGTTGAAAGAGACAAGAAAATCAATGATATCAAACGCACTTTTCGTCGAGTCACGTACGTTTCGGTGTAGGAACATGTTATTTTTCATAAAATGTTTATTTACGTTCCATGATTTACATCAAATATGAATTACGTCATTTACACATGTTAGTTATTTCTAAGTGTGTATGCTTCAATTTTATGTGTTTTGATGTGTCACATGATAATTTTAATGAGAAAATTATGTGGCCTCCGGAACCAATATACAAAATGTTCGCATTGGGCCAATGACCACGACTAACCATAAAATTGACAAAATATTTGGAGAATCACTTCAATTGATCTAGTTTTTATCGTGTGTCGCATGATCAATTTTAGAGAAGGGGGAGGGGGGGGGGAATCGGTGTCTGGTTCATCCGAGATAAGTTACTTAATGCATGAAACTATCAATTATCTCCAGGTAGGTATCGATTTGACTATTTTGATGCATGTAGATTCTATTTCTTAATTAAATTACAATATTTAAATGAGCAACATACTGGCACTGTGGCCAAACTTTACTTCATCCGACATCGATTCCTTATGGCCAATGGTGCCAAAATCAGTTCTATCTACCGAAATTTCAGAGATTAACAAACTTTTAGGCTAAATAAACATATTGGGGACATGGCTCTAATGTTGGCCTATGGATCTAAGATTGGGCCCATCGCTAAAAATCTGCTATTTATCAATTTTATCTAGATGAAAGAGTCATTGGGACGGTAATAATGAATATTTTTGGTCACTATTGAAAATTTAGTCGATTGCTGAATTTATGTATGGGCTGAAATTAGGGACATTTAGGCCGAAATTACATCCATTTCCCCTATGTAGATTTGATTACAAAAATCTTATACCAATACAGTTTTCAATCTGGGTCAATATGACACCTTACTCGTAAAAAAAAGGCACCTGGTTAAACAAAAATATTAGCTTTATTTTGAACCCTTCAGTGAAGTTTTTTTTTTTAATTCACGTTTCTGCATGCAAAACAAATTTCTCTTACATCCAGAGGATTGGATTTATTACATCCTCTGCATATGTTTCATACAACAAATGTTATTGCAGTTCTTGCAATTGACTGCAGCGTAAAAGCAATTTTTAAATGTATATTTTTGTATAAAACCTTCACGAGATGATTTTCTAGACGCAATGCACAAACTTTGTCCGATAAATAAGCTATCATAAAAATTACAAAACTATTTTAAATACTTTCTTGTGATCACATTACAGAATCTATTCATGCCGCGAAACATTGAAAATTCTGCATACTTTTCATGTAAATCTGTAAAAAAAATTACATTTGCCGGTTGGGTATGCGTACACTATTGCCGATGACATGATGAAGATTTGAACCGGTTTGTGTTCTGAGTCTTAAGCACACTAGTCACATTTTTGGACGCAGAAGCCCGATAGCATTCTATGGAATAATATAGATATCAAATATCTGTTTAAAGTTGGTCCACATTCCTTGCTATGAACAAACAGCGGCATGCTCTTAAGATGGCAAAAAACACAGCTCATATTTTGAAACTGAACAAATATCTTCGCTTCAGAGTGTGATCACAGAGCAGAAAATAACCATTCTCACTACCCGGATGTCATTCATCTTCCCGGTCGTATAGGCTAATATTACTACTCTTGGCTGAAAATTTTCCTACCCTAAACAGACGCAGAATGCCCTCAGGCGGAACCATTAAACTTAATCAGTAGATCAAATAAACGCGCATAGCAAAGTCCGAGAGGCATGTCTTTTGCTATGAGGTCTGTTAAAGTTCAAAGTCTTTAGGGTACTGAACAGACCCCCTACCTTTTTATAGTTCCTATCTTCGGTGGGATCCTTTGTTGTTCTTTATGTTTCCCCATGATCTGGTGAGACCCATTTACAGATTAAGCGTTAATCAGATTCACATAGCTTTACGGTTGAGTGGCAAGAAAAAATGCCGATGCTTCAAACGACCTTCAGGGACGGCACTACTGGCTGGTGGCATCGAAAGCGATGACCAAAACTTTTAGCTGATTGACGCAGTCTTTGTTTATCACGTTGGGCGTTTCTGCAGGCTTTGGAAGGTTTTGTTTGATATGAATATGTTGTTTTCTATCAGAGGGGGATATTTTTTCGAATTCGTACATACGAGCTAAATTTAAGGTAGTGGATTAGCGATGCAGCTTAAATTTTAAACTAATAGCGTATCATTAAGCTTTGCTAAATTTGAGTGCGCTTATACTTTTAATTCGGTAATCGATAATTGTTTAGTACACTGAACTTCTGATCCTAATCTGAATTTTTTTTTATCTGAAAACCCATTAATTGAGACATTTTTCGGTTAAAGAATACTAATAGATAAATAATTCAGTGCTGTAGTCGAGGGTACACGCAGATAGTCGACGTTGAGTTTTATGAAAACCGATATGTTATTTTCATCATTAAGTTCTTGACTATTGTATTGTACTGTATTCAAATATCAAGAAAGTCAGACGTGATGAAAATTGAAAAGTTATTTTTGGCATTTATTTCGAAACATCGATCGCTATAACTTTTTTAGGGACATTGTAGCACCGTACATTCTTTGGCAAAGTTGTTACGCACTTTCTGCACTATACTTTTTCATGATTAGTTGCATGATTCATATACTAATCCAAACGCAATGCTGATAGCCCGATAGATGACCGACCCTAATAGATGGGTAACACAAATACAAGATCCTGAATTTGTAGAGTGCTATACTAATATCAACATGAAGCTTTAGTGTGGTAATTTATTAACTAGAGAAAGTTCTTAAGAGGATAGGTTGTTTGTTCCGCTAGAGTACGGCAGTGTGGAAAGTGAATAGAAGTTGAAATTGAGCGAAGGGCCATTAATGCGACGATATTCACGTCTACAATCCACAGTGGTTCAGGAAGGGAATTTAGCAGGAAGATGCATTTAGAACCTTCTACAAAGTTATTTCTTACAGTAAAGTCCACATTTTGGTTTCAATTAATACTAGGGACACTAGGGTGGTTCTTATTACCATTGACATAAAAACGTAACTCTTTTATTTGCAGAAATAAATGTATAAATTTTTCGGCAAAGCTAAGCTAGTTTAAAGCAGTTATGTGAACAACACTTTTAAGTATTTTTTGAGTTGACCGATTTAGAGCAATTTTCCTCAAATGACTTAAAGTGTCTCTAAAAAAAACCAGTTCTTTTGCTCCATTTTTTAAATTTCAAATTTTTCAGCAAAGTTGTCTTCAGATGACTTTTAAAACTTTGGAGAACACAATTTTTCCTTGCAGAACTTGTCGATATGCATTGCCGATCAAGAGTTATTGACGTTTTTCTTATAAAAATACGCCCTTATCAAATATTAATATCTCTGTTTGAGGCAAACATAAAAAAATATCTGTTGATGTCCTTTGATAGGGCGAATGTTAGTCTACATAATATCAAACAATTAGAGATAGGGGAAATGGCTCTAATGTTGGCCTATGGATCTAAGATTGGGCCCATCGCAAAAAATCTGCTATTTATCAATTTTATCTAGATGAACGCCGGGGGCATTTAGGCCGACATTACATCCATTTCACCTATGTTTTTTTTTATTCTATAAAATTAATGTGACTTTGTTAATTTTATTACATACAAATAGATACAACTGCCTTATAAAAAGAGATACAGACAATGTTTTTGCTACAAACCAAGCTTATTAAGTATCAAAAGTCTCTCATAGATGACTTTAATGAGATATTTGAGGTGAGTTAAAATGGGAATTCCAGAATAAACTTGCACTGAAAATGTATTTTCGTTATTTCTATGAGAACCGTTTCGTAAAAATGGATATCGTACATAAAACACATCTTTCAAAAACAACGGCGCCGGTGGTGTAGTGGTAAGCGTGATTACCTTTCACCCCAACAGGCCTGGGTTCAATCCCAGTCAGCGCCACCGGGATGTTCTGAGGCATAACATCTCTGATCACGCCTTCCTTCGGATGGGAAGTAAAGCCGTTGGTCCCCGGTTCATGAGTTGATGGGATTAGGTAGGGTCCATGTGTGGGAGCTGCCTTCCTGGCACGTCGGTAGCATTGGTGCTCAGTACGGAAAACAAGATCGACGGAAAAAACAAACCAAAGGAAAAAAAAAAACATCTTTCAAAAATGGTACGAAACATTCGTTTTTCCTGTCATCTGGCGCAATGCTTATATTACGCTATATTCGTATAATATACCAATTCAACTTCGTACAATCAAACCAACAACTGCGCTTCTTGGATCCTAAAGTGCTGATTGTGTGTTGGAGATGGGATACTTTTTTTCTTGAAATATTGTCGGTTTGACCAGTACATGCAAGCTACCACAATAAACCAAATTACTGGTCGTGGTGGTTTTATGTCAGAGAAAAGAGATACATGCAAGCAGCAGAAAAAGCAATCGAAATCGAATTACCGTTCCATGAGTGCTTCTTATTTGCCATTAGCCTTACCATTTCTCGTAGCACAGATAGCGCGATAGATAAAGCACAGATCTAACTATTGGACGGTTCATGGTTCGAGTTCGGTGTGACGCTTATATTTAAATTTTTTGTCATGTTTATTCCTTCCAATGATGAATCCATCCATCAATCCATCCTCACTAACACACTCCACATTTTTCGGTATCCACAACCACCACTTGTGGCTCGCTGGTTGGGTGTAGCGATAGCGAGTGTGACAGTTCTAACGAAAGTAGCTTCATACAATGTAGAAATGAATCTCGTTGCAGAAAACAACGAATAAATTCGTAGAACAAACGAGCGATTTCGTTGCATAAACGAAATTTTATTTTCAATGTGGTTTTTTGCCCCGCGAGAACAATTGTGCGAATTTTTATGGAATTGTGAGAGGTAAACCTCTAAATTTTACTATTTTTTCGTTATTTCGGCTGGATCTGCTCAAAATCGGTCTGTATGCGTCATGCCATAATATTCGCAGAATCGTTTCATAAATACACATTACAATCGACTTTACCAAAACTTCAATAAAGTCGATTGTGATAACTGGAACTGGTTACTGGAAAGTACTGTAATATAAGGCCAGCTGCACGGCCCATAAAACCATATCAGTCCCATCTGGCAAAACAGCACGCTGAGAAAAACGCGGTTGAAGATTTATGTATCCGTAGACTCTTTTCGATGGGAAACCATGTTTTGATATTTTTCACCATATTTTCTGAACAAACTATGTGACTTTTAGTGAACAGTTTAAAACACAGGTAGTGTACAATCGATTCCTAATGGATAACTCATTTCTGATAAAAATCCATATGGGATTGTTATGTTTTTATGGGCAGTGCACTACATATATTCATACACAATTATAAAATAAATCAGTTCATGAACTGTATTAATTATAACTTTGCCCTTTTTAGCAAGTCATTACACCATATTTTCGACACGATTGAAGTGCATCCACTTTGATGTGATACCAAAATTAATTTCTTGCTGTGTCATTCACGCAATTTTACCACTCTCTCCATGAATGCAATCTTCGTGTCGTTCATTGGTCTGAAATGATATACAAAATGAGAGCTTTTAAATTATGTTTGCAATAATTCATAACTTGATTGATAAATCTGGTCCGGGCGTCTTATACTGAAGAGAATGGTTCAAAATGCATAACGAATTTTGATTGTATTGAGAGTGTTTATGTATGTTTGATAATTGTTAGTTTTCATCTTGAATACAATTAGATTTCGATTTTAGCAGAAGGTAGTTTTTCCTTTTTTTTTGTTTTTCACAGGGTTTATCAAGTGATTATACAAATAAGAAACATTAAGTCGGTTTATAAGGGTTTTTTATTTGTAGATGCCCTTGCAAAATCGAGATCTCACTGTATTTCATGAGTCAGCATGATTTTAACTTAAATCAACTTTTTCTTCTCTCCCCAGCAATGAAAATCTTCCAGTTTGTTCTGGTAGTGACTGTGGTCGTTGCCACCGTGGCATTCCCAACACCCCAGGAAGTGAAACCGGTCTCAGAAACGAAGGAACAAAATGAACATGTTCCAATGGTTCAGAAGATTGAAATCCACGTCGAAGTTAAGGCCGTTCCTGTAGACATGATGATACCTGCATTGGTCACAGTTACGGAAGTCAAGGAACACATAGAAAAATCCACCGAAGCGGTGAAAGCCGTTGTTTCAGAAAAGGTCCCTGAAGTTGTGAAATCTGCTGATGTCAAATCATTGGAGTCTATGGAATCTTCGGAAGTTGTAAAATCCGTAGAGGTCGCCAAACCGGTGGAATCTATGAAGCCATCTGTGGATACTAAAGAAGCTGAAGCTGTTAAAGAAGCAACTAAGGTAGATTACAGTACAACAAAGGCAGCAGATGTCAAAAAAGTTGAAATCATAGAAAAAGCACAAGTAAAAGCTGAAGAAGTAAAACCCGTGATTGAGTCAGTGCCAGGAAAAAATGATCAACTAGTTGAAGCTACATCAGAGCCCAAGCCAGCGATAGTAGAGGCCCCAATGGAAAAATCTGTTAAACCAGAGCCCGAAAACGTTGAAGCTAAAGCAGAGGCAGCAAAACCAGTTCAGGTAGAAGCCGCAGTAGCCAAAATCATTGTACCACAAGCTGTTGATGATTCGGATGAGGATAACTCAAGCGAAGAAAAACCTTCAAATGACATGGTGATCAAGTTAAAGGGGGAACCAGTCAGAGCATCGCCGGTTATAACCTTTGATGAAGCTGTTAAGGAAACAACTATGGAATCTACCAAAGAGCAAGCAATGACTGTGATGCCAGAAGTACAAGCCGACGAAATCACGAAAGTAGACAAAGAAGTTACGGCAGTCAAACCAAAGCCAGAAGCTAAAAGCATATCGAATGAGATGGTAGTTCCAATCGTTGAAGATTTACCTAAGGAGAAACAAAGTGTTGAGGCAGAGCCGGTATACAAAACTATTCCAGTTGCAGTTGTCCATGATGAACCTATAAAAGAGGAGATCAAAAAAGTTGCTGTGAAGACAGTTGAAACTGTTGAAGTTGCGGAGCAAAATAAAGAAGAGATTCCAGCTGTAAAACCAACAGAAGCAACAACAGCTAATGCTGATGTAGAGAAGCCCACAGTCCAGGCTGAAGTTGAATCGACCACAGCTGGTGAAGTTCAAAAGGAAGATGCTCCTATTGTGAAGACCGTTGATACTATTCAGACTGTAGCTGATCCGGTAACCGTAGCATCTTCTCCTGCCGAATCTGTAGAAGCAAAATCTGAAAAATTAGAGGAACCCAATGTCTTGGTTGTTGAAGCAATTAAAGCTGTTGACCTGAAGGAATCGGAACCAGCCGTGCAAACTACGGCAGAGCCCACCAAAGAAACCGAAGTCAAAGCTATTGAATCTGTCAAGAAAGAAGGGAGTTCAACTAAAGCAACAGAAGCAACAGAAAACAAAGTTGAAGATTCGAGTGTCAGTAGTAGTACAGCCACTAAGACGACAGAGGATGTAGCGAAAGCCATCGAAGTGACGGAAAAAGCTGAGGAAGTAACGACTGAAGTATCAACAACAACGACGACGACAGCTGCTCCTGTTCAGGTGGAGGGCAAAAAAGGAAAGAAGAAGTTGCCAGGTTCGAACAAAAAACAGAATACAATGTAAATGAGATGTTTTGAATCATTAGTGTTATGTTGCTTGCTAATTCCTGTGCCACTATGTGCACTGCTTATGAAACGATATTGTAGTGTTAGCTGCTTCCACAATTTCCTTAACGCATTAATAGCATTCCATGCAAATAACTGACTTGCTTTTCTACTTCAATACAATTTTCTATCTATGCTTATGTTGTCATTCTCTTATCGTTTTAGCTAACATCCGAGGGTACAGTAAACGCTTGCAACAGGATCAGAGGAAAGCTCACTGACGACTAATAATTCCCTGCGAAGCGGCGTTTCGTACGAAGTAGATTGCTACTTTATCACTAGTGTGCACGTGGAACCTGTGGACAGGTAGACGACACGTGACGATAACTTTAATTTAACTCTCTTAGGATAGTTAGATATTACAAAAAATACGATTGACTCGTTCGGGATCACTATCTCGACTCAAATGACTTGCCAACATTCATATAATGAAATCAGACAAAATATATCGAATCGATCCATTTGACCAGTGTTGTAATATTACGCTTGAACTAGATTAAGTAAAATATAATATTTAAAACGTGTTCGGTGTTCTTTTATTGTGTAGAATAATTCCGTCTAGCCTTTAGAGCGATTCAAATATGACGTCCACAAGTTTTGATATATTTTTTCACATTTTTTGTATTACGTATTTCCATATACTTATTACACATCCTGTCACACATTCTAGGAGCCCCTCCTCTCCTGAAGAGTGGACGTCATGTTTGAATCAACCTTTCCATGATTTTTTGATGGGTATATATTAGCCCTGTTCATTTTAACAGAAATGTTCGGGATGCAGCGAGTCAACCTTGATTACTGTTCGTCATGTTAATTTTAACTTCTGTGCAAATTTTCAGCTAAATCGGTGATGATTTAGAGGTGCTTCAAGTTAATTTTATGTTTTAAAGGTAATCTACGGCTTATAATATTTGTATCTCGAGGCTGAAACAACGAAAACTGCTGTAATAACTTTCATAGCAAAGCTTAATGTGTTATCTACCAACTTTATGACCAAAGGTTGACTATTCAAAGTGATTTTATTGAAGTTTGACTTAGTTTCATGCTCGACAGAACATAGTTGCATTGCTTTTTAATGACGACCGATGACTGTTTCATTGATAGATGATTTTTTTTAGAAATGTGAATCATCAGTAGACGTGTTTTTTTATCAGAGGCAAGTGTCTCTCGAGCAATAACAGCAATTTATAAAATAACGAACATTTTGGATGACAGCAGTTTTCGTTGTTTCAACCTCGAGATACAAATATTATAAGCCGTAAATTACCTTAAAAACATAAAAATTAACTTGAAGCACCTCTAAATCATCACCGATTTTGCTGAAAATTTGCACAGAAGTTAAAATTAACATGACGAACAGGCTGACCCGCTGCATCCCGAACATTTCTGTCAATGGTCTAGTATATATCTTTTACTTGATAATGTTTTCCAAATCTTTAAACGTGTTTATCTCCGTGTACAAGGTATTCATCGTGATTTTGGATGTGTTTGAGTATTCCAAATCTTTAAACGAGTGTTTTTTCGCGATGTTGAGGGTTTGAGTTTTCCATATCTTTAAACGAATTTATATTGATTGCAAAGGCCTTAATAGTGACTCAAAACCCTCAAGAGTTTAATATTTTTAAACGTGGTTATCTCCGTAAATAAGGCCTTAGGCCGATAGCACAGTGATTGCGAGAAGGTGAGCCTAGCATGGAAATGAATAACAATAAATTATAAAAACCCCAATACATTTTTCGACAGCTTGGGTTTTCGCATTCACTGTGATAGCGGCCTTAATCTCAATGTTCGGGATTTTTTTTTCTAAATATCAAAACGTGTTTATTTGCGTAAATAAGGTCTTTGTGATTTAATTTTTCTAAGATGTTGTGACAAGCAATAGGTATAGGAAAAACGTCACGATAGGGGGGAGGGGGTAATTTTTTGCTCGATTTAGCGTGACATAATTAATGCACGGGCCCAAAGTGTTATTCCCGAGCGAACTTTCTTGTTTGAGATTGAGAGGAACAATATCACTCCCACTTTAAGTCACCTGCAAGAGAGAGCGTTTGTTAAAAGATATGTTTTGTTCTAGCTTCCTTGCACAACTTTTCGATCCCCGTGAACTTTTTTATTTTTAACTCGTGAGCAACCATTGAAGTTTCAATTGCTGTTCTGAGTAACGTAAAACAAGAGTTACAGAAAGTGAAAACCTTATAAATGTAGTTGAAGATGCTAATTTCAAATAACAGACTGTAGTGGTAATTTTTATACGATAGATGGAGTAGATAAAAGGATAGAGTTGATAGTTCCGTTAGAGTACGGCAGTGTGAAGATTGCATATAGATATTAGAATAGCGAGCTAGGACAACTTTTAAGGAAGGTACAAATCGGTTTTTTCATCTCTCTTTACCAAACTCCCCCTTTGGAGAGGGATGGTGAGGGGTGTCCGCCACCCCTCGAGATCGTCAAGTCGACGATGACAGCGTGTTCGTAGAATGATTGCAAAATAAAATACTGTGACTTTTCTCAAATTAAACGTTTGGTTTCCAATAAGTAGGTGTTTAGTACAACATTAATTGAAAATTAGGGGATTCAGCTTTTGAATTTCAAAGTCAGAGCAAAAGCTCGTATACAGGTTCTCCACCTATTTAATGTTTTAATAGTAAACATCATAAATAAGTTTTGCATAAATAACTTTTCAGCGTTTCGTATTAGGGGCTGTTCATTAACTACGGAGACAATTTTTTTAGGATTCTTGCCCACCTCTCTTCCCCTTCGTAGTTAATGAACAGCCCCTTAGTTGAACGAAACCCAAGTCACCTTTAACCACTGACTTGCTCCTGTTTACTGCAGGACCAAGCGCCACGCCGTCCCAAGCGGTAATGAGCAGAAGCGCGACAGCAGCGCTATTTTATATCTATTCAGTTCAGTTTTAGTTCTACGTCAAAAAAAAATGGCATTGGACATCGGTTTCCGGTCTCTAGACGACACCACGATTTCGAAAATACCTATATATATTTTTTTAAACTTTATTTAAGAGATTTTTAGCCGTTGTCTAGTTCATCTCTATAAAATATAGAGATGAACTAGCCACGGCTAAAAAAAAAAATACCTATATGTATTGTAAACTACATCCCAACAAACAATTTTAGCTGCAGATTAGCTTATACAGCCAAAATTTGCCTTATGCAGCTAATTTTTGCCTGTATAAGTTAACCTGCAGCTAAAATTGTTTGTTGGGATGGCAGATTCTTTTGTGGTACAAACCATTTTTCCACTATGTTTTCCGGTATGCATGATAATATAAGATGAAACAGGTCTCCAAAAATGTGATGGAGATATTATGCGCCGTTTAATTAATAATGATAATATCACGAACCCAAGCAATACATATGTTCTATAACAGTTTATATAACCTTTGTATGACTGGTTTAGGTTGTATAGCAGTTAACATAATTCTATGAATTTGTGTTACTTGAGAACGTTCTCTCAAAAGATAGGGATAGATAATAACATCTCCATCATGTTTCTCTGCTGATAGTATCACTCTAACTCCTATCAATGATAGGGATAATAGCCTCTATCATCTATCTATCCTTTTTTCAATCACTGATAGTATCATTGATAGAAACAGCTGTGCCAGGGATAGAGATAGCTGTAAAAATGTAAATTAATAGGCATAATTTAGATGCCTGCCACAGTAAAGCCTGAACGATGGGTGACGCCGCTAACCGCACAAACACGAAGGCCAAATAATTATTTATCACCAAAGATATTTCCGTTTAGGCCCGTGTAAAACCACATCAAGTTATAATTTTTCCGCTAATATATATCCAAAATTAAATAGAGGATCAAGTGTGTCCACTAGGGTGGGTTAACATTACAACCCCATGATCCCCACTGCTCTTTCGATATGCATTGAGGTCCCCAACATAGTAAAATAATAATAACTTTTTTATAAGAAGTTAAAAAAATTTGCGGTCTTCGACAAAGTTGTTTTGCATAATTCCCAATCTTTGGTTATTGAGCAATGGCATGCAAATGAATAGTTTCGTGATATTTTCCATACATTTTCCCATACACAATTTAAAATTCTCCAGCAAATCCAGATCCGAACCAAATTTCGTTAAAATTTTACACAGTTGTTGGGGACCTCAATATGATTCATCACAGCATTTATGTGATCATTTAATATTTGTACGGCCTATTACCAAAGGGAAATACCCAACCCATAGATTTTAAGCATCGAGTTGGAATTCTGACAAAGGCAAAAAAATGGGTAATATTAATTGATCTTGTTTTGCGCAGCAGCTCTATAGAATTCTTCCTTTGAATATTGATCCGAAAGCGAATAACGACTTGACGACAGGGTAGCTTCGATGGCATTAATTTATTGCTTGGTAGCTACTATGCGAGTGCGACTGGAAGGCATTGCCTTGTTGTAGGTATATAAAAACTAACTGACATGAATGACGCTCATTCGATCGAAAATTCGCGTTTGCGCTAGTCTGATAGTGTGAGCTCCGTTAGAGAAGGGAGTCCTGTTTTAAGTAAGCTTAGTGCTATGAAGTTGCTTATTGTGCTGTGTCTTGGGACACTGGCGTTGTCCGCACCGGCACCCCAAAAAGGAAGTCAAATTGATTTTTTATATGACGATGATGAGACACAGGCTTCAGTGCGACCAGTTGAAATAAACACTGTCGAACCGAAGGTGACAGCCACCAAGATAAGTGATCACAGAGAACCTGCTCCAGTGTTTGAAGAAGATGAAGCTGACGTTCAGGAAGAAGAACCCAGTCCGATTGCTAGTCCCTTGAATTTAGAACAAAATGAATCAGACAATAGTGAACGAAGTGCACAGGTCAACGAAACTGTTAGTGATGATTTCGAAAACGAGAATAAAACAGAATCTACTGTTACTGATCGTACTGACAGTGCGGTAACTGACACTACGATTCGCGTTTATGATGAAGACGAAGTTAATGGAGCCATCGAAAAGGAGAAATACCCAGAGCAGGAGCAGGAGCAGGAGCAGGAGCAGGAGCAGGAGCAGGAGCAAGAGCAGAAGCAGGACCAGGGTCAGGAGCAGGAGCAGGAGCAGCAGCGGGAGCAGCAGTGGGAACATGAGCAGGAGCATGAGTGGGAGCAAGAACACGAGCGCGAGCAGGAGCAAGCCAGACACAATCAAATCAATCAGAAGGCTGTGATACTTGATAGCTATCAGTACGACGATACAAGTTTAGAAAGAGAGTTTCAGAATGAAGAAAGTCCTGAAAAGCCAACCACTGCAGCTTTTGAACCAAATTCTAACAAACCCGTAATAAACGGGGATCTGAACGTGGAGCTCAACCATGAAACGCAAGTTGTGGAAAAGGGTAGTTTTGGAATTCAGGACTTGAAAACTTCTGTAACGATTCCAGTAAAACCGGAAAACCGTGAATATGCTGGTAAGGTTTTGTTTTCACAACCGATGGAAAAGTAGGGTAGGGCATGCTCATTGTTTTTCACAAATTGCTCTGTTGTTAATAACTTTTCATTCAGTTCATGAAACTTGGTTTTACTTTATGCAATTGGTAGAGTAGGATCAGAGTTTCACTGTAGACAAGCATAGAGCAGTTGAATCAGTACATATGAATTCACACCAATGAGTTTATACATAGAAAGTGCGAAATGAGCAGCAGTTATTTCTCTTTTCGTTTTTGTGACGCACAAATGAGAACAGCGTTTCGTCTAAATACAAATCTACGGTGGTGTACGTACGTATAGGAAGCTCAAACTTTTTTTTTTTTTATCAAGTGCTTCATGTTTTGTCAAGCGAGCCTAGAGTTATTAACAAATGAGCAATTTACGTGAAAAATTGAGCATGCCAACCCTGCTGTGAAGGACAAACTTCGTTAAAATATGTTTTTTTTTCAGGATTAGCTGACTGGGGTCCCGTGCATCAAGAAGCTGTTACAAATGATGATATGAACGTTGAACTTAAAAGTGGTCAATTATTTAACCATGGAACGCTAGTTTTAGAAAAGGGAACTTTTGAAGGTCAGGACATGAATCATCCTTTCACCGGTCCATTCCCAATGAAGCAATGGAAGATGGGTGAAAACCATGGTACGATATTGTTTTTTGCATACCCGAATGTTGAATCTCATTTAGCATGATCATTTATTTACAGAATTTGCCAACTGGCATCATGGACCCCATGGACACCGTGGCGATCATGAACACCCCAACTTTCCGGGCTCACAAAACGAACATCATCGGTTTGACGGACCACCACCACCATGGGTTCAAGGGCCTCATTTCCACCATCAGCATTTTGATCACAAAAGTCATGAACACAAAGGATACACCTTCCATGGCAACGGATTCCATCGGGATGTTCCCGCGTGGAATAGCCACTGGGGAAATCCCAATTCTGTGCCTCCAACAAATTGACAACAATCTCCCCCCCCCCTGATATTGCAAATTTATCAGAATGATTTATGGCTTCTGATCGCATATAGGAAACATTGTTGAATGGTCTAAATACATACAACTATTTAAGTTAGTACTGACGCCTACATGCGGAATTGAACATAAGGCAGTGAGCGTTTGTGAGTTGATTTTCAATCTAATAGGGGAAATGGATGTAATGTTGGCCTAAATGCCCCTAATTTGGGCCCATACATAAATTCAGCAATCGACTAAATTTTCAATAGCAACCAAAAATATCCATAAGTGCCGTCCCAATGACGCGTTCATCTAGATAAAATTGATCTTAGATCCATAGGCCAACATTAGAGCCATTTCCCCTAGTCGCTTTTATTACGGAGTTCACTGCGATGTTTCAAACTAGTTTTAGTCATAAACCGGATGGAATAATAAAAGTGAGCAGTTTTCGAGTGTGTTTTTTGGATGAATCATGTGACTGATGAATTGAACGTATCAAAGAATAAATTATAACGTGAACAATATAGCGGGGTGTCTTTTCTTACTCCTTGTTTTGATTAATGTCTTCGCAGGTATTTCTGGTATGTTACGGTTCGATGGATTTTCAAGGCCTTTCCGCCTCGTTACAGTTGTTGAAAGAATATATTAGCAACTAACAGCGATTTTTCAGTGGTTTGGTGGAGTGGACAGCTGTACTAACATTGTTGTGATTATTTATGTAAAAAATGGACCATTTTGTTCTCAGTCATCTAAGTTACCGCTTCAGAGCAAAGTCACGCTTAACATGAATTAATCCAGTTAACATGAACTAATCCATGGAAGGTTTCTGAGTATGAGTAAAATAGTGATTGATGTAAATTTTGACAGCATTGAAAACGATATACAGTGAATAGCACACCTACTCCTCGCGGGATCAGTAATTCATTGGGAAGCCTAATTGACACTCTTTTATCTTAGAATTTTTATTTGTTTACTCTAAGGTTCTGACATTTGCAACGGTACCGTGGGTAGATCACCTTTTCGTGGTACGTTACGGGATGTAAGGTCTACCACCGATTCCTAGTCCTGACTACTTCAAACTAGGGGAACAGGATTTTTCAGTAATCCAAGGAACACACACACAGTCCTTGTTACTTTTTATGCCTTGTTGATAATGACAAGACTCGGCTTTGTCTACCGAGGATGATCTTGAAACAAGGAAAAAAATGAGTTAGTTGTCTTCATCTATGTGATTCCTAATCTTCTATTTGTTGTTCCCTAATTTGAAGTGGTTAAGACTAGGGTTCTGATGCATGGTCATTATCGGTGTCATACCTTAATTTTGTTGCTAAGGAATCCAATTTTGACTGACAAAGGGGCGCGCCTTTGGAGGGTGTTTCAACACTCCGAAGGGTATAAATAGCGGGACCTTTCAATTAGAGTCGGATCCTTGCGATAAATGCAAGAGTGGCAACTGTAAAAAAAATCGAATACTTCATCATTTCTCAATAGTCATGGAGTAATACGACATGCACTAAACTAAGGACACGGAATATACTACAATAGATCAATTTACTGGTCGCAATAGTGTTAGGTCCCGAACAGTGGAAAAAAAAGGTTCTGACATGCACTTGTCCGGCTATTGCGGCTTTGTGCGCTCAATACGTAAGCTCCTTGAGTGATTTGATGTGATTTTAGTTCACGTCAGGTTTGGCAACTTCCTCGATGGTACTCCTGGTACTCAATATGACTGGCAATCCCAACAAACAGTTTTAGCTTCAGAACAGATTTTACAGGGCGAAAAAAGCGGCATGTGACAATTTTGCTGGTACACTAAATTCTATTTTTAAGCGATTTTATTTGAAACACACTTTTTATTTACGTGATTTTGTTTAACATTCGAGCCCTCACGCTGTTTGTAGGGGGAATGTTTTTAATTCGCGCCGGCGGTGTAATACGCGTTACCACGTTATTTTGCTTGATTCACACTTTGATCCACTTTTTATTGCACCAATAGGTAGTATTTTGGGGTTAATTGCTATTCTAATCCAAGAATTGACTTATTTTTACTACATTCAGTAAAACATAATAAAAATTCAAGTTTGTTTGAGTGCCTTTCGATGTAAGATTTGTTAAGTAAGAGTTTTCATGGGGTAAAATAAGAGCATTACTAACATTTGATATATGAATCAACTTGCTGCGTTCTGAATCCTGAGTTGTAGGTGGGGGGGGGGGGAGGGGAGGGGCAATATGCGCCATGTGGCTTGGTAACTCCTAAACAGCCGTTGACGTTTAAATTGCTGTTATGAGTTACGTAAAACCGAAGTGTTACAGATGATGGGAACCTTATAAAAGTGTTTTAAATTCAACCTAATTTTTTACTTCCTACAATCAAAACTTATAGTGGCGCCGGTGGTGTAGTGGTAAGCGTGATTATCTCTCACTCCAGCAGGCCTGGGTTCAATTCAAGTCGGCGCCGCTGGGATGTTCTGAGGCATAACATCTCTGATCACGGGGAAGTTAAGTAAAGTCGTTGGTCCAAGGTTCATGAGTTGATGGGTCGACAGGTAGGGTCCAGGTGTGGGAGCTGCCTTCCTGGCGTCGTTAGCATTGGTGCTCAGCACGGAAAACAAGATCGACGGAAATCAAATGAAGAAAAACAAAAAAAAAATTAAACTTATGGATAGCGCATTAATGTATGCAACCTACATAACATCTAGAAAAAAGCATAACAGCATAAGATTTTTTTGCAAAATCATTTTCTCATTGATGAATGCATATTTTCACATGTTGTTTTCGGTAACATCAAGAAGATTATGCAGACTAATGCGCTGAAATAGTATGTTTATGTTCGATTTAAAATGTAGTTAACATCGATCATTTCATTAGGGAGCGCGTATTACGCTACGTTCCCCTATTTGGTACAATATATGTGGATTTTCGGTTGCCATTTTATTACAAAGTCACCTATCGATGTCAAACCTATGTTTATTCCTCATTTTAGGAGCCCTAACTCAATTCCAATTTTTTGCAATTTAAAAAGTAGCATTGGTATGTCTATGCGGTCAAGTGCCTTGCTAAAGTCTGTATAGAGAGCTTCGACGTGGTTTCCATTATCCATTGCATTCAATAATATTTATAATAAATTCAAGTAAATTTGTCGAGGTCGAGCGACCCTTGAAAAAGCCGTGTTGCATGTCAGTAATTCTATTTTTGATTTGGAGAAATAATTTTTCGTTGAAAATTGCCTCGAAAAGTTTAGGAATGCAATAGATAATGGCTATACCACGATAATTACGTACGTCAGATTTTCAGCCAGATTTAAAGATAGGCACTAGGAATGAGCTTTTCCAAATTTTTGGAAAGGTTCCAGATTCCAGGGACATATTAAAAAGCCAAAAAAAAATGGGGCAGTGAGTTCCATTGCTAGACATTTAATAAATACTGGAGGAATTCCGTCCAGGACCTCTTGAGGCATCTAATTTTTTTAAAGCCTGCAAAATATCCTGCACTTGAAGTTGATTGAGGCCAATGTCCCTTGAAGATTCTGGAAAAATGCAAAATAATCGCGGTCGCGATCTTCTTCAGAAAATGTCGTATAGATTTCTTGAAAAAATTTTGCAAATAGATTGCAGTTTTTTCCGTTGAGATGCATTATTGAAGGAAAATTGTCAGATTATAATTTGGTTTTTACGTAATTAAAGAAGTTCTTTGGACAGGACTTTATATCATGTTCTGTTTTTGCATTATATTCTTCAAAAGCAGTACTGATAGCTTAATTCAGTTGATCGCATATTTATATCCAAATAAATTAATAAATTATTACTACTATTGTGTTTTTTATAAATTATATGTGCTGTTTGCTTCCGATTTTTCAAGTGTTTTATTTGTCTGTTAAACCAAACTGGATTTTGTGTATTTCTGTTGCGTCTATACCAATTTCGACATTTCCTACATTCCTTAAAACTAGTTGCCAATTGACACTGTTTAATTTGTTGTTGTCGTTGGGTCTTTGGTTTTCATGCACAAATAAAGAATACTCAATTGCTGTGTGAAACGCTTCATTTTTCCACAGTGAATTTATTGATTCGGTCTCACAGAAATCTTCATAAATATTCGTTAGTAAAAAGTCCAAATAGCAATTTTGTTGGTTTTTGATGTGGTTAATTTGGTTCTGTCCTAAATTAGCTAGATTAGGGGATGTTCATTAACTACATACACAGTTTTTTGGGATTCTTCCCCTCCCCTCTCCCTGCGTAGACAATTGTTCAAATTTGTATGGGCCGTGGATAATTGCAATAAATTGTCTGCGTAGTTATTGAACGGGGTGTTAAAGAAGGTTGCATTCTTCGGCAAATTTGTTCGGTAGGTCAAGGTATTTTTGTTTGTAGACAGAAGTTCAGAATTTCCTCACTACGTGGTACTAGTGTACAAGTGAATTTCCTGAATAAGTTATATCTTGGTATTCTGGCTATAAAGAAGGTTTCTGTCTTCAACATAGTTGTTAAGTTGGCCAAGGACTTTTGGTTGTTGTAGTAGTTTAAAATTATCTGTGCATGCGGAGCTAGTGTGCAAGTAAATTTTCTGAAAATGCTATATCTTGGAATCCTGGCAATATAGCAGATTACATTCAGCAATGTTGACCTTGGAGTCAAGGTCTTTTGGTTGGAGAACTAAAATTCAAAATTTTATTAAGACTTGGCCCTAGTGCGCAAGAGAATTTCCTGAAAATGTTGTATCTTGGAATCCTGGCCATATCGAAGGTTTCTGTCTTTGGCAAAGTGGTTCAGTGAGTCAAGGCATTTTGAATGAAAATCAAAAGTTCAGAATTATCTCACTACACGGCACTAGCGTACAAGGGAACATCCTTGATATCTCGGGGTCCTGACTAGTATTATCAATTCCTGACCATTTCTGGCTACCCGTGAATCGAAAAACAATTGATGGCACCTCCCGGAAATTGGAAGTATATAATTTTTGACTATTCGTTGTAAGAATTATGCAAATTTAATTTGTTAATGATGTCGCTCCCCTCTTCAAAAAATTTCATTAATTTACGCTATTCAAATTTTTTTGTCGCTCTGCGTTTTATCTTTAAACTACACAAATTATATTTTTTATCATTAATTAATAATTCTTTCATTAAATAAGCTGTTTATGTATTGTTATTTATTTTCCTTCTCGATCTATTTGAGTGATATCGGACATAATTTTTTTTTATAATCCATTTATTTGTCAAGGCTCAAATGCGTTAGCTTTGCGGAGCCGAATATTTTTTACATTAATATCATTTCTTACAACTAATGTTAGTAGAACGGGGGCCGATTACTCGCGGCTTACTCGAGATTAGGGATTACATTTATTGATCATTTGGTGGGAGGAAAAGGGAAAGCATTTTGAACTAATTGGAAACTTAAACGTAAAGGATGACTAAAACACAAAACATTAAACACATACATCAACAGCTTTGAGAAAGTCGTAAATAAGCTTCATAAAGACGATATCACGGCAAGCCAAGACGTCTCTAATTGGCTTAAAGGGTTGTGATAACCGTTTCCACAGGTACACAAGTTGCTGTCGGCAAGCGTAACACGGAAGAGGTGGTCGTTTAATGAACAGTGATTGGACATGAGCCTGGACATTACACGAATAAAATCACGACTCATATCCAACCCTTTGAACCAGGGTTTGATCGACACCTGTGGGACAATAGAATGTTGCCATCTTCCCAGATCACCATCATTCCACTTTTGTTGCCAGTTAGCGAGGACTTGTTGACGAGACATCGTGAAAAATTCGTGGTAGGCGATTTGTCGCTCGTAAATATCGCCTTCCATAGCGCCCACCTTGGCCAGCGAGTCCGCTTTCTCATTGCCCGGGATAGAGCAATGAGAAGGGACCCATACCAAGGTGATGATATGCGAGCTGTTTGATAAAGCACTCAATGACGATCGTATTTCCTGGAGGAAATACGCCGAGTGCTTCATCGGCCTCATTGAACGCATAGCCAGGGAGCTTAGGCTATCCGTAAAAATGAAAAATGGTCAGGTGGAAGTGAGGCAATACGCTCTAACGTGTACGATATCGCTGCTAGTTCAGCAACGTATACCGAACACGGCTTTTGAAGCTTGTATGAGGCGCTATGAAGATCTCCAAAACCAGTGGACGCATTTATCACCGACAAAATCTCTTCTCGGTGGGGACGTGGTGGTATTTGTTCGCAAAAATAGTTGGGACAATCAGGGAACGGTGAGGCTCTGGAATTTCTTGAATCTCCTGCCTCATTGTGAGATCGAATCTCACGGAAGAAGAACTGAAATGATGGGAGACAGCTCGATTGGGGTTGAACGAGAAGGGGCCGATGTCCAGAGTCATGTACTCGTAGTACAAGCTCATGAATCGTGTTTGAGGATTCCGATCTAGCAGCTTCTCAAAGTTTTCGATCACCAGCGGGTTCATGACTTCACAGCGGATGAGGAACCGGAACGATAAATCCGTAAAACGATTTGTTAAGGGGAGGACACCCGTAAGAACTTCAAGACTCGGTATGCGTCGATTGCATACAACCTAGCGCGATTCGAATACAACGATATTGAATCCTTTGGAGCTTCAAAATGTGCGTCCCCGCCGCCGATTGAAAGCAAAAGCTACCGTACTCCAAAATCGAGAGAATGGTGGTCTTGTAGAGTCTTATCAGATCTTCTGGATGGGCTCCCCATGAAGTGCCGGTAATGGAACGAAGGAAATTGATTCGCTGTTGGCATCTCTGCCTCAGATACGCTATGTGTTTTCCCCAAGTGCACTTGGAATCGAACCAGACACCTAAATACTTAAACAACATGCTGTGAGTGATTGTTCTACCCATAAGTTGAAGCTGAAACTGTGCTGGATAATGCTTCCTAGAAAAAACAACCATCTCTGTTTTCTCCGGAGAGAATTCGATACCCAGATTCATTGCCCAAGTAGACAAATTATCCAAGGTATCTTGCAATGGTTCTTGCAGGTCCGGTGCTATTGGTCCAACCGTGGAAACCACGCCGTCATCTGCAAGCTGCCTTAGCGTGCAATTTTCGGCCAAACATTCATCAATGTCTTTGACATATAAATTGTACAGAAGGGGACTTAAACATGAGCCTTGTGGAAGACCCATGTAACTGATTCGTTGCCATGAGAGAAGCTCATTCGTTTCTCGGACAACAAATTAAACAGGAAACTGTTGTTAATCGGAGAAAGCCCACTCGCATGGAGTTTGTCCGAAAGGATGTCGATGCAAACAGAATCAAACGCCCCTTTAATGTCCAAGAAAACTGAACCCATCTGCTGTTTTTCAGCATAGGCTAATTGGATTTCAGTTGAAAGCAACGCAAGGCAGTCGTTCGTCCCTTTGCCCCTACGGAATCCAAATTGCGTATATGAGAGTAAGCCATTCGCCTCGACCCACTTGTCCAGACGAAGAAGAATCTTTTTTTCTAACAACTTCCGAATATACGACAGCATCGCAATGGGACGGTACGAATTATGATCTGACGCGGGTTTACCGGGCTTCTGGATGGCGATAACCCTCACTTGTCTCCAATCATCCGGAACAACGTTGAGCTCCAGGAATCGATTGAACAAGTTCAACAATCGCCTCTTTGTGACGTCTGGGAGGTTCTTGAGCAGGTTGAACTTGATTCGATCCATTCCCGGAGCCGAGTTATTGCATGAAAGAAGAGCAATTGAGAAGTCTACCATTGAAAACGGGGAGTCCATGCCATTGTTTTCCAGCGGCGGATCGCGAGTGTTGCATCGAACCGGAACCGAATCGGGACAAACCTTACGCGCGAAGTCGAAAATCCACTTGTTAGAGTACTCCTTGTCCTCGTTGACCGACGATGCCGCGTTACGCATTCTCCTGCCGACATTCCAGAGCGTTTGCATGGAAGTCTCTCGCGATAGCCCATCGACGAACCGACGCCAGTAACCGCGTTTTTTGGCCTTGACCAAGCTCTTAAACTTTTCCTCTAGCTCCGTATACCGCTCAAAGTATTCGCGGGAACCGTATTTACGAAATTGTTTAAACGCGGTAGACTTCTCGTTATTCAATATCGGACATAAAATGAAAATATTATTTGCATCATATGTAATTGATAATTCTGATAATCAATTCATGAATCAACAAACACATGAGTTCTCCCTGGATATTCATCTCACTTCCCCACGGAAGATTTTTCTAACATCATCTGGAAGTTTTCCAAACATCTCCAACACGAAAGTTTCGTTCAAATCGCCCTGCAAATTTTTTTGCATCTTTCTCAGGAATTTTCTTCCAATGTTATTCAGAACCCAACAAACAATTTTAGCTGCAGCTTAGCTTATACAGGCAATAATTAGCTGCATAAGGCAAATTTTGGCTGCATAAGCTAATCTGCAGCTAAAATTGTTTGTTGGGAAGTTTTCATAAACAACCTTTTGAAGTATCATCCAAAATCTATAGGACACCTGGAGAAGTGTCAATTATTTCTTATTTCGCACGGATATTTCTTTTGATTTCCCTCAAAAGATTCTTCTGACTTATCCTGGAACTTTCGTTCAACTGCCCGGAATGGTCTTCCGAATTCCACGGCAAGTTTGTTTTCCCGGAAAATCCGCATGACTTTTGCTAGATGTACATTCCATCTTTCACTGCAAATTTATGTTACTTTCAACCTGATGTTATCAGTTTCCTCTACATGTATTCTTGAGTGGGAAAGGTTTATCTGATTTCCAACTTCTTTCGAAGGTTACTTTTACTTCATGCGAAAGCTTCTTCCAACAACCCTCAAACCCATCCAGCTTCATTTGCATGTTTCTTCTGGCTTCCCCTTCTGGGAGTGCCTCCCGGATTTGTGTTTCCTATTTTCCTTCTGTATTACTTGACTCATAACAAAAATAAGTTTTATCAGCGGGATTGTATATCTCGTCTTATTTTAAACACATAGTATAATGATCTGAATGGGTTTCCCGTGATGGACATATCGAAAAACAAATCGACCACATCTGCATCAAACGAAAATGGAAACGGAGCCTTCTTGACGTCCAAAATATCCACCATCACCTTCTAATCGGTGAGATCCGCCTATGCATGGATCCTGCGGAGGGATGAGAGGCTCGGACGCTGATTCAACACGCCGACTAGAAGATCAAGCTGTGAAAAGATCGTTCGTTGAAGAACTTGAGACCCGAGCAGTGGATGTTCCGGAAGCAGTGTCGTAGAAGAACAGTGGACGGCCATCAAAAATGCCTTTATCGAGACAAGTGAGCTGTGTGAGCTGCTCACTCATCGAAAAGAGTGGATCACTGATGGCGGACAGGGAGCGTAGAGAAGCAAAAGCTGCTATAGAACGGGCGAGAATCAAAGGAATAAAAAATGAAGCCCATCAACGGTATTCGGCTTTAAAGAAGGAAGTCAACCGGGGGGAACAAACGTGGTGGGTAGACTCCCTGGCTGACGAAGAGGAGAAGTCGCAACCACTGGCGATATCCACCTCCTCTACTATATCTCACTACGTCTGAGTGGAGCATGGATAAAGATGCCGAAGATACCAGTGAAAGACGCGACTAGACAGTTACTTACGACCAGCCAACCAGCTGAAACGTAAGTTTGAGCACTTCGAATAACTTCTTCAGCCATCAACATCTCGGTATGATCCGCCAAAGGCACGGTGCTTCACTTGTGTCAACTCCGATGCCCCATCACTGCAGGAGATTGAAGCAGCTGACTTCAGTAAAGCGTTTGATAGAGTTGATATCCCTCTTTTGATATTCAAATTATCTAAATTAGGTTTTAGTCAACATTTATTAAAGTGGATTCAGTCATACTTGACCGGTAGGACACAAAGAGTTAGATTTGAAGGAGATTTGTCGTCAGTAGTCAATGTAACATCTGGTGTGCCACATGGTTCCCATCTTGGACCATTACTGTTTATTCTATTTGTTAATGATGTAGAGCACATATTGAATATCCTGAATGTCTCAATATATGCAGACGACATGACACTTTTCCTGGAAATTCGTTAAACGTCTGATCTTGTAGTATTTCAATAAGAAATTGATAACTTTTACACTTGGTGCACAAAAAGTTTATTAAAGCTTAATGTGAAGAAATGTAATTCCATTTCATTTACAAGATAGAAAATTATTAGTCAAGAACATGTGATTTCAATAGGACAAAACAGAGTTGAAAGCTGCAATCAAGTTAGAGATTTAGGTGTTATACTAGATTCAACATTAAGCTTTGTTGAACATTATAACAACATTATCGACAAGGCAAGCAACATGCTAGGGTTTATTAAAAGGTTTAACTTTCATTTCAATGATCCATACACAATCAAAACATTATACGTAGCATATGTTAGGCTCCTCTTGAGTACTGAATTATAGTCTGGGCTCCATATCAAGATACTCATATAAACCGCATTGAATCTGTTCAAAACAGTTTCTATTATTTGCTCTAAGAAAGTTAGGTTGGACGAGTTTACCCTTACAATTTTATTGCAATGATAGCTTTTATAAACGATGTTGTAGCACAAAGAGTGTATGCCACAGAGATTTTAGAATATAAATTTTTATGCTCCCACTCGTTCCATAAGAAACAGAAATATGTTTTATATTAACAACCAAAGAACAAACTATGCCAGGAACGCGCCTTTAAATAGAATGATGTCTTGTTATAATGAACATTATGAAATAATAGATTTGACAATGAACAAAAATTCTCTTAAAACCCGTTTCTTTTCGAGGTTAGTCAAAGATTAAAAATTAAAATAGATGTTAAGTGTTTTTTGTAATTTAAACTGGTCTACATTTGATTGACGACAAATAAATAAATTGCATTTCTCACGCAGGTGAAAAATGTAGTATTTTGAAGTATGAAGTCCAACAAGGCTCCCGAGGTCGATCGCATATCCAATGCTATCCGCATAAATATTGCATCAACTATTTTCTAACATCTGGGATACCGCGACTTTTCCGGTCGACTGGATGCAGGACTGAATCTGACTTGTGTGGATCATATTGTCACGCTCCGTATCGTCCTGGAGTATGTCAACGAATTCCAAGAGTGCCTCTATTTAGTATTCTTTGACTACGAAAAATCTTTCGATCGACTCAATCACGAAAATCTGTGGGATGCCCTGAGACGCAAAGGAGTTCCGGATATCATCAACCTCATCGAAGTGCAGTACGAGGCTTTCACATGTAGAGTCCTACATAACGGAGCCTTGTCTGACCCTATCCGGGTAGTCGCAGGTGTGAGGAAGTATACTATCACCACTACTGTTCTGGACAGGCCTCCCAATTTTACGGTAAAAGCACTAACCAGATAAGTCGCACCAAAATTCGAATTTTCAATTCAAACATGAAATCTGTGTTTGGCGCCATCGAGACGAGGTGTGCATAAGCGGAGAACTTTCAAAAGCTGCAGGTCTTCATCAACCAATGTCTACCGTATATAATTCGTGGCTGGTGGATCTCGAATGCTTAGCTTCATCGTCGATGTTATCAAAAACCTATATCAACAGAAATTCGAAAACGTACGTGGAGGTGGGCGAACCAGGATGGAAATCTTTCACGTTGGCCCTAATGCACCACTAGGAGTGTGCAGTAGACTGCCAGCAACTTCCCCGGGGTACCCGGAACATGTCCAAGTGTGTCCAATGTGGTCTGGAACACTTAACACGACTTGCATTGATCTTATTTTTGAATTCTGTAGTAATTTGATGTGTCGCATGATGGTTTTGATACGTTTTCCGTTAAATCCAGCGTGAAGGCCCATATTCACCGGATCTTATTCCGGCCATATCTCCGGAACCGGTTCACCGATTCAAAAACCGTTCAATAGCGTTCAATGGGACCCCAAGACATATCATTTGGCGCCGAGTTTGTCCAAATCGGTTGAGCGGTTGCTGAGAAACGTGAGCGCATTCATTTCTTTACATACACACACACATACACACACACATACACACATACACACGTACACACACACACACACACACACACACACACACACACACACACACACACACACACACACACACACACACACACACACACACACACACACACACACACACACACACACACACACACACACACACACACACACACACACACACACACACACAGACATGTTCCGATCTCGTCGAGCTGAGTCGAATGGTATATGACACTCGGCCCTCCGGGCCTTGGATCGATAGTCGGTTTTTCAAGTGATATCTATACCCTTCTTTGTAAGAAGAGTAAAAAGGATGCGATCTGAGGATGCATGATCAATCAGTAGTGCGTTTGAAGAAGACAACAAGCAGAAAACTGATAGAGAATAGTACGACAGCTTGTTAAAAATGGTTGACATTTGGCTAGTTGGAGAATATCTGCCGTCGTTCGGCCATTCTGTTAACTTGCCGACGTATAGTGAAGTTTTTCGTAAATATATGTTTCATTTGCGTGCTGAAAAAAAAAAGTTGTAAGCTTAGTGCCTTCCTAACAATAAAGGAATTAAAGGATGCTTGGAAGAAAAAAAAACTTAACACATTTGGTAAATGACATAAGCATAAAGAAAAAACTGTTGCTATTTTTCAATACCTGGAAAGCCAATAAGGCTGCAAACTTAGAATGGCTAAGAAAGACGTCGAAAAAAGGAACACATTTCAAGGATCATTGCGGAGTTTGTTTGATATCGGGAAGAATTTTAAGGCAAAAACCCATCAAGAAAAGCAGGCGATGCAATATTTGCAAAAACAGCGGGAACAAGCTCATCTTGAAGAAGAAACTGAGGTTCTCCCTACCAATGAAACCATTTCGTGTAGCGATTTTGAGGAAGAAGGGTCAAGCCCAAGACCGGATCAAATTTGTAGTGCAACCTCAATTGAAACATCATCACAAAACCACAGCCAGGCTAGGTCAGTGTACTCGCCTAGTACATCCGAAAGAGCTTCTCCAAAAACAGGTACGTTGTGATGTTTTACTAATGTTTTTTTTCTTTTAGATTATACACCTATTACCATCCATATTAATATATTTTGAACGTTCTAGGTTCTCCAAAACTAGCTTTGACACGTAAATCGCAACTGATACGAGTTGTTAAAGTTGAGGTAGCTGCTGCATTGGACCGCTGTAAAGTGAGTGATCGAAATGCTGTGTTTCTAATATCATCGATCGCTAAAGCTTTAGGGCACGATGTTTCATCATTATTGTTGAACAAGGAATCTGTCAGAATCGCCAGAGCAGGAATTCGCTTACAAATGCAACATGATTTAAAAGCGTCGTTTAAGCCAGATATAAATTTAACAGTACATTGGGATTCTAAGCTGCTACCTAACATATTACCATCCAAAGCTCTACCAAAAACCGAGCACTTGGCCATAGTTGTATCAGGCGAAGGCATTAGCAAATTATTGGCTGTTCCACCCATCGAAAACTCTACGGGGGCACAACAAGCAGAAGCGGTGTACAATGCAGTCGTCGAATGGGGGCTTGCGGACAGGTATGATCTTAAATCTTGTATGTTCACCTCAGAATTCTGACTATTTTATCGTTTGTTTTCAGAATTATGTTTACATCTTTTGATACTACTGCATCAAAAGGTGCGTGTCAGTACCTGGACAAATTGTTTAAGAGGCAGCTTATAGGCCTCCCTTGTAGACACCACATACATGAACTGCTACTTAGCAAAGCTTTTAAAATTCTGAAATTTGAAACGTCAAAGTCACCAAATGTTGAGATTTTTAAGGAATTCCAATCAAAATGGCACATTTTGGAAAAGACTTCATACCACTCAGGTATGGATGATGATTTTTTTTTAAAATAGCTATTTCGGAAATAGGAAGATTGGCGTTATTGGAGTTTTATGAAAAACAAATTAGAGAGCAACACCACCGTGGTGATTACCGAGAGGTTTTACAACTTGCCATTTTATATTTGGGTGGAAAAATCGATGAAAAATTACAAATAAGAGCTCCGGGTGCGTTGCACAATGCAAGGTGGATGGCCAAAATCTTTTATTCTTTGAAAATGTTTATTCTTCGGCATGAATTTGCTTTACCAGATAAAACTAAAAATCAACTAGCTCGATTTTGTGTGTTCATTGTAAAAATTTATTTGAAAAGTTGGTTTCTTTCTCCGTGTGCTGCGATGGCACCTAACAACGATCTGAACGTGTTAAAAATATTGAAGGAATATGAAACTGTTGATGAAGACGTAGCGAAAGCAGTACATAAAGGAATTTTAACTCACTTGCAATATTTGGACAACAGCCTTATCGGACTATGTCTGTTCGACGAAAATGTAGACCTCCCGGTTAAGAAAAAGGTCATCGAAGCCTTACTTCTATCAGGTAAATGCTCTAACTGATACATTTACATTTAATTTTCTAATGATTTTTTTTTTACAGATTCTCATAAAAACATTACAGCCAGATGCATTGTTGAATCCAACGATATTTCAACGATTGAACTACACTCGTTTGTACAAGGCAGCAGTGGTATTGAAAACTTATTCAAAGCTCTCCAAATTCCGAAGTCGTTGCTGAATGTCGATATGGAGCAGTGGAGTAGATGCAACGAGTTTAAAAATGCCAAAAGACGGGTTCAATGTTTGGAAGTAGTTAATGATAATGCAGAGCGTGGTATAGCATTGATTAAAACATACAATTCAAAACTATGAACGGATGAAGATCAAAAGCAGTGCATTGTACAATTAGTTGAAGATCATCGAAAAAATTATAAGAGTACCAGGAAATCTGAGTTGGTGTAGCTAATAAGGAAATATATGGCAAAGTATAAAACAAGTATTTTTTCATCTTTTCAGGCAAATGTTCCTCTTGTGTAAAACTCATGATTCCCAAAAAAAAACAGATTAACGCAATTCAAGATATTTTTACAATTGATTTCAGGAATTTCTGATGAAAAGTTGTGGTTTTTCATATATTTTTGAATTTTTGGACCACCCTAGTGAATTATTTCGTATTAGATCCTAAATGGTGGTTTAATTCGATATATAAGCAGGTTGGAGACAATTGTGAACAGTTTTAGAAGCCGACTCATCAATCTTCTATATTCCATATAGAACTCATGAAAAAATTCTAAGTCCCAGAAAGTCGATTTTTGAAAAAAAAAATTTTTTTCGAGATAACACCAAATCTTGACGTTTTATGCATTTTTAAGACATTTGGCATCAAATTTTTTTTTTTGATTTCCGGAATTTCTCCCCCTTGGGAGATTTTCGAGAGTGAAAAAAGTCAAACTTTGACGCGTTTGCGCCACCCCTAAATCATGTCCGATTGAGCTCAAATTTTGCATAGGGTCATTTTTCGAGGCAATAAACATTTTGTATATGGTTTGTTAGCGAAATTTGATGGTCAAATTTTCCCCATACATCCATTGGCAGTCTAGTGTGCAGGATACATAAGTAAAGTATAATGAACGTAAAATTATCAAGATATACAACCCTTCTGATAAAACGGATAAACCGTAGCTGATGTGTTTTATGAGCCAGGTAACACAGTAGGACATCCCCCGGAAGACTCTTTCGACTTTTCCTTGAAGTTTGTTCCAATTACCTTGTCGAGGAACTTTCCTCCATTTTCCAAGGGATTCTTTTTTCTAGAGTTCCCCGGAAATTAATAATGACTTTTATCGAACTCTGAATAGGTTCTTTCAATGTTCCCAAGTAAAACAAATCAGAAAATTTCCCGAGTAATGAGGTACATTTGTAGTGAAAATGTATGTATGTACCATGATTTCTGTTTCCCCAGAAATGGGGCAGTTTATTACGTGTTTATTACACACGTACACTGAATTGACATGGGGATCTGGGACGAGGCTCACGTCTAAAGTCACTAGTCTACCGAGCGCTCCGTGTGCGAAAAGAGAATGAAAGAAATACGAAAGGGATCAGTTACAAGGCGTGACAGTTTCAGCAGATTCCCCAACTAACCATACTCAAGTAAAGTAAGGATATACAAGCTATATTGCGACTATATCGTTACTTGGGTACTCATATGGCCGTCAGAATGGTTTATCGGTTGCGAAGTGAAGTATTCCTGAAAGTGATGCGTTATATTTCTCAATATGTTGTATCGATCAACTTTGCAGAAGACTGTATCCTTCTATATGCTCAGGATCTCGAGACATTCTGAGGAGAAACGGACAACCCACATATGTTGTACAAGGTACAACGCGCGAGTGCTCTTGTTACAAAAGTTGGCGTGAGTACTGAAAGGTTAAGGACCTGATTGACAGAAACCACAAATGGCCACTATCATGGTTGATTTTATAAGGCAATTCAGCCATGACAACTGCCATTTTTGGATTATATCAACCTTGTCCTTAAATTACATGATTTTCTAGAAACCAGTAAATCAGTGTCTTTGAGACGTATTATGATGATGAATAAGGGACTAGGGGCCCATTAATCTATTACGTAACGCAAAAGAGGGTAGGGCAGTCTGGCTCGTTACACTCTGCGTTATATGTGACATAGAAAAAGGGATTTCAAAATTTACTTCTCAATATCACATAACACTGTGCAACACAACTTTCTTGGACAGACGCTTTTGATCATATTTGACTTTCTTATGATCTCTTGAGTTAAAGCCTAGAACAAGTAACATTGCAAGTTTTATCGAGGTTTTAAAATATTCTACAAGTATAGATCATGGTCTACAGGACCCTCATAAAACAAAAAAAAAATACTTGGGTATACTTTTGTCCTAAAACGTCATTTTTTTTAGTTGCCGCTCCCATAATATGACTGAACTACAGACGATCAGCTAGCTTGCAACAGGTAAGTGCTCTGCATTCTGAAAGATACTGTCGAAGTGTTTGAAGCATTACCAAATGAGGGGTGAAACATCGAGATATCGTTTTCAAATGCCCTAGACTAATATTCCTTGAGTAATTTTCTACAAATGATACTCGCAATGGTACTAATGCCACAGGCTTAGTTCTTCTTCTTTTGACTTTAATACGTCCCTACTGGGAATTCAATGGCTCTCAACTTAGTGTTCTTTAAGTACTTCCACACTTGTTGCATTTCCTATCATCCTCTACAGCGAATATCCTCTACAGAATGATATTTAAGTTGTCCATGCCGACGATACAATGATTTTTTTTATCTGTTTTATTTTGTGTTCTGTCTACGGTTGAAGGCCAGAAAGAAATCGGAGATGAGCCATAGGCTAAAAATCTTTTTAATAATGAATTAAAAACACTCAAAAAAAAAGAATGCCAGAAAAATGGGACTGAAAGTGTATTATGTAGTTATGTCAACACAATTTTATCACGTCACATTTAATTAGGACAAAAATGAAATATAAGATAAGATTATTTACCTAAATGCTCCTACGTAGGTGTATAAAGAGGATCCCTTAGAAAAAAAAATTAAAAAAACCTAGTTTGTTTACACGAGAAAATAAAAAGATGGATTTTTTATTAGATTTTTTTTTACAGTTGTTATTCTTGCAGTTATCGCAAGGATCAGATTCTAATTTAAAGGTCTCGCTATTTATACCCTTCGGAGTGTTGAAACACCCTTTAAAGGCGCTCCCCTTTGTCAGTCAAAATTGGATTCCTTAGCAACAAAATTAAACAATGACATCGATAATGACCATACATCAGAACCCTAGTCACTTCATACTAGAGAACAACGAATAGAAGATTAGAAATCACATAGATGAAGACTAACTAACTCATTTTTTCCTTGTTTCAAGATCATCCTCGATGGACAAAGCCGAGTCTACGGCGCTTCAACTGGCGGAGGCTCCTGTTCGTCCAAGGAGGCTTCAGTGGAGGGCGCTGAAGAGGCACGTGAGCTTCGATGACGTATCTCCGTGTTGAAAATACATACAATATCGTCCAGATCCTGATCAGAATCCAAAAATTGCCAATCGATTGATAATAGCGCATCATTCATCGAACTATAATCAGCCCGACGAAAATCGAACCGGCAGTCGTCTAGAGATGGTTCAAATGACACTGGTACCGAAATAGAAACGTCAATAGCAGGATGTGGAGTATCGATTTCTACGAGCGATTCAGCCGCTTCGGATACGCAACAGCTTGATAACGCTGAGTCATTCACGAGTACTAAATCGAGAATCCGTGAACTGGAGTTCTTCGCAGTATTGATTTGTGTCAGACCCTGGAAGCAGAAGGCATCGTACAATGCACAACTAGCATTCGTTAATCTCGATGTATGGGAATCTATTGTGAGGCCACCATCCTCTGATGGTACCCAGTGCATTTCAGGATGATTATAGTCTCCAAACTGGAAAGCAAGGTCATGAGGCCTCAAGCCGGAAAGGATTGAATCAATGGAGTCAGTATGCGGCTGTATGAGCGACAGGTCGTCTCTGCAATCAGGTGGTAGATAAAGCACTCCAATGCTGACATCATAGTTCTGCAGTTTGATTTTGATCCAAAGCTGCTCGAGAGCATTACTTATCGGAGCTGGATCAATACAGCAACACAATTTAAAAGAGACGGCTATCAATACACCTCCACCACGAGTTTTTCGACTGTTCAAAGAGCTACGATCTGTCCTGAACACAGTGTAAGAGTCGTTGAATAATTGAGTAGACAAGATGCAATCGTTCAGCCAAGTCTCAGTTAGCACGATAACATCATATTCCGAGTCAGTTGTAGCTAAGAAGAAAGAATCTATCTTTGTCCGAAGTCCTCGTGCATTCTGATAGTAAATGCGTAGCTCGGAATTTGTTGAGGAAGGATTGTCACAAACTTCTCGTCCGTTCCTCGGCAGAATGCAATGAATTTGAGTGGGTGTTGCGCTGAAATCCAAATGTTGATCACGAGGAGAATCACCGAGAAAGCACGCATACTTGCCTGAAAATCCAGGATGGGAGACCCTCGCCCTATCTCCGACCACAGGGCCGGAACGACTTGGACGGCAGGATACCACAGATGACTGGCAGGAAACGGCGATTGGCTCGACTGGGTCAGAGTGAACGAGGGCTCCCAAGATACCTTGTTGCATGCGTTCCGGATGAATGATCGTCGTAGTACTCGAATAGACATTTTCGTCATTGCTGCATGAAGGATCTTGGCTATGAATCGAAGCGCTGGAACACGGAAACTGATCAGGAAGAGAATTTTCATGAACACGTGTATACTTGCCTGCACAAGAAGGTTGGGAGACCCCGTCACCGATTTCAACAACAGGGCCAGAACGACTACGATGGCAGGAATCAGCAAACGCGACTGTGTTGAGTGGCTTAAGGGCTCCCATGATACGATAGGCAATGCATTCTGGTTTGATGAATTTGGCGATGGTGCCCATATGCGACGTCGGAGATCCATGAGAACGATGTGCACCATCCTCTGACGACAGCAGTTGGTGAAGGTGTTGGCATTCATAACGGGAGTCAAGAGCATAAAATACAATGCTAAAACATGAAGAATTATGAGGCGGTGAAGTGTTACACAGAGGTGCATACTTGCCTGCAGAAGGATGTTGGAAACCCCCATTGCCAGCCACGACCACAGGACCAGAACGGCAGTGATGGCAGGAAACAGGAAACAGTACTGGGTCGGGAGGATTAGGGGCTTCCATAGTGCGACAGGCAGTGCGTTCTGGTTTAGATGTCCTCAAATTCGTATCTAATTCGCATCCGGTGGTTTCAGCTAGTGGGGTTGATCCGAACCTTGACTCTTTATTCTGGTTATCCTGGTAACGTTTTTTGTCCGGTCGTCACTGAACTCTCGGAAATTTACGTTCTCAGGCCAAGAGTCAGCAGCTAGTGCCAAGTCCCGATGCATTTTATCAATGCCGATCTTAAATGTCACGAATCGAAGATTCGAGATATCCGCATTTTTTCGAACCAACTTCACTACCTTGAGTACTTCATCTTCGCGCAACGAAAGACACTCGCGTGCCAGTGTTGCGATGTCATCTTCTGTAGTGCTAGGTGCGAATGCAGACAAATACACCCACAGTAGGTCATCCTCGAGAGGCACGTATCTGACAGAGTTACAGGCAGTAGATTTCCTTCCTTTAATTGTGCTCGGTCTTTCAGTGGCAGTATCATCCGTTCTGTTACTTTTGCCATCGGTTTGGTCCAAGAGGAGTTAAAGGATCAGGTTGCTTGCTGTCCACTTTCGTAGACAATTCCTTGACCGTGGAATTCAAAAACGCTATATCCTTTTTCATCCCGTTCAACGAATCCGTGATTCCCGCATAATTGCCATCATAATGGGTGACAATGTTGCGGAAATGTCCATTCGCAAATAAGTTAGCGCAGTCATCACACATCCAGAATACGTTCTTCTCATGCAAAACAAGTTGGTCTTTGAGCTCGTAATCCACTTCCACGCAAATAGCGTGAAAAACGTTCCCACAGTAGCCACGGCAGGTAATTAAATCCGAATTAGCAATCGTCTTCTGGCAGCGTGTGCAGACCATGATTACTGAGCTAGGGATTAAATACGCCTTTCAGTAGACTTCACGTCAAACAATATGGTGTTATGAAAGCGTGATAGTGTCACTACTGGACAACAGATGGCGCTGGATCACGAAAAATCGACGTGGGATGAGAGATAGAAATGACGTATCTTAGCAGCACAAAGCAAAACAACACAGCCACTATGCAGATATCACTACACAAATTTCACTCGAGATACGACAGGTACTAATGAACTTTCACATTTTGACGATATTAAACACTAAAGCTAACAAAAATGGTTTATAACCATAGTCAGTGATTAATTAATCGTTAAAATGTAGCAGCGAGAAAATTTTGCATCCGATACAAACAACGCAGTGTTGCCAAAAAAAAAGAAGCTATAAGAAGAATATAATGCAAAAACCAGTGCTGTAAATTTTCATATCATTCGATTGAAGATGAACCAATACAACCATTCAATCAATTCTGTGTAAACGAATTCTCACATGACCATAATTTGAAGAGCCCCTTTCTCATTCGAAGCTCATTGTCACTGTCAATTGAGTCACTCAGTATCATTTGATATACGACAGTGGAGTATGGAAGAAATACAGCAAAATGGTCCCGAACAGAGAAGTCGACCCGATATCGGATAAATGTAAAGCTAATTTAAGGTCGATGTCGACCCAATGTCGTGTTGTTGTCGGGTCAATTTTGAGTTTATGTCGGGTTAATGTCGGGTCAACATCGGGTTGGGGTTTGATAGAATTCAGGTTGGTGTCGGGTTGGCTTCGCTTTTTCGCCGGAATGTCGACCAGAGCTCAGTTTGTGTGTAGGTTACACTCAATTGAATGATATACATATAGCGTTTCTCAAATGAGAATGATCCATGCCTTCGTCAAATGACTAAGCAACTGATATCACCCATTCGGAGGAGGGCCCCTTTGATAGCGAATGGCTACTTTTCTCATTTTCCTCAAAAATGTTCAAATGATTTTGAGAATATACAGCGCTGCTTGTCACTATCAACAAGGCATAAAAAGTAACAAGGACTAAGAAAATTCCTGTTCCCCTAGTCAGGACTAGGATGGATGTGTAATGGAAAGTTAACGGTTCTGATCGATCGACCAAATGAACAAATGATGATGGCATGCATTAAGTTCCAGGTGGGACGAAAATGACATGGAGAATGTGGGTTACTGACAAACGTTGGACGTAGAGATAGAGATATTAATCTCTTAAAGAACCATAATGACAGTGTATTTGATTCGCAATCGTGTTGGCCACATTTCACTACGTCTTTGCTCGCTATGCTTATCGTTTCTTTTCACCCGATGCGTTTACAGTGAGTAGCCTAAATGAAGGCGTATGACTCAAGCGTTTGTTGGGCTCACGTTCGAATGCGATCTAAAATTGAGACTGCTTCGGAAATAGTGTATGGAGTGATTAAATTTTGAATTCATAATTTTGTTTCAAAAAAAAAAAAAAATAAATGATGAATTGAAATGATTTCAATTAATATTGTTCATTATATTACAAAGAAAAGTTGTACATATCTTCTTATGTGCATATAGTATATAGCTGACATACAAGTGATGTTCATGTCATGTAGTGCATGCCATGCTTTGAAATCGAGGTTTACGATAATCAAAATGTAATTAAGATTTTCGGTCAAACTGAGATGTCCAAACCTGCAGGTTCGCTTTATAAGAGTATTTGCCCTAGGCATATTTCCTCATTTCTATTTCATTATTTCAGGTGTAAGCTGGTGTAGCGCTCCGTGTACCATGAAGATCAGTACGATTGTTCTAGGAACGGTTTGCCTTGTGTATTGTGTGTGCTTGGGAGAATCTTATTTTGCAGCAGGGCGGTCTATTTTGGAAGCTGAAACAGATGACAAAAGCCGCACAGAGAAGCACAGATTGGGTCATCGGATAACACGAAGTTTGCTGGAAGCCAGTATGTGATCTAAGTGGAGAAAAAAAAAAAGTTCTGTGTTTATTGAAATGTTGTAGTTTTAGAACTTGGACATCACTACGGACACCACCTTCATCACGAGGAATACCATCATCCGTATCATCATTACGAGCATCATCATCCACATCACTACGAGCACCACCATCCACATCACTATGAGCACCACCATCCGCATCATTACCATCACCCCCATCATCACGAGGAATATTTCCATCATCCTTACTACCATGAGCACGCCGAAGGACATGTCGACGTTCATGATGTGCATCATCACTACTCCTTGCATTAGATTGTTGTGTAACGAAATCATGAATATTAGATGAATTACTCTTTTCCTTCAAAAACACCGATTCCTAGAATTTAATGCATCCTGTGACTTCAATCATCTCACTTCTTCCATCCCTGGCAGCAGAGTAGGAGGCAGCAATTAAATTCCGATCCGAAACAAATCTGTCCCACCTGAGAAAATGAAATCCTTTATGTACGGCTTTCTCCGATCTCTCGGCTTTTGGTGATGCAATAACAAGGAAAGGATCAAGAATAACACTAACCGGTACCCAACTGGTGCGCATCAGGATCCGTTCTTTTGCCATAGATGTATTCTTACCGGGTTTGTTGTGTTTCTGTGCTTCATCAATCATCATGACATGAGAACTTCGCGCAGGTGTAACTCTCGGAACAGCCACCTCTATTGCAACGATGGGTTGGTAGCAGGGAAGGAGGTTGCGGTTATGGGAAGATCTAGGAGCTAAAGAAAAACATGATAGAATCGTAATGGAACATCGGTGGAAATAGGCTGAAATGTAAACGGTTCTTACAAATCGGTCAAGCATCTTATCAAATACATTAAGGCACAATTTACTATGGTGCATTTTCGAAAATTTAAAACCAATAGTTCTATTGCTTCGTCATTGCTTTCGTCCTGACATTCTATATACGATGATGACAGAGTTTTGCAATCTGAATTGATGCGCTAAAAAACTGGGTTCCAAATTTTCCAAAATGCACCAAAGTAAGTTGCACCTTAATCCAGAGCAAATAGCTAGAATTTTATATCTCGAAACAAAACCGTTTTGTTCAGCTTCAGGTGAATTTAATCACTGGCCACAATAGAATGTTTTAACAAACTATAAGCCTATCTTGATGACATTGGTGTGTGTGTTTTTCTTCTTCTAGTTACCAATTGAAAGCTTTATATGCCACCCATGAAACCGGAAATCGAACACGATGCCTTCGGCTTGGTAATTAATACCGGGGCTTTGCTGACGAGGCAATGTAAGGCCCCATCTGTGTAGGCGCATTTAATAAATATTTAAATATTTTACAATACAATGGGGTGTATGTTTGTGGTAGGTTAAGGAGGTGTCTTAAAAACTAAATTTCACGTGATATTATTGATGTATGATCCCATATTAGAAATTTCACATTTCTTTTCTAATAATTCGGTGGTACACAAAATCGGGAGCTGGCCAAATTTGAAATGTACTGTATTTTTATTCAATAGACGATCTTAAAGTTGTGCATGTTCAGCAATGATTCCCTGTGCTACATATTTTTAAAGAATTAATGTAACACGCACATCAACCAGTTGGTCTAGAGCTGCACTTTTTAATTTTTTCGTCTTTTTCAATCTCTCTAGTAGCTATTCGTCATACCGCCTCAGAAAATATCCAGTTACTAATTTCTTTATATCCTGAACTCTCCAGTCCACCTACCTGATGCAATCAATGCACGGTTAAGGATGCTTTCTCAGTTCATCACCCGTCCGTAACCTGTTTTCATTGCTTTATTTAAAATGCCAGCTAACCGTATCTGATGCGACTTTGGGATTAAATCATGCCTTTTCTCACAATAAAACGGACTGCCAGCCTCTGTTTCTTTACGTATGTTATATTTGTTGTAGATGATTTGTTGCTTTTTATAATACGGTGAAAGATGATGCATCGAGCAAAATTCACCCGTCGATCGCAGAAAAAATCACCTACCAGATGGTCTAGTCGTTTGGGGAATAACAGGATTCAGCTGATTAATTAATGCCGTTGTGGCATCAGATGGCCTTGTTACATCTTCTGTGTTTGTAAATTTTTTTGACTTCCCTAGGCATAGAGTATATCACTGTGCTTATCACACATTGATGTTAGAGTTAGCATAGAAAGCACTCACTTAGGCCGAAACCAATGACAATTTTCCTTTTGTCGCACCACACACCAATCTGTCAAGTAGTAGTAGTAAAATTATGTTTATTTCTGTTGATTATGGTAGTACATTGATTTATCATTTTAATTGATTAGCCTTCCTGGCTCTTCATCTTTGTTTAATTTGATATTCTAATTTAATATTTGCGTTTTTCAACTAGTTTACAGAATATCCCTTTGGGGATGTGTCGAATCTGTCAAGGAGGAGGGGGTATATTATATATATATTTCTACAATTTTTCTTCTTCTTTTAGGTTTATACGATTCTACCTATCGCGAGCGTTTTGCTTGCTTTCAACTTAGTGTTCTAGATGCACTTTCACTGTTATTAATTGAGAACTGGCTATGCCAACCAATGAATACCATTTTAGAAGGTAATGTTACACACTTAGAAATAACTAATTTTACACGAGACGTAATCCATATTTGACGTAAATCATGGAACGTAAACACACATTTCATGTAAAATTAAGTGTTCTCAAACCGAAACATAAGCAAATCGACGAAGAGAACGTTTCATTGAATTGATTTTTTCGTTTCTTTCAACTGATTCTTATGTCAAAAGGGACGCTTACATTTGTCGGTCTCAGGGAACTGAAATTTACATGACATTTTCGTAGTGTGTAGAGAATAACGAATAAAAGATTACACACTTAGAAATAACTACTTTTACACAAGACGTAATCCACATTGGACTCGACGAAGAGAACGTATGATTGCATTTATTTTCTCGTTTCTTTCAACTGATTCTTACGTCAAAAGAGCCGCTTACATGTGTCGGTCTCAGGGAACCGAAATTTACATGATTTTTTTTGTAGTGTGTAGGAATCACATAGAAAAATAACTAAAAACTATTTTTTCCTTGATTTCCTTTCCGTCGATTTTTGTTTTCCGTACTGAGTACCAATGCTACCGACGCCAGGGAGGCAGCTCCCACACTATGATTCTACCTATCGACCCATCATCTCAACGACTTTACTTCACTTCAGAAGGAAAACGTGATCATAATGCCAGTAATGCACCAAGAAACGTTAATCTATCAGGTGTTATTGTGTTACACCAGGATTATTTTAAGTGGTTTCTGAAACGATCTTCGGAAAATTCTAGAATTATATTTAATTGATATATGTGAACGTCTTCTGAGGAGAACTCCAGAGAATTTCGAAAATAGATCTGAAGAAAATTGTGATGAATAATTCAAGGAGACAGAGCTTTGGCAATAAATTTAAGCAAATTTTTGCAAGAACTTTGCAAGAAAATCGCGAAGAATTGTAAAATGAATAACAAGAGTTTGTTGGAGATACTATACTAGTTAAAGTTTTCTGTATAGAAGTCTTAGATTGTTGTGGAGAAAATTACAAGGAATTTATAGAGAGCATACCAAAATTAATCTACTGAATTTGTAAAAGAAAACTGACGAAATCCTGTGATACATCCAAGTAAATATTAAAAAAAATGATGGCATCAACTTAAGAAGCATGCCAGGATGCATGAATTTCGTGTGCTATAAGTGCTAAAAGATATGATAAATTGAACTAATTCCTTGCAGCTAAGTTCAGATTTAAATCATCTAATATTAGATCACATGGCAATCACATCCCGAAAATCAAAATGATAAGTAAATCAAGTTAAGTTACGGAAAAAAACACACAGATTCATATTCTTTTAAATCAGTTTGGACATTTTTAATTATTCAAATACGTTGTATAGATCCTGAGCAAGAGATCAAACGTGCTGCTATCTTTGAAAGTGGTCGAACTTTCATAAACAAAAAACAAACATATTTTTAAAATTTTCCCTCACCAGAAATTTTGAGGGGGGGAACAAAAGTATAAGTATTTGCTCTAGCCTTAATATCAATGGAAGGAAGTCATCAAAACACACAAAGCTGAAAGCAGGCATAAGCTCCTGAGGGGCAGTCCATATTCCACCATACATTTTCAAAAGCTCAAAAGTTGTTGTTTTGTTTCTGTTTTGATTCATTGTGTGTTGTTCTGGTGGAAAAACTTTATAAAAATAAAGAAAAACACAGGTAAAAGTGAACAAATGTTGGAAGAAATACTGATAATTAAATTTCCATCATCTTATAATAGTAAGTATTCATTATTTTACCATTGTTTAAACGATGGAATGCGAAGGGCCACTGCTGTGCATCGTACCTTATACAATTGTTTGATGTGGCATTTTATAACACTTAATATTCCTTTTAAGGCCTGCTGCGAAATAGTGACTTATGACCTTTTAAGGCCTGCTGCGAAATAGTGACTTATGTAGAAATGTGATTGACCAGTTGATAATTGATTGACAATATTTAGAAATTATACAGTAATTTAAATATTAAAAATTTGGAATCATATTATTTTCATTTAAAATTAATTAATTAAAATCATTCCTAACAAAAGTAAAAATTGCATAAAAATGCGAATTAAGTGCGTAACAGAAAATTGCAAGACAAAAATTTCAGCAGTTAAAATTAAAAGTGAAAAGTAATAGAATTTCAAAACCAACAGTGCAACCTCTTGATGATTTTGCCGTCAACAAGTCACCGCAGCAATTTAAAACAGATCAGATGAGACAAATTTTACTCATCGCTGAGTTCCTGCACTTTTGGCGATTATGAGTGAACTAAACTCAAATTTGGGTTGTTCTCTTTCGCCGTGTAGGAACAGCTATTAACATTTGCAACTACCAACCGAACACCAAAACACAGCCAGAACATTCAAGAAAGGAACACAATAATCACTACACAACAGACAAGAAAGAGCCATCATCAAGGAATTAAAATACAAACCAGTATAGGGTTAACTACCCCATTTCCGGCCTATTAAGCACAACCCGCACTTAGTTTTTCTTAATCTACCGTAGTTTAGCACCAAACGGAATGTTATTATTACTGATGGCTTCTAAATTTATTTACCTTTCCGATTTGATATAGAGAAACAAATTATTGAGATATTGAGATATTGTTAAAAGTCTAACACTGCTTCTTGACATCAAAATCGGCCTACGGAATCTAAACTCGGCCTAACGCATTGAAACCACCGACGAACCGATATGCTACTGGAGTATTTCGTTTGTCCGCAATTCGATTTGTCAAATGAGTGATTCGATCTGACAAACGGGCGATCAGATCTGTCAAACGAGGTGAGACGCAAACCAAGTCAATATAAATTGTACGTGTGTTCGCATCCTTGCTTACGATATGACGCGAGCGGATGAGAAGATGCCGGTAATGTTTAACGCATTTTAAATATGGCGTCTTGGGCAAGAAGTTGAATGTAGCTTCTATGAGCTGGCACGTCGGTTCGTCGGTGTTGAAACGCCAATGAATTCACTTTGGCCTATCGGATGAAGATACAGATTGATTCGGTCGGAGCACTTAATTTGTTTTTGAGAATATTGGGTGCAAACATTCATATCACGCGTCCTTATTGACTTCGTTCGGTAGCATTTGAACTAAAGTATCGTACCAAAAGCATAATTTACCTGTTAACGCCATAATCATGGATTTATTTGATGTTTTCTGCTTGATAGGCCGAAAATGGGCGGTTAGGCCGAAGTAGTTCTCTACCCTACTACACAAAATCGGACAATGGAAACTCAATAGTCATTTTAGACAAGACAGACTGTGACAACACAATGAAAGAGAAACTCAACAACGACCATACAGAAAGCAAAGAAAAGACCCATTTCCAGAAATCTAGATCAACAATTGAAATAGGCCCTACAACCATACGTAAACAATGGCTTTACACGCAAATTTCTCTAGAATCAAAACACATCCAAGCAAGCTAACACATCCAAGCAAGCTATTCTCGAGAAATTTGTGTGTAAAGCAATTAGGTCGTATGAATAAAAGCGTTTACTTTACTTTTCCCGTAAGAAAAGCAAGGGTAGTACTGCTGCAGCGGCACTACACGCAAACAAAAAATTTATTACAATGAATGTTAGTTCCATTTCCTATCATCCTCTGTTAATGAACATCGCAGCAAATGTTAGAAGTTGACCTTGCAGACGCTGCAATGATTTTTAATCTTTTTTAAAGCGCGAACACGAAATTATTGTGACACCGAAAATGTCATGCCAATTTTCTTATAATGTTTAGAATCAAACCAAAATTTTAGGGTATTTTTTTATACATATATTTACATCAAAAATCAAAAGAAAAGTTAATCGATGGAGCCTTGAGTGTAAAATTGAACGCATTTTCGCATGATGCCCTCCATCAAAGTCTTTACAGTGTCATCCGGTACCAGTTTCTCAGTATTTTTTTTTTCCATTTTCTTAACATGTCCTTCTCGTCTTTGACTGTCTTCTTGCTCTTCCGAAGTTCCCGCTTCATTATTGCCCAGTACTGCTCCACCGGGCGCAGCTCCGGACAGTTTGGCGGATTCATGTCCTTTGGAACAAAATTGACAGAATTGGCCTCATACCACTCCAGGACACTTTTAGAATAGTGGCATGATGCCAAATCTGGCCAAAATAGCGGAGCTTCGTTGTGCTGCTGCAAGAACGGCAAAAGGCGCTTCTCGAGGCACTCAGATTTGTAGATCTCGCCATTTACTGTGCCCTTTGTCACGAAAGGCTCACTCCTCAGTCCACAAGAGCAGATGGCCTGCCAAATGAGATATTTGGAGGCGAACTTCGACATTTTCTTCTTCTTAAATTTGTCGTCCACATCGAACTTGCTCTTGCCGGTGAAAAACTTCAACCCCGGAATTTGCTTAAAATCGGCTTTTATATACGTTTTGTCGTCCATCACACAGCAGCCATATTTTGTCAGCATCTTCTCGTAGAGCTTCCGTGCCCGAGTTTTAGCCGTCGATTGTTGCCGCTCATCGCGGTTTGGGAAGTTCTGTACCTTGTATGTATGTAGTCCAGCTCTCTTCTTTGCATTCTGGACGTAGCTCTGCGACATGCCGATCTTTTTAGCCAAATCACGGCTTGAGACGTTGGGATTTGCTTTAATCATCCGCTTCACCTTTCCCTCCGTCTTTTTGTTCTCCGGTCCCGGAATGTTCAACATTTTTCCCAACTGCCGGTGCGACAGGTCAGGAAATTCCAGGTGTTTGGAAAGAATTTGTTCTCTCAACTCGCGTTGGTTCACCTCCATTTTCGTTGAATCGAAAAACACGACTTCGAGTTTGACAGCATGTACACAATACACATCAATGAGAAAGTGTGCAAAATTTGGTTGATTTTTACCCAATGGTAAAAAAGTTATGCCCTGTTGAATGTGTCGCAATAATTTTGTGTTCGCCCTTTATTCCGTATTCTGTATATGCTTTCACCTACACAAGCAAGCATTTGCCTTGATTGTTATGTATAACATGGTAGAACAACGCATACACTTGCCTCGATTCTCTCCAGCAGAAAAGCAAACGAAGTCGAGTATGCGAGGAAATGAGCCCTCTTGTTTGCTTTTAGCCTATTCATATCCCGAAGCATGGAAAGAGCAGTGGAGAAAGCACAGGTCTGATAATAGCGACGTTCGTGGTTCGAGTCCCTCTAATCAGTACTTTTTTTTTTTCGACACGATAAATTTCACTCACTAATACACTCCACATTTTTCTATTTCCATTTTCTTGCATTGGATCGCAGCTCGGTGTATCGCATCCTCGGTTCATGCGGTCTCCACTAATATCCTCTGATGATGAATCCCATATAATTGTAAGCGAATCTTACATCTGGCGGTTGGGTGAAGGTACTCTCCCAAATTCTATGCCACAGCCTGTCACCATTTGCAAGGAAGTTCGTGGGGCAATACCAGGTGGGATTCATGGGTGCCCGCGCTACAACGGACCACATTTTCGCTATTCGGAAGGTTCTGCAGAAATGCCACGAATACAACGTGCCCACACATCATTTGTTCATCGCTTTCAAATCCACATACGACACAATCGATCGAGCTGGTCGATGAGTTCGTGTATTTGGGCTCACTAGTGACCGCCGCAAATGATACCAGGAGAGAAATTCAAAGGCGCATTATGGTAGGGAATCGTGTCTACTTTGGACTCCGAAGGACGCTCCGGTCGAATAAAATTCGCCACCGCACTAAGCTGACTGTCTACAAGACGCTGATTAGACCGGTGGTCCTCTACGGCCACGAGACCTGAACTATGCTCGTGGAGGACAACTTGGTGTTTTCGAACGGAAGGTGTTGCCTAACATCTGCGGTGGAGCGCAGCTGGATGACGGAACGTGGAGGAGGCGAATGAACCACGAATTGCACCAGCTGCTGGGAGAACCATCCATCGTCCACATTACAAAAATTGGGCGACTACGGTGTGCTGGGCACGTCGTAAGAATGCCACACGACGACCCAGTGAAAATGGTTCTAGAAAGCGCCCCAACAGGAACGAGAAGAGGAAGCACGCAGCGGGCAAGGTAGATCGACCAAGTAGAAGGCAACCAGCGGATCTTTCGCAGACTACGAGGCTGGTGAAGTATGGCCGTGGATCGAGTAGAGTGGAGACGACTTCTTCGGACAGCAGAGGACAACAAGGTCCTGGCCTGATTGGTGAGGTAAGGTAAATGTTACCGTTCTTGGATGTTCTAATTATAAGGGACTCTACTTCACTGACATTTTAAGTCTACAGAAAACCGACAAATACAAGACGAGTTACACCAAACACTTCCAACCAGGGCTCTACATTTTCAAAGCTCTAAAATGAACTCGAATTTTGTTTCTCTCATACAAACGTGTTCAACGCTTCATTTCTATAACGCCTAGCTAGACTATCAGCAAGAAATGATAATGAAAAAGAAGCACGCTTAGAAGGAAACGCTGACTGTGGATCTTCTCGTCGTTGCTTTGCTCATCGCTTGCAATGTAAGTAACGTCGATTTTCTAGTTAAACGAAACCTCATTATGGCTTTCAATCCCCTTTCACGAACACTCTATCACCGCTCTTTCAATTTGTTTAAAATGCGTTATGTCCCGTTTTCGTTAATTTTTTGAGATAAATATGTGGATGGAAGATAAATTAAACATATTACGTGTAATCTTCAAGTGTTTTCACGTGAGAAATTCTTTAAATATGTAATTTCATTTTCCGCCATATACGTCATGAAACCTCTGTTGATGTGTTTCATGAAAGAGAAAACTATCAAAGTCAAGCGCTCTTTCGCTCATCCGTTTCTCCGAAGCTTGAAAGGAAGACCAATGGAGCGACGGGATAAAGAGAGACAAGCGATTGAACATTTGTTTGTGCACGCCGACTGAGGTTCTAGAATGCTGCGAAGCTGTTCGACTTTAACAGAAAAAGAAAGCCAGCAGTCTCTTCGTCGCATCGATTTGGTCGATTGAAGCTGATATTGTGACGCCCTGCTTCCAACCATTCTCACGAACATAAAGCGGCTGTTTTTACCACATGATCCATAGACTAGAGACTTTATCACTTAGTGTAACAGGAAAAAAAAAAAAAAGAGTTAGGCTATGTATTTGTGACAGCTAGACTAAACAGATACCCAGGAAAAATCATCCAGGCTACAATTGAAAACACAGAAACAACTTATACAAAAGATCATTGACTACATTTACACACATTAACGACGAGTGTCTGTATATTACGACCATCCAGACCATTATGAACAAAATTGAGAAAATTTGGCATTGAAATTGTTTTCACCAGCAGAAACAACCAGACGAGATTAGGAAACACTTAAGACACAGTTAACGATTTAGGAAAAGCAGGAGTTTACAAAATATCCTGTTCCCAGTATGACAACTTATACATAGGGTAGACAAAAACAACTTTAGACACAAGATTTAACTAACGTTTAGCAGAAGTGGCAAAAGCTATTAAGGACACGGAAACAGGTATTCATTACCATTTCAAATCCAAAGTGGCTGAACATGTATTTACTGACGCACATCAATTGACAAAGGAGGACATAACAATTGTACGACATATTACAAGCCCTTGGAAACTAACGGGTGTTCAATAAAAAATGAGAATGATTTCAGTGCCGTCCAGCGCTCTTGTGAAAGCATCGCGACTAAGTTGCTTCGTACGGCTGACCAGGGCCCCTTCTCCAATATTCATTGACATTTTTTTGAAGAATAAACATTATGTTTTTAATAAAAAATACTGAATTCGTTGGAAATTTTAATGGATATTCCTGGCTTTTTAGACTTTTACCTGCAACACAGAGATAATCAGCCCAAACGACAAATTACGTGCCTCAATAATCAAAACATGTGTACTTGTACTATGTGCTACTGGTTACCTACATAACAAACATCCCTAACGACAATCACCATACCTGAAAACACAATACACATATATCCTCACTACCTATACACGGTTATAAGGAATAGAAGCAATGCTTTTTCTTTAAGACTATGATTAGACGCTGAAGAAGTTTGCACGTTGTAAACGAAATGCGTATCTGTTATAGTTTAAAGTAAATAGTGACCGTGAATTAGTGAAAGTGAAAGGGATACAATAGTAGTAGAATTTGAAGGAAAATCAACTTAAAGGGAATCCATTAAGCTGGTTTATCAGGTTTAGGCAAAAGGCTTATTTAAAGAACTTGAAGTAGCTTATCTGCCTGCCAGTTAAATATCAATTTTGCTTTCACTTTATTCAGCTTTTAGCACTTTTAACCAACCAATAATCAAACATTGCTCTCGCAATTCAGCTTTCATTGTTACTTAAAGATGCTGCAGACAAATATGCACAAAATAAAATACACGGGTATATCACTAAAAATCTGCGTACTGGCCGCAATGATCATGTTTCCGAACAAAAGAAAAAGATACATGCTTGAAATCTGCATACCGGAGTGATGATCTTCTTTTCTCTTGTCTAATACGTCCCAACTCGAACTTTGCATCTACCTTCAACTCAGTACTCTTTGAACACATCCTTAGTCGTTTACCCAACAAACATTGTAAGCAGAAAAAGAACTTATTCAGACAAAAATATGCTTCTTCAGCTAAAATATGGCTTATTCAGCCTCTAATAAGCTCAAATTATTTATTGGGTATTGAATGGTTATTCAAACATTTTTGCATTCATAGTCTGACCGGGAATGGAATTCACCGCCTGCAGCATGGCCTTGTAAGTTTTTTTTTTAACATCGTTCTTGTAGGTAATTAGCACCGATTTAAACATATAATAATTTATCTGTATGAGATGCGAATAAATTAAATCATGTCGACTTACTAACACAAGATGTTTTCCAATACGTTGATCTGAACTAACACTGCTTTAAAGTCGGGGATACCGAAGATAAATTGAAAATATTTTTTCAGTATAGGATTCTAAGATCAAATCTTGAAAACATTCTTTAATTCATAATTTTTACAAGTCCGAGACCAGGATGCAAATTTTCCGTCGGAGTTCTTATCTTATTCAAAGTAAATTTTTTGATTATTCTGAGGTCAGGGAGTGTGAAAATTGCACTAGTTTTATATCGAATAAGACATTTCATTGAACCCTATCTACTTTATATTAATTTAAGACCTGGAAAATTTAAAGGTTTATGATAAACAATATTAGAGATCTGGAAACTAAAAGATTTTTAAAATGTAAAGCCTCGCTTCCAAGATACTTAGATCGAAATGCACAAACTGTATTCTAAGTTCTGGAAATGATGTAAGACTTGAAAAATTGAATGCTTTGGTCTGATAAACATAATGAATCCTGTACCCGAGATCTTTAAAAATTGAGAATGTGGAGGAGGAAGGGTCAGTGGAGTGTTGCACTCTTAGGAAGCTCCGTTAGCTGCACCAGTAATACCACATACGAGTTTGTGCAACTTGGCCATTGCTAATACTAATGCTAATGCTAAAGAGCAATGACACGATCATAGCACCATTGCTTGTTCATTGATCCTTATCTAGATTGTCAATAGTTGCTTTCTCCTTCAAATTTCCATCACCAGGACAAATAGTTGTAATAATTGCGTCCAACATTTGCATGATGCAATAACCAGCACCTGTTGCATGCAGAACAGCTGCTCAGTTCAGGCCGCCGACTTCACTCAACTGCGTGATACTAATTCTGCTTACTGTTTACTAATCATTCCATTTGCATTGATGAATTTATTATCAAACTAGAGCTAAACGTATCAGATTTATTCAGAAGAAAATGTCGACGAGCACATCATTTCTCAAAACCCAGGCCGGATGATATTATCTAATGTTCATGAAGCCAACTATTCACGATAGAAAGTTTTCGCACTTCCAGAAATTGGAGAATCGCATTTGCGTCGCAAAAGTGAAATTGCATCGAGGAATTTCGATGATGTAATGCCACCGGGCTATTGCATCGTCTGCAAGGGAAGCTGTAAATGATCCTCATCATCTCAAACAGAATTCCAATCGGAAAACAGTTGTTCTAGGCTAGCTGATTGTTTACATTGAGCTTAGCCACAACCGAATCAAGCTGACTCAAGTGTTTCCATTTATGCACAGATGAATAACGTCAACAATAACCAACAACTTTATCAACTATCAAGGCGTGGCGTTGCAGGTACTAACGTTGTTGGGTCGGATTACAACTAGATGTATTACGCGTCCCCTTCCACCAAGTTCCGTCCATCAGATGATGAAAGGTAGCAAGGTACAGCTGGCGAAGGACATATTTTTACTCCCGCGCGTGAATATTTATATGACAGCAGAGACGTGATTGACTGTTTAGTAAATAAAATACCGTTTTATCAGCAATCTGTTGCCTGACCGAGGCAGACCAGACTACATTCCCAAGAATCGGGTTGCAGCGTTGCGATAGTGTGGCGGCGGCATCTTACTAATGAAAGTGTTTGGGGTGTAATTTACGCGAAGTGTTATCAAGTTGAGCTGAATAAGTTTATATACTGGTATGTCTGATGCATCGTGCATCTTCAATGCCAAGGTCTTTTGGTCGTGCATGAGATTTCTTGGGTTATTCCAGTTGATAAGTAACACAGATGGTTGGCTAAACAAATATCGCGATTTTCTTACTTTAAAAAAATTCGGCACAAACCAAAAACAAAACTTTGTCGCTAATGATCGAATGATGTATTTTCCTCATAAGCAAACAATACACCGCACTAATAAATTCTAAATTCCAGCCCAGACCACGCTCGGGAACGAAAAGAATGAAACCATTAATTTTATCTGCGTTTGTGTCATGTCCGCACCATTATCGAAGCGAAAAAGAACCGCAGCAAACGAAGAATGGTTCTCCGCGCTCAGATGTTGCTTTATTATGTTATTTGCTCTCAAATGTGACGCTGCTCTGACGACACACCACGTCGGGTAATCATCAGTGCTGTATTTTCCTTAGTTCATAGTTTGCATGGATTTGCACGTTTAGTTTCTTCTTACTTCACATGGAAATTTCGTTCAATTTGACCCAAAATCAGCGATTCCACATAGGGGAAATGGATGTAATGTCGGCAATCGACTAAATGTTCAATAGCAACCAAAAATATTCATAAGTACCGTCCCAATCACACGTTCATCTATATAACATTGATAAATAGCAGATTATTAGCGATGGGCCCAAACTTAGATCCATAGGTCAATATTAGAGCCATTTCCCCAATCCTGATTTTTGCATTAAAAATAAAAAAACCGGACCACTTTGTTTATGATGATATCGTATGGTACTGAAACAAGTTTTTTAGCTCATAAAATAGTTATATTTTGGAACTTTTTTAACGGGGTGAAGTAGATCATTGATCACTACACCGTAAAATTTTTATTTCTTAACAATCCTTTTTCATGATATTGTTATCAGATATTTTTTTTTAGTATTTATATTTAGTAGTTTAAAATAGGGTAACCAACTGATTTTGGACCCCTAGAGGAAGTGAGATCACGTTTATGTCAAAATAATATTATTTGTTTATTATTATTATGCAATTTACATGCGGTTGTGTTCGGAAGCTACTCATCTTGGATGTAAAATGTCACTAGATGTTTTATTTATTGATATATACTCGAAAAATAATTCTTTTCACATCATGATAATCACATATTTTGGACCCTTCCACTTGATTTTGGACAGTGTCCATAATATATTTTGGACACACTGAATGGGAACGAATATATTTTGGACATGCTGAAGTTCTTTCAACCTATGAGCCTAAAATTAATTACGACGGTCACTTCTTCCTATCTCGCATTTGTTAGGTCCGTCTAGGTGGGAAAATTTTCAGAGAAGGTGCCGTAAAACGGGGTGAAATTGATCAGCGGGGTGAATTTGATCGCTGAGTATACCCAATATTGTACTTATGCATAATATTTTTACAATGTATACAAAGATACATTCGTACGCTTAGTAACGAAAAACATGTTACACATGAAAAAAATATCACGAGAAATTTCAGCGATCAATTTTGCCCCGCTGATCAATTACACCCCGTTTTACGGTATGCATAAAAATTAACCCCCCGTTACCCGCGCTGTTGTACTTTGTACAACACATATGAGTTTTCCATTGCCATTTTGTTGCTGCCAATCGATCTGAAACCAACTTGTATTCCTCAAAAAACTTGTTTTGAACTAAAAAAGCTAAACTTTGATTACAATTAACCCCCAAAATGCAGATAATAGAGAAAATGTAAATGGAAACCGCGTAAACGGTGTCCATACTACGTGGGATTGACTTAATTGGTTACAACATGGAATATCGCGAGATCCTGACCAGATAGAGAGTTACTGTCTTCGGCAAAGTTGTTCAGGAGTTCAAAGCCTATTTCTTACTGTACAATAGTTAAGAAATATCTCACTTCGTGGTGCTAGTATACATGTGAAATTCTCGTGTATAAAATATCTCTAGATCCTGACCAGATAGAAAGTAAATGTCTTCAGCAAAGTTGTTCAGGAAGTCAAGCTCTTTTCGTTGGTGAAGTAGTTCAGAAATTTCACACTACGAGGCGCTAGTATATACGTGTAATTCTCGCATATACAATAGCTCGAGTTCTTGACCAGCTAGAAAGTTACTGTATTGGGCAAACTTGTTCAGGGGGTCAAGACTTTTCGACTGGTAGACAGTAGTTCAGAATTTTCTCACCACGTGGCGTTTGTATACATATACACTTCTCGCATATGATATATCTCGAGATCCTGACCAAATAGAAAGTTACTGTCTTTGAAAAAGTTGTTCGGAATTTTCTCACTATGTAGTTCTAGTATACACGTTAAATTCTCTCATATAAGAGACAAGATAGAATGTTACTGTCTTGGGCAAAGTTGTTCAGGGGATCAAAGCCTTTTGGCTAGTGGACGGTAGTTCACAATGTTTCACTTCATGGTACTAGTATATACGTGCAATTCTCGCATATGATATATCTCAAGACCTGCTAAAAATGTACTGTAATCGGCAAAGTTGTCCAGGACATCAAACCCTATCGTTGGTGGAACGTACATAATTTTCTCACTAGGTGACGTTGAAAGACACGTGAAATATCTCTGAATGACCCGCATAATAGTGCCACGTAAAGGGAAAATTCTGAATTACTGTACACCAACGAAAAGATCTTAACATCCTGAACAACTTTGCCGAAGACAGTAACTTTCTGTCTGGTCAGGATCTAGAGATATTTTATATGCGAGAATTCCTCATGTATACTAGCGTTGCAAAGTGAGAAAACTCTGAACTTAAGTCCACCAGCAAAAGGTCTTGACTTCCTGAACAACTTTGCCGAAGACAGTAACTTTTTATATTATCAGGATTTCGAGATATTTTATATGAGAATTTCACGTATATACTAGCACCATATAGTGAAAAAAATCTGAACTATAGGCTTTGAACTCCTGAACAACTTTTTCGAAGACAGTAACTTTCTATCTGGTCAGAATTTCGAGATATATCACATGCGAGAACTTCACATGTATACTAGCGCTATGTAGTGAGTAAATTTTGAACTACTGTCCACCAGCAAAAAGGTTATGATCTCTAGAACTACTTTGGCAAAGACAGTAACTTTCTATCTGGTCAGGATCTCGAGATATTCCATGTTGTAACCAATTAAGTCAGAACCCTCGTAGTACGCGGTTTCCATTTACATTTTCTCTATTATCCGCATATTTTGGGGGTTAACTGTAATAAATATTTAGCTTGTTTAGTTAAAAGCAAGTTTTTTGAGGAATACTCGTTGATTTCAGATCGATTGGTAGCTCGGCTGCAAAATGGAAATGGAAAACTCACACTGTTGTACAAAGTACAACGCGTGAGTACTCGTGTTACAAAAGTTGGCGCGAGTAACGGAGGAAATATAATATAACATAAGGAAACAACTGATCATACAATAAAAAAAAAATCATTCAGAAGTAAATCTTAATACGAATACCTGACTTTATGCTTGCAGTCCATATTATTTTTTGTATGGGCTGTTCATAAACTACGTAGACGGTTTTTGAGAGATTTCAACTCCCCCCCCTTCCGTAGAAGACAGTTTCAAACACAAAATTTAAAAAATTGTATGCACCGTAGACATCTGCCAAGCGCTCCCACCCCCCTAAAGCGTCTACGTAGTTTATGAACAGCCCCTTAGTTAAATGCGTTTGGGAAATAGGAAAACTTTTGTGGAAAACTAGGAACTAGGAAAACTAGAAAAACTCAGAGTGGACCACTCTACGTGTTTTGCCGTTTTTCCCATTTTGAATCGCCTGATAAACAAGAAATATATTTAAAAACAATGAATTCATATAATTTTGATTGATTTACTTACCAATTTAATCAGAAATCTGTGATAATAGCACGATCGACCAACCGGAATTTTTTTTTTGTCGCTCTTTTGATGATTCTCATTTGATAAGTGTCCAAAATAAGTTGGTAACATTTTTTTACGATCTTTTTTGGACACTTTTTATTTAATACTTTTTAAGTAAAATCTTAAGGTGAAATCTTTATAAACACGTGAAATACATTTTCCAAAGTCAGATAAACTGATTTGATAAAAAAATCATTGAATTGTATATTTTAGACCAAATTTAAAACAAGTACACTAACGCCGATTCCTCTTGACAAACGTCGAAACATGAAACTTTTTCGATAACATTTTCTAAAACTGCATAAATTGAGCAATTGTAAGCAATTTGAGGTGAACTAATGATCTTGAGACATAGCAAGTAATTGAAAGAATGTAATTACAACATCAACCCAGATGAATTTGAAGAAACTAGACAGTAAGCGAGGAAAATATATGAAAAGGGTCCAAAATATGTAGGGGTCCAATTCAAGTTGGTTACCCCAGTACCTATGAAACGTTTCCGCTCACAAACGATGCATCTAAATGTACAATTTTGAGGAAGTGATAAAATATGCAACTCTAAATTGTTCCTACACATCCTATCAGAATCAGCATTTATTCTTATTCTTATTCGGAATTTTCTTATTTTACTTAATTTTGAGTCCCTGTATCCGAATATGAAATCAGATTTATTTAAAATGAACGATTTCACACACTTAGAAAAATTCATGTAAATTGAGGCGCTTGAGAGTGACTTATACGAACATAAAGTTGAGTCATAACAGACGCGAAACATAGCTTAATCAAACGTACTTTTCATTGAGAAAATATCTCTCAGTCTCAGAGCACTTAATATTACATCCCAACTAACAATTTTCACAATGTAAACGCTTTACTCATTTCATTTATACAACCTCAAGCTGTATTCAAATGTTATACGATATGAGGAAACCTTTACTCAACCTCTATACAAGCAAATCTGGCGAACTTAGTCAGCTTATTATGATTGTTGGGACGGTTGGGACAAGCTCTTATTGCATATCCATTAACGCTTCTATACAGATTTTATCCTGCTGTTTAGTTGTGTGTAAACTTGAAAGGCGGTTATTCATCCTTTTCCCGGTTATCCAATAATCACTACACAGCTTTCTCTTGAAGCCGGGTTAAATACTGTGTACTTTTTTTTTATGGAGGAATTTATTGAGTTTATTTTGCTGTGAAATCAAATTAATCGAAATTAGTTACAAGTCATCACCAAATTTTATTTACCCTGCACCGGAACCCGGAATCGAACTCGAGACGACCGCATTGGCAAACCTTGAAACTTCCAACTTTGCTACGCCAACACTTTGAACTGATGTAAACAAATCAACATGCCGTTCTACAACAAAATCGCTGAGTAGAGCTTTATAATAGTGAACATGAATCAATTTTCTCTACTACTTACTTCAGCTTTGTAAAGGAGCAGAGTAAAAGCTGTAAAACTGCACACGTCTAAAAATAAACCTAGTTGACAGTGAAAATGCTTCCGAAGTAGCTCTAACACAGTTTATTAGCTGAGTACAGGATGTTTAGTTGTTGAAAAAAGCACTGTTGATGTTTATGTTTTTCAGCAAGAGTGGTTGGTTGTGTAGAAGCCATCAAATAAGTAATATCCCAACGAACAATTTTAGCTGCAGCTTAGCTTATACAGGCAAAAATTAGCTGCATAAGGCAAATTTTGGCTGCATAAGCTAATCTGCAGCTAAAATTGTTTGTTGGGATGTTCGCTTTATTAGCTTTGTTTTGAAGCTAAAAGTTTACAGTTGATTAATATTTGCATAGAAGTGACATTAACGTTTTTTGGCTGTTGTTATTCAGTGCGACTGACAGATTGAATAATGGTTGTGAAAAAGTTGAGTAAACGCTCTCCAAAACTATTTTGCTAGCTTCTGCTTGCAGATTAATTTCAGCTACTTTACAGCACAACGCTGGAAAATTTGGCTAATAAAGCTGAAAATTTTAGTAGGGATGACATGTTTGTTTACGTCTTATCTTTTATGTCAAAGATAGATTTCGACACGTGCAAAATTTGTTATTTCTATGTGTGTACATCTCAAGTAACCACCAAGCCCACTAACTACCCGATAATTGCCCTTTTTGCGATGTAAGGTTAAAATAGTGCTTCCTAACTTTATATCAGTCGTATATCCAGCCTTATATTGTAAAAAGGGCGATTACCGGGCCTGCTGGTTAGTTGGGATATGTTAAAAAAAATGTATGTTAGTAAGTAAATTCAACTGTTTTTATTTTGCATTGTCGTTGATCAATAAAATATCATATGACATTTTGATACACCAATGATTTGATTCGATACATCGATGATATTGATAATTATATAATTGTTTCGAATCAAATATCAATATGTTGAAATATAAGTCCTTAGGTCCGTAGACCTGATGAAAATTACGGAAGAGTCACGAGGACCTTATTAACAGGATTAGGAGAATAAATGATGGATCCAGTGGATGCTTGCAAATCTATAAGACTCCAAAGTCAGACTAAAGGGTTTTAATGACGATTCTGAAGACAGTGAGACGAGAAAAGCATACGTCTATTAGGATAATTGAACTTTTTGTTTTGTCTGGATAACTTCAAAATTGAGGACTTCACGTAAAAGTTTAGTGGACTTCAACTGAAATACTGAATAGCTTATGTATCCATTATCATGAATTTTCTCTGGTGGGATATAGGGAGATTCTATGTATTACTTCAGGAGTGAGCTTAGAAGATTTTAAGAGTTGGGTCACAAGAACATTGGAGGTCATTCAGGAAGACTTCAAAGCACATTCAGGGTAGGCCGCGAAGTCTTTTGAAGCAAGTTAAAGGGGATCTCGATGGGTACACTAATTTTGAAGCTGGATGCAGAGTGATTCAATATCAGCTTCAGAAATATGCGATAGCTACGAATCATAAGTAAAATTCTCAATGCCTTATAGCTTTATTTGAGTTTTATGAGAGAAAGCATTATTCCGTTTAGTTTCATTAAATATTCATCACTTTATGTTTTAAAGAATATTTCACAACTAATTGCTCTAATCTAATGTTTTATTATTATTGTATCGCCATTGTATCGATAAAACCATTATTAAACAAATAATATGTTTAATCTGGTTTTGACAGTGATTCTGATAAAACTTTTTAATATGCATTAAATTTATCTTAAAACAACATTAAACGTTGTTAAACAGAATAGTATCATTTAGTGACCTAATGGTTTCTAATAAATCAATGACAAAACCATTCAAAAGCTACACACTTAAAACAGATTCACGAGTTCAGCAGAAAAAAATACTGGTACGACACGGTAATTCATAATTTTGCTCATATTTCGGCAACTAACATATTTTTTCCGAGATTAACCAAAAAATTTACCGAAATATCGGCAATCAATCTATTTTTATAAAAATACGACAAAGTAATTCAGTGAGCCCATCAGTAAATAGAGATAATACCGAAATCAACAATTGTTTTTACTGAGATTTCGGTATTGACCTCATCCCTTTCCTGAATTTTGGTAATACATCTGACACTTATTTCCACCCGCCATTTTTCGTCTTGTGAATCAAAATTGGTTGTAAATCGCGGAATAATGAATCAAGTGTTCAAGTGCGAAATGAGGACGGCCGGATCTACGATTTTTTTGAAACTCTTTATTTTTTTCAAATTCAAAATAAATTACATTTCATTTTAACCAAGATGCTCCAGTTACTACAGTAACTTACTAATGCTGTTTAATTGTTATGATATATATCTAAGTGTTTTTGCATTGTTCCTGTCTTGGCAGTTCAGTATTTTAAACAGGCTTTTTTAAACCTGCATGTCAGTATAACAATTTACACCTTAACACTAAAAACCAACACTAAATCTTATCTAGGTATACATGGGAATTAATTATTACAATTGAGGATTGCAACGATTTTTGCCTGAAATTATTAATTATTTTGTTAGACATTTGTTCTAAAGTTCAACATTCGAGATTCGATGTATCTCGGTTTTACTGTACCAGGGAGGCAACTTCAAAATCATCTTCAGAACTTTGTTCTGAATCCTTTGAAGTGCTTTTCCTGGTAGTGCAACAACTAGTCCATATTGGCACAGCGTAAAGCATGGCCGGTCTAAAAACTTGTTTAAATATTAGAAGTTTATTTGTCAGGCATATTTTGGATTTCCTGTTTATAAGAGGATACAAACATTTTATATATTTATTACATTTGGCTTGAATGCCCTCAATGTGATCTTTAAAAGATAATTTTTGGTCAAGTACTAATCCAAGATATTTCACTTGGTTTGACCAGGAAATTGGAACTCCGTTCATATTGACTATGTGACTACTACTAGGTTTCAAAAAGGAAGCTCTAGGCTTATGTGGAAATATTATAAGTTGAGTTTTGGAAGCGTTGGGAGAAATCTTCAATTTTTGTAAATAAGAAAAGAAAATATCTAAACTTTTCTGCAGTCTGCTGCAAATAACACGAAGACTTCTTCCTTTAGCGGAAATGCCTGTGTCATCAGCGAACAAAGATTTGTGGCAACCCTGAGACAAATCAGACCTCCCGAAGTGAAAATGTTATACAATATAGGCCCAAGAATGCTACCCTGAGGAACTCCTGCTATAACAGGTAGTTGATTAGATTTGGAATTTTGATAATTTACCTGCAGAGTTCTGTCAGTTAAATAATTTTGAACCAATTTCATAATATAAAGTGGAAAATTAAACCTTTTCAATTTAGCAATCAAACCTTCAAGCCAAACACTGAAGAATGCTAAGTAGCTCCAGTTGAGTAGTCTTCAGATTTGTTTGCACTATTTAAATTGGTAACTCTTAAGAGTTGATGAGTAGTTGAATGCCCATGGCGAAATCCAAACTGCTCATCTGCAAAAATTGAGTTCGTAAGCATCATTCTATTTAAAGTTATCTTTTCAAAAAGTTTACTTATTGAAGAAAGCGAACTTATTGGACGGTAGCTAGAAGCTTCAGCTGGATTTTTATCCGGCTTCAAAATTTTGACAACTTTTGCATTTTTCCATTTATCAGGAAAGTATGCCAAATGGAAACATCTGTTAAATAATTTTTAAAAGAAAGACAAGGTACTCTCTGGGATTTTTTTTATGAGAATATAGAAAATATCATCATCTGGAGCTTTCATATGATGAAACTTTTTAGTTAAAGATTTTATTTCGTCCAAATCAGTCCCCCAGGAATCATCAAAAATATTTTCCCGAGAGAAAATATTCAGATAATCCCGAGCAACCTGATTCTCAATCGGACTAGTAAGACCCAAGCTGAAATTATGGGAACTCTTGAATTGCTTAGCAAGTTTATGAGCTTTTTCCGAATTTGTGATCAAAATGTTACCGCGCTGGAATAGGCTTTTGAGGATTTTTAATTTTTTTTTTGTGAGTTTCCAAAGCGGTTTGGAACACGGTTCTAATTTCAAAACATTATTTTCAAAAGTGTTGTTTCTCAGGGCAGAGAATCGCTTTTTAATTTGTTTTTGCAAATCCCGCCAGATAACTTTCATGGCAGGATCGCGTGTTCTTTGATATTGTCTCCTACGGACATTTTTAAGACGGATCAATAGTTTAAGATCGTCGTCTATTATAATTGAATCGAATTTAACCTCGCATTTTGGTACTGAGGCAGCTCTTGCTTCAATTATAGAAGTAGTCAGAGATTCATGCGCATAATTAACATCGTTTTTGGTTTTTGGATCGAAGTTATGTTCCATAAATGTTCGATATCACTCCCAATCAGCTCTATTTAATGCAGAGCTGTTGGGATTAGAAATTATTTCTTGGGATATTTCAAAAGTTACTGGAAGGTGATCAAAACAGAAGTCAGCATGGGACACCAATTGGCTACAACGTTGACATGGATTAGTTAAGACCAAATCAATAGCAGGGATTTCTTACTGAAGAAAAGCATGTTGGGCTGTTTGGACCCTGCAGAACAATCATCAAACAGAATATTACCATTGGAATTGCTTTGAGCATTATTCCATGAGCGGTATTTTGCATTAAAATCACTGGTAATATACTTTTGTCCGGCACTGAATGTGTATTGAAGTGACAGTAGCGTTTATTGGCCGCTATTATTCATCTACACTGAATAATGTTTGTGAACAAGTTGAGTAAACGCTCTCCAAAACAACGTTGCTAGCTTCTGCGTGAAGCATTGCATCTTTTTTCAGCTGTTTTACAGCGTCACGCTGGAATAGTAGTTGACTTATAAAGCTTAAATTGTTAGCTTGGAGTAACCTGAGAGAAGCGAAATTTAAAGAATAAATTAGAAAGATTAAGCATAGAGATCTCCGTTAGCTCAGTCGGCAAAGCCACAGTTATAGAGCAAAACTATGCTGGAGGTGTGATTCCCGAAACAGTCAAGCAAATGTTCGGGTTGGAACATTTCTCGACTTCCCTGGGCAAAGAGTATGATTGTAGAGCCACACAATATACAAATGCAAAAACGGTACAGGCTCAGAAAGCTTAAATAAGGTACTCAGTGTATGGGTTAAAATTCATATTGATGAATGAGTGCAATTTTTAACCCATTGAAACTAGGGATAAAAACTCAACTTTTGTGGAAACTACAGCCAAAGGACCAATCGCACTGAATAATATATTCATCCGCGAGGCAAGAATGGATGGATAGAGATTGACGAAAGGATGGCTCCAAAACATTTGTAATCGATCTTGTTTGGCTGGCACCGATCGTACCGCGCAGATATGTCGCTCAACTCTTTCCACTCCTCACCCTGCGCTTGATAATAAAAGCAATACCTATGCAGGGCCATCCGAGAGCATCTTCTTGGCTCGTTTGTTGTATTTCATGTTGTTAAACATAATCTTTTTTCTGCCCTTTGCTCTGATTATTGGCTCTTTTGTTCTTTTCGGATAGCAACCGCAAAGTTGTCTTCTTCACGAACCTTCCAGGGATTTTCATGCCTGCCGAGGACGCTACATATATCAGCAGTCAGCAGAGCTATCAACATGGCACATTCGAATCTCTGAAAGCGGGACCGGCAAACGTCAACCAAGTCGAGCAACCAATTCAGTAGTGGCAACATTTGGCGGTGCGGAGTTTTTTATGCGAGCTTTCGCTGTTTTATGACGAAGCTCGTTATGAATTTTTATATTTATGGCTATTTATATGCGACAGCTTCTTGTTTCCTTTTCATCTGCCTTGTCAGTGTGACTCCCTATTATTATGATTATGATGGCGCATTTGGTAAACTTGAGCGTGGAATGGACGCCAAGGTGATCGTCAACTTTTTCAAGCCGTAATAATTTTTGAAGCACGTTGTCGTCTGAAGATCATCGTGTTCCGAGCCATGATAAGCGATGAAAGTGAACAGGGGGGAAAGAGGATTTGGCAAGGTGAGTATTCCACTGTTTATTAACCGATTTATCGCTATTCAATTCTAAAACAAAAAGAAACAGTAGCAGAAGAATGGGTACTTTAGTCTGACGGATGCCGCTATGTGAAGTCAGTTCATCATCATTTGTGGACAGTAAACTGAATGAGTGCACTGTCGGTATTTCCTCGTTGCCGTTCAGTTTGAGCAGGTGAACGAAAGCGAATGTTGGTACCTAGTCATGTGGTTGGATTTGTGCTAACCGAAAATTCTTCTTGGCCTATGTCCAGAAAGCGCCTAAATGTAGACACTTAGATCGCAAATCCGGACACTTTTAAAAGTTGATTAGGGGCTGTTCATAAACTACGTAGACATTTTTTTGGGATTCTTGACCCCCCCCCCTCCCCCTGCGTAGACAATTGACCATACAAAAAAAATTAAAATTTGTATGGGCCGTGGATAATTGTCAACCCCCCACCCCCCTAAACTGTCTACGTAGTTTATGGACAGCCCCTTATTATCTTTGCAACAAACTTGACTTGTTTCTAGGAATGAAAAAAATTACTTTGATTATGGTTGACTTGCTTGTGGTTCCGGGAATATCCTAACACGTCAAGTTTTTCAGGTATCGCCAAATTGATTTTTTGCACAATCGTTTCTGCCAAACCGAAGAATGTACATTTATGTAGAAACATTTTCTTAGAACATTTCAAAACGCTGTGTCGATGTTTAACCTTTTGTTTAGGTATTTATTTTTAAATTAGGTACCTAATAATCTGAAATCAATTGATAAACACAGAAAACAACTAACGTAGGGTAAATGTCACCTTCGGTACCCATTGAATGTTTTCGACAACAACAATGTATACGTTATTTTCATTATATTTTTTCTGCCAACACACTTCGCTGAAAGTATTTTATGGATTTCTTAGACTTTCAGCTTCAATCTGATTAAAAATATCTGGATGAGCAAACGTATTTTTCCAATTTATTTTCTTGAAACTCACCTGACAAGTTTGAAGCGTTTTAAAAGCGTGTAAAACCACTTTGGACAATTTTATCGATTGGCAACAGGCAGCAGCTGAATGTAAACAACCAAAAACGGCAAATGGGTGCGGTACATTGTCGAGAATACGTAAATTACCCTATGATGTGATATGTTGGGATTACCATTTGGTGACAAATTAAATACCTCATAAGCAGAGGTGTAGTGAGGGCTTGCTGTGCCCTTGACAATCTTTGGAAATGACACCCCTTTCCTATTTGGAAAAAAGGGTCAAATTTTGACGGCGATGGTGGTTAAGTGGCTGCCTTCTTATCGAAGTGGGACTGAATTCAATCCCATCCGAGGTCGTTGGAATTTTATGAGGTGAAAAATCTCTGGTCACGTCTGCCTTCGGGAGGGAAGGAAGCCTATGTGTTGATGGGTTTGATATGTAGCGCCCAGGTGGAGTCACCGTCATGGTGTCTGTTATTAGTCATTACGTGGAAGAACAGATATCGACAGAACATAATAAAAAAAACCAGGTGCCAGGTTTCTAAATATAGGTTGCAATAAATCCATTGGGCAGAGAACTACTTCGGCCTAATCGTCCATTTTGGGCCTTTAGTTCAAAAGCTACCGAACGAAGTCAATAAGAACACGTGATATGAATGTTTGCACTCATTATTCTCAAAAACTAAAGAAACGCTCCGACTGAATCATTTTTTTTTATTTCATCAGAACTTTCAATGCGTTAGGACGAGTTAAACATCCATAGGCCGAGTTTGGGGTCATGAAGCAGTGTTATATTTATAACAATATTTCAACTTTTTCTTATTCTTCATCAAATCTTGCTTTACGTACGTAAAGGTAAATAATTTTATAAGGCATCAGCAGTGAAAACATTTCATTTTGTGAAAAAAAAACCGCTCGAAAAATAGAAACATAGGGTGGGTTGTGCTTAGTAGGCCAAAAATTAGATCTATGCCGTAATATATCTTCAAGTCTTAAATTTTTAATTTAAACTAATCCCATGATAGGTTTTTTTTAATGCTTTATAATTCTGATTTCTCGAATATTAAAATATGTCCCAGAGTGTGAAGTAGTAGGTAAATATCATGAAAATGGCGCGGTCTCCAATATTTTTCAAAGTTGTCACTTTTCAAACAATATCAAGGGCCTGGCTAAGTGATTTTTTTTTCAGCATATCGAAAATTTTACATATTTGAGAAATTTCTCACAAACCACAGATTCATGAAAATTTAAAGCCTGACGCATTTAATTTTTTAAATATCACTGTCTGCAATTTTATTTTTACGTAGAGCTACGTCTTTAATTTCTATACTGGAAGTCAAACTAAAAAAAATCAAAACTCTGACATGTAACGAAAAATCCCAAATAGGGTAACCAACTTGAATTGGACCCCTACATATTTTGGACCCTTTTCATATATTTTCCTCGCTTACTGTCTAGTTTCTTCAAATTCATCTGGGTTGATGTTGTAATTACATTCTTTCAATTACTTGCTATGTCTCAAGATCATTAGTTCACCTCAAATTGCTTACAATTGCTCAATTTATGCAGTTTTAGAAAATGTTATCGAAAAAGTTTCATGTTTCGACGTTTGTCAAGAGGAATCGGCGTTAGTGGACTTGTTTTAAATTTGGTCTAAAATATACAATTCAATGATTTTTTTTTATCAAATCAGTTTATCTGACTTTGGAAGATGTATTTCACGTGTTTATAAAGATTTCACCTTAAGATTTTACTTAAAAAGTATTAAATAAAAAGTGTCCAAAAAAGATCGTAAAAAAATATTACCAACTTATTTTGGACACTTATCAAATGAGAATCATCAAAAGAGCGACAAAAAAAATTCCGGTTGGTCGATCGTGCTATTATCTCAGATTTCTGATTAAATTGGTAAGTAAATCAATCAAAACTAGGGTTACGGTATGTAATGTGGGTCTAGTCCTTTCATTCGGCCTATCACGCAAATAAATAATTAATTAAGGAATATTACACAAAAAATAAGGAAAATATTGATCACTGATGGTTGATAAATGTGTACCACACACAAATCAATTTATATCACAACATTTCAATACATTTTCAGCTCTCGTAAGTAATAAAACTGGTTGAGAATATCACAATGTTCGGAGTTTTTAGCCGCCATGACTTATAAGGTTAAGATGGGAAGGTTGACTGACGATCATCAAATGGCCTGATTATGGCATTTATTGATTGGAATTACCTGATAATACACACTAGACGTAAAACTTACAGTTGCTGTTTGAATATTTTATGTTTATTTTAATTGTTTAACAACGTTTTCACAAGTAAAACATGGACCCAACTTTAGGGACACATTTCTTTTCTATGTTCCTAACTATGGCCCATGAAATTCATTTGACAGCATATAGCAATAAGAGTAACGTCAACAATGTTGTTTTGCATTTGGATGATAAGGAACGAACAGGAAGGGAGATTTTTTCTGCCAAACCTGTATAATGAACATCACAATGTTCTGATTTAGATATTCTGCGGTCAAAAGACGATAAGCGAAATTTTTAATTTTTAATTTTTAAATTGAGTGATTTAATGTAGTTTTCGTAAAATTTTCTCTAAGAAATGTTTTGAGGAATGAAGAGCATTAAGTTAACAGTGATAGTGATAAAAAAAAAATACATCAGAAAACGTTACCAAGAGCGTTTTTTTGAGGATCAAACAAGATAGGACGAAGTTGCATCCATAAATAGACCCAATTTGGGGACAATAGACCCATATTACATACATTTCCCTCGTGAGTTATTGTCTTAAAAAAAGTAAGTTTTTCAACTTTTCGTGGTTTCTGATAGCAAACGACATGATAAGCATATCTAAGCATACCATTTAGCAGTAGAATATCGTTTGCAGGTAAATTCATTGATGAGTTATGATTAAAAACGTAATCGATGGCTGCATATTAGACCGAGGTTAGGGACGTATACCCTATATGAATTCATTGTTTTAAATATATTTCTTGTTTATCAGGCGATTCAAAATGGGAAAAACGGCAAAACACGTAGAGTGGTCCACTCTGAGTTTTCCTAGTTTTCCACAAAAGTTTTCCTATCTCCCAAACGCATTTAACTAAGGGGCTGTTCTACGTAGACGCTTTAGGGGGGTGGGAGCGCTTGGCAGATGTCTACGGTCCATACAATTTTTTAAATTTTGTGTTTGAGACTGTCTTCTACGGAAATGGGGGAGGGTTGAAATCTCTCAAAAACCGTCTACGTAGTTTATGAACAGCCCATACAAAAAATAATATGGACTGCAAGCATAGAGTCAGGTCTCCGTATTAAGATTTACTTCTGAATGATTTTTTTTATGGTATGATCAGTTGTTTCCTTATGTTATATTATATTTCCTCCGTTACTCGCGCCAACTTTTGTAACACGAGTACTCACGCGTTGTACTTTGTACAACAGTGTGAGTTTTCCATTTCCATTTTGCAGGAAATGGAATCAACGAGTATTCCTCAAAAAACTTGCTTTTAACTAAACAAGCTAAATATTTATTACAGTTAACCCCCAAAATATGCGGATAATAGAGAAAATGTAAATGGAAACCGCGTAAATGGTGTCCATACTACGAGGGTTCTGACTTAATTGGTTACAACATGGAATATCTCGAGATCCTGACCAGATAGAAAGTTACTGTCTTTGCCGAAGTAGTTCTAAAGATCATAACCTTTTTGCTGGTGGACAGTAGTTCAAAATTTACTCACTACATAGCGCTAGTATACATGTGAAGTTCTCGCATGTGATATATCTCGAAAACCTGACCAGATAGAAAGTTACTGTCTTCGAAAAAGTTGTTCAGGAGTTCAAAGCCTATAGTTCAGAATTTTTTCACTATATGGTGCTAGTATATACGTGAAATTCTCATATAAAATATCACGAAATCCTGATCATATAAAAAGTTACTGTCTTCGGCAAAGTTGTTCAGGAAGTCAAGGCCTTTTTGCTGGTGGACTTAAGTTCAGAGTTTTATCACTTTGCAACGCTAGTATACATGAGGAATTCTCGCATATAAAATATCTCTAGATCCTGACCAGACAGAAAGTTACTGTCTTCGGCAAAGTTGTTCAGGATGTTAGGATCTTTTCGTTGGTGTACAGTAATTCAGAATTTTCCCTTTACGTGGCGCTAGTATGCGGGTCATTTAGAGATACTTTATATGCAAGGATTTCACGTGTCTTTCAACGTCACCTAGTGAAAAAATTATGTGCTTTCCACCAACGATAGGGTTTGATCTCCTGGACAACTTTGCCGATTACAGTACATTTTTAGCAGGTCTTGAGATGTATCATATGTTAGAATTGCACGTATATACTAGTAGCATGAAGTGAAATATTCTGAACTACCGTCCACTAGCCAAAAGGCCTTGATCCCCTGAACAACTTTGCCCAAGACAGTAACATTCTATCTTGTCATGCTCTCTAGATATTTTATATGAGAGAATTTAACGTGTATACTAAAACTATATAGTGAGAAAATTCTGAACTATTCTATACCAAGCAATAGACTTTGACCTCCTGAACAACTTTTTCAAAGACAGTAACTTTCTATTTGGTCAGGATCTCGAGATATATCATATGCGAGAAGTGTATATTTTTTAGTATATGTCCAGCCGAAGCTAGGACTATGCGAGAAGTGTATATGTATACAAACGCCACGTGGTGAGAAAATTCTGAACTACTGTCTACCAGTCGAAAAGTCTTGACCCCCTGAACAAGTTTGCCCAATAAAGTAACTTTCTAGCTGGTCAAGAACTCGAGCTATTGTATATGCGAGAATTACACGTATATACTAGCGCCTCGTAGTGTGAAATTTCTGAACTACTCCACCAACAAAAAGAGCTTGACTTCCTGAACAACTTTGCTGAAGGCATTTACTTTCTATCTGGTCAGGATCTAGAGATATTTTATACACGAGAATTTCACATGTATACTAGCACCACGAAGTGAGATAATTCTGAACTATTGTACACTAAGAAATAGGCTTTGACCTCCTGAACAACTTTGCCGAAGACAGTAACTTTCTATCTGGTCAGGATCTCGAGATATTCCATGTTGTAACCAATTAAGTCAATCCCACGTAGTATGGACACCGTTTAGGCGGTTTCCATTTAAATTTTCTCTATTATCCGCATTTTGGGGGTTAATTGTAATCAAAGTTTAGCTTTTTTAGTTCAAAACAAGTTTTTTGAGGAATACAAGTTGGTTTCAGATCGATTGGCAGCAACAAAATGGCAATGGAAAACTCATATGTGTTGTACAAAGTACAACAGCGCGAGTAACGGGGGGTTAACTTTTATGCATACCGTAAAACGGGGTGTAATTGATCAGCGGGGCAAAATTGATCGCTGAAATTTCTCGTGATATTTTTTCATGTGTAACATGTTTTTCGTTACTAAGCGTACGAATGTATATTTGTATACATTGTAAAAATATTATGCATAAGTACAATATTGGGTATACTCAGCTATCAAATTCACCCCGTTTTACGGCACCTTCTTTGAAAATTTTCCCACCTAGACGGACCTAACAAATGCGAGATAGGAAGAAGTGACCGTCGTAATTAATTTTAGGCTCATAGGTTGAAAGAACTTTAGCATGTCCAAAATATATTCGTTCCCATTCAGTGTGTCCAAAATATATTATGGACACTGTCCAAAATCAAGTGGAAGGGTCCAAAATATGTGAATATCATGATGTGAAAAGAATTATTTTTCGAGTATATATCAATAAATAAAACATCTAGTGACATTTTACATCCAAGATGAGTAGCTTTCAAACACAACCGCATGTAAATTGCATAATAATAATAAACAAATAATATTATTTTGACATAAACGTGATCTCACTTCCTCTAGGGGTCCAAAATCAGTTGGTTACCCTAATTGCTCTGACGAAAAATACTTCAAAAGGAAGGGGCTTAATAAGCTATTCTGCAAGTATAAAACAGACTGTAATTCAGTGAGCGTGATCAGGTCGACCATAGATATCTCATAGATATCCACCGATACAGTCAGTCGATTGTTTGCACTTCACTCATTCAGTCCAGTTGATGTACATTTATGGTTCCAACTGAGGCTCGAATAGTGTAGTAGTCAAGCAGTTTAGTCCGGTTTTGGCTCGCTCAGTCGAGTTGTTCGAGTTGCGCGTTTGTTCGTGTCGTAGTGCCGGTTGCATCGTGTGATGGGAAGGCAGCGCTCCCGGAGCAAGCTCCGTGAGAAAGCGGAGAATAGTGGTGAAGGTAGCTCGTGCGTACCTATCACAAATAGGTACGCTACTCTTCCCACCGATGTTGGGAATGCCCTACCAGCGGAAGTGAAGCGGACGAAGAAAAGGAAGAAGAATCAGGACCAGTCCGATGGTGCGAGTGGCCGTGACACCATGACGAACGTCAGCGACATCGGTGAATTCGGCGTTACCGTCGAGCATGAAAATTCTGCCGTCCCGAGTACGGCAAAAGTCAAGCTTCCTCCACTGGTGGTGATGAAAGTGCCACTCAACACGCTCATTAGCGATCTCACATCGCTGGGCGTTGCAGCTGAATTCAAGCTGAGCAGGATCGGCACCAAGGTGATGCTGCGTACCAAAGCGGAGTACGAAGCAACCGTGAAGTACCTGAAGGATTCCAGGGCGGAATACTTCACACATGACATCCCCGGTGAGAAGCCCTTCAAGGTAGTCATCAGGGGCTTACCGAACTTCAACCCCAAGTCGATCGAAGAAGAACTTAAGGACCGTTACAAGCTAGCCCCAATCGCAGTCTTCCGGATGACGAGGAGAGACGAAAACGTGAAAACGTACCCGGATTGCCTTTTCCTGGTTCATTTCCAGAAGGGAACGGTGACGCTCAATGCGTTGAAGGCCATCCGCTCCATCAACTTCATCATTGTTCAATGGGAGCCATACCGTGGCGGCCGTCACGACGTCACCCAGTGTCAGCGTTGCCTGAATTTCGGGCATGGCACCCGAAACTGCTACATCAATCCGCGCTGTGGCAAATGCGCCCAAAATCATGTTTCCTCCGAGTGCGTTGTCGACGAGTCGGAAACATGCAAATGCGCCAACTGTGGTGGAGCTCATCAAGGGTCCGACAAACAGTGTCCCAAACGCGAGGATTTCAAGCGGATCCGAAAGCAAGCGTCCACAAGAAGCCAACCAGGACGGAAGAACGAAAACACTCCGGCATTCAGGGTGGAGGACTTCCCACCTCTTCGTGGTACGCAACACGGTCAAGCAAATCCACGGGTGCAATCCGGCCCCCGTCAAGAAACGTCTGGTGCCTCAGCTGGACAAAGCTCTCCATCCCCCCCCCTGGATTCTGGAGACAACCAGAAGCACAAAACGCCAATCCCGATCTCTTCTCTGCGGATGAGCTGATGAAGATTTTCGTCGACATGACCAGCGCTCTTCGTCAGTGCCGCAACAAACCCGAACAGATCCAAGTGCTCGGTAAGTTTATCATTCGGTATGGCGTCTAAACCGTTAACTATAGTCACGTGGAACGCTTGCTCTGTACGAGCCAAAAAGTTCGAGCTTGCTGACTTCCTCCGCAAGCATAGTATCGACGTGGGCCTCCTATCAGAGACCCATCTAAAGTCCGGCGACAGCTTCTGGTTGCCTGACCACAACATTATTCGGCTTGATCGCACCAGCTCCAGGGGGGGTGGTGTTGCGGTCGTCGTCAAGAAAGGAATAAAATACCACACTCTGTCTCATATCCGCACCTCTATCATCGAGGCCCTTGGTGTGGAGGTGGAGTCATCGACTGGATACGTCCAGTTCATCGCCGTCTACTGCCCTCGACAGTGTGCCGCCAGCAGTGGACTAGCGGCTAAATTCAAAAAAGACCTGTCCACCATCACCCGTACCGGTTCCCGCTTCGTAGTTGGAGGAGATCTGAATGCTCGCCATGAGGCCTGGCGGAACTACCAGCAGAACCAGAACGGTCGTCTGCTGTTCGACCACTCACAGCATGGGCTGTGCTCCGTTTGGTTTTCGGATGAGCCAACATTTATCTCACCGGCTGGCAACCCATCGACGCTAGACCTGTTCCTGACAAATATCGGCTTGTCCAAGCCGGTAGCATTGAACGAACTCAGCTCCGACCACCAACCGGTGGTGGCTGAACTGGGCTGCAACGTGGCTCCTGCTTCAAGCCTGCGCAAGGACTACCATCGCGTAAACTGGGCCCAGTTTGGACGCGTGGTAGACAGGCACATCATCGACAACCCGTCGCTTGACACCGTGGAGGACATCGACCGAGCGTTGGAGGGACTCCACCAAGCCATAACCGTGGCTGACGAGGCGTGCGTCCGACGAGTTCCTGTGAGGGGTAAGTTTATTGCCATTGATTCCCACACCCAATTACTGATTCGCTTGAGAAATGTGCGTAGACGCCAGTTCCAGAGAACCGGAGATCTAGCGAGGAGACGTGAAATGGCCGATCTGAACAAGGAGATTGCTTCCAGAATGGTCTCACTCCAGAACGAAAGTTTCGGGCGGCTTGTCCAGAATCTGGACGACCGCTCCAGACCATTCTGGAAGGTAGCTAAGGTCCTAAAGACGCACCCCAAACCCATTCCTCCACTCAAAGATGAAAATGATGACGATCGGCTCATAATCACCCCTCAGGGGAAAGCAAATGCGATTGGTGAGCATATTGCCAAATCGCACTTGCTTGGCTTCAACATCCAAAGTCCGCTCGAGGTACAGGTAGAGCAATGCGTACTCAACCTTGATTCCTCCCCTTGTGCCATCCCTCCGGAGGATAGAATCACAGTGGAACAGATTTGCTCAACGCTGAAATGCACCAAAAACATGAAGGCCCCCGGGTTTGACGGAATATTCAACCTAGTATTGAAAAATCTCAGCATGAAGGTTCACTCTCTGCTGGCTGCTGTCTTCAACAGATGCTTGGAACTGCACTACTTTCCAAGTATCTGGAAAACAGCGAAAATCATACCTATCCGCAAACCCGGGAAGGACCCAACGCTAGCTTCAAGCTACAGACCAATCAGCCTCCTTTCAGCGCTGAGCAAATTGTTCGAGAAACTTATTCTCAATCGTTTGCTCAAATTTGTCGAGGAACACAACATTCTCCTACCGGAACAGTTCGGGTTCAGGAAGGGGCACTCCACAAATCATCAGCTAGTACGGGTGATGAATAACATCCGAAGTAACAAGGCTGTATCCAAGTCTACAGCCATGGCATTATTAGATGTTGAGAAAGCGTTTGATAATGTCTGGCACAATGGGCTTGTATACAAGCTTTGTAACTTCAACTTTCCTTTGCATCTTGTTAAAATCACCCGTAGCTACCTCCAGCAAAGGTCGTTTAAGGTATCGTTGAATGGTTGTCTTTCAGACACGTTTTCCATCCCAGCAGGAGTCCCGCAAGGCAGTCTGCTGGGCCCCTTGCTTTACAGCATTTACACTTCCGACATTTCTCCCCTTGGAGACGGTTGCGTGTTTTTCCTGTTCGCAGATGATACCGCAATAGCCGTCAAAGGAAGGATGCCTCGCGAAATAACGAACAAACTTCAACGATGCCTTAACGCCTTTGCTGATTATGCCACCACGTGGAAAATCAAAATCAATGCCTCCAAAACACAAGCGATCATGTTCCTCCATCGACAATCACCCAAACTAAAACCGGCTCCCTCTTGTACTGTAATCATGGATGGCACAAGGGTTGAGTGGTCCGCCGAAGTAACCTATCTCGGGATGTTGTTTGACGAAAAGCTCCTATTCCGCTCGCATGTGGAGAAAACCGTAGTCAAGTGTTCCGCCTTGGTTAGGAGTCTGTATCCGCTGATTTGCCGCAGATCCCGCCTCTCAAGGGTGAACAAACTGGCCGTCTACAAACAAATCATAGCACCTGCGATCCTCTACGCAGCTCCGGTGTGGGAATCATGTGCACAGACTCACAGGAACAAAATTCAGGTAGCTCAGAATAGAGTGCTGAGGATGGTTCTTGATCGTCCTTTCGACACTAGAATAACAAATTTACATGAAGAGGCAGGCATTGCCAAAATAGATTCCAAAATTAACGAAATTAAGACTAAATTTGCACAAAAATGTAATTTATCAGAACATGCTTTGATAAGCAATTTGTATATAGTAGGTTAGGTGTACATAGTAGTTGTAGGTTAGTTGTAGTTGTAAATAGTAGTTATAAGTAGTCTCCTTTCTCAAATTTTCAAACAAACCAATCCCACCAAGGTGGTCATTCTCTAAAACAGGCCTGATAGGACTAGGAACTGTAATTAATAATATTTGAAATTTCACAGGAACTAAAGTTGAAAAGACGCATCTGTGTCACTTGATAAGTTATACATGTAAACCACACAAATTCAAGAAATATAGATCATTTAAGTTTAAGTAGTGAGCGTGATCAGTTGCAATTTCATTAGCTGTGGGGACAGTCATCACAACTAATTGGAAATACCCAGAAAAGACGCGGCGGACATCGGAATGAGCAGCATTACTAACGGCAACGACATCCTTCGGACGTTACACAGCTGAGTTTGACTACAATGATCACCTGCGTAATGCTGCTGCCAGGAAGCCAACTGACCACGCTGTCTCTGGAGATACCCAAGTACACCAGTTTGTTAGCTTCGATCAAAAAAGGGCAGTTTCATTTGCGACGGAGATGGTCACCACAAATATGGTAGGACCCTTAAAGAGGCCGACAATGGAGGCTCTCTGAGTAGCTTCACCATCTTTCGGACGTTCCACTGCAGTCGTTCCGTTAAGCACGCCATCCCGAAAGTACCAGCATGTAAATATTTTGGACCCCCCCCCCCTCCCATTTCAGGGCCACTATATTTCTACTTTATAGAATTTATTTTAAGATATCTAGATGGTGGGTAAAATAGGTTCACAAAATTGAAATATTGTTGAACCATGGAGACAAATAACAGCGAAGAATCATCAATCAATCAGGAAGAAACAACAAACGGTCCTTTTCACGGCCACCATTTGAAAAACAAAAAGCCCTTTGTAGGGCCAACAATCAACAAACAAACGAATCTTTTCAGGGCCACCAATTCAAATACAGAAGGAGTTAAAGGCTCAACATATTTGTTCCGTCCAGTAGCGGTCCTACGTCAAGCTTCCGTTCGTGCCCCTTTTACTTTTTTCAAAGTCTTCTAAAAATGTATTTTAGGAATGTTTTTTTTTTTTTAACTTGAAATCTCGCAAATTTCTCATCTTCATTTTTGCTTTATGATTTTTTGTCACCGTGTCGAAATTCAGCCCTAGAATGTTGAAAAAAAAATTAAATCTCAAAATCTTTAAGATGTCTTAAATTCTTAATTCCCCATGTGATAACATTGCAATCAAGAGGGACAAACTCATATTTCCGAAACTAAGCATTTCCGGCATTGACGGCAATCGAATGTGCAGGAAGGCAGCTTCCACACCTGCGTAGGATATCGCACCCATTCAACTCACATGGGCCGGGACCAACGGCTTTACTTCCCTTCCGAAGGAAGACGTGACCAGAGATTTTTATGCCTCAGAAAAATCCCACCGACCTCGGCTGAGATTGAACCCAGACCCATTGGGGTGAGAAAGCAGTCACGCTTACCACTAAACCACCGGCGCCGGCACGTGTTTTTTGATGTCCAGTATTAAAAGTATAGTGATAGGACATGTTTTAAAATTGTCTGGAATCGTACGTATGATTTCAGGCGATTTCTTAATTTTTCAGCTAATAATCCTCTGTTGTATAATAAGCTATTACTTACTAAAAAAATATTCAAATGGAAAATGTTCCTTATTCTGTCATCTAACAATCTATTGCAATACATCTATCAGCCATGACAAATTTACAGAAAAAATGTGAATGTGCAATGATTTGATCGTATTTCATGGTCCTGGATTATTGTCTATTGGGATAACGCCTAAAGGTATGCAATGCAACATATAAAGCAGTTGCTGAGTATATTTTCCATCGTTCAATCATCTAACAGAAAAACTGAATGATTATCCTTGCTGAATAATTACATTCTTAGATGCATTTAGCCATACTTTATAGGTGTGCAGCAATGCAGTTTGCAATTATAGAATTTGAAATCAACAATTGGGCTCCAAGGCGCATTCAAAAGATTTATTATAAAGATAGTTTTTACGAATATATTGCACCAATTGCAAATGACCTCTGGAAATGCATTATAAATCGCATTCAAAGGTTTCATGAGTAATCCCCTTTTTAAAAAAAAACATAATTAACTACGTAAATACGCAAAATAAATGGAAGCGCGTGCTAAGCTGTACGACAATCGGAAATTTACCCCAATCGTTTCGATGAGTCGCCCATCATCTACAGCCAGTCAAAACCTGGTCAGAGTGCACAACGTTATAGTGCTGGCGACAACTCTCTGATGAGACAACGATATCCGATTTCCATACTCCTCCCCTTATTCTTCCCTCAAAATTTTACCCTCTCTAACCTCGATTAATTGGATCCTAGACGTAGTATTAAATTATTCTTGTAAAACTATAAACATTTAAATATCGTCTCCTTCAAGCTAACGCGATTGAGGATTCCAAATAATGAAATTGAAGAAAAATCATTTATTAAATTTTTGATTGTTAATTTTTCAAATCTTTAAAAATAAATCACAATTTTTCTAATCGTGGAAGAAAACGTTGTTACCGCCTTAATGTATATAGTCCCATTTACGTTTCCTCGTCAATCTAACATCGTCCGCACTTCTATAAACTTTTTCTCAGCAACACGCACACATATGATGTGTTGATTACATTTATCTGCTGCTTGCTTGTCTGTCCATTCTATTCGACAGAATTTTCCAAAGCTGTTTGAATGCGTTTTTACAACGCTCCAAACTTCTCAGGTAAGTGTGACAATAGTCGGCAGCGTCTTTTTCTTCGGCAACCATTCCATTTGAACTGCATGTTATCTATGTTTTATTATTGGCAACACCAAATCAGCCGAATTTTGAAGTGCATATATTTTATATGGATTGCTCAGTCGTAAACCTGAAGCTGAAAGACTACTTCTTTCCTTTACTTAACGTCGGTCTCTGTTCCGTAATCTAGTGCCAATCACCGACGGACATCGATTGCCATCAATTGACGGCAATCGAATATGCAGGAAGGCAGCTTCCACACCTGCGTAGAATATCGCACCCATTCATCACTCACATGGGCCGGGACCAACGGCTTTACTTCCCTTCCGAAGGAAGACGTGACAAGAGATTTTTATGCCTCAGAAAAATCCCACCGATCTCGGCTGGGATTCAACCCAGACCCATTGGGGCGAGAAAGCAGTCACGCTTACCACTACACCACCGGCGCCGGCTTAAGCTGAAAGACTAAAAAATCGTATTTTTAATTTTCCTAAGAATTTTCTTAGTAATAAGAACAAGTTTCAAGTTTTCTCATTCAAATTATCGATAAATATGACAGGAATTATGCTATAGCATTAGAAAGAAGACCGGAATTAATAATTAACTAAAGGGTTATACGGTCAAAATTTGGTCAATTTTGCATTTAAAAAACCTGAACACCCCTCATTTTGAAGGTGTGTGTGTGTAGAATGTTGCTCCTATTTTGATTTTGGAATTCACTCTTCAGTTGTCAAAATGCCGTCCAAGCAAGAAGAGCAGCGTATCAAAATTTTGCTCGCGCGAAAATCCGAGCTACTCGCACGCAAAGTTGGCAAAATCGCTAAAAGTTGCCAAATCAACCGTTACAAATGTAATTAAAGTGTTTGGGGAACGTTTGTCGACAGCCAGGAAGTCTGGATCGGGGGGAAATCGAAAACCGGAAGCCGCTGAGACGACAAAGAGAGTTGCCGGTAGTTTCAAGCGAAACCCTAACCTCTCTCTCCGAGATGCCGCAAATAAGCTGGGTGTATCGTCTACAACCGTGCATCGAGCCAAAAAACGAGCTGGACTATCGACTTACAAGAAGGTAGTGACTCCAAATCGCGATGATAAACAAAATACGACGGCCAAAGCGCGATCCCGGAGGCTGTACACGACGATGCTGACGAAGTTTGACTGCGTGGTAATGGACGACGAAACCTACGTCAAGCAGCTTCCGGGACAGGAGTTTTATACGGCAAAAGGAAGGGGAAAGGTAGCAGATGTTTTCAAGCACATGAAACTGTCAAAGTTCGCAAAGAAATATCTGGTTTGGCAAGCCATCTGTACCTGTGGCTTGAAAAGCAGCATTTTCATAGCTTCCGGGACTGTCAACCAAGAAATTTACGTGAAAGAGTGTTTAAATAAACGTCTGCTGCCTTTCCTGAAGAAACACGGTTGTTCCGTACTGTTTTGGCCGGATTTGGCATCTTGCCATTACGGTAAAAAGGCCATGGAGTGGTACGCCGCCAACAACGTGCAGGTGGTTCCCAAGGACAAGAACCCTCCCAACACGCCAGAGCTCCGCCCAATTGAGAAATACTGGGCTATTGTCAAGCGGAACCTAAAGAAGACCAAAAAAACTGCTAAGGGCGAGCAGCAGTTCAAGGCAAACTGGCTTTCTGCGGCGAAGAAGGTGGACAAGGTGGCTGTACAAAATCTGATGGCAGGGGTCAAGCGTAAGGACCGGCAATTCGGATTTGGAAAAGCGGAAGCCTAACTGAATATTTTTGCTGAATTTTATACTAATTGAACTTGAAAAAGAAATTTAATTTGATTTTTTAAATAAACGATTTCACCGATTTACACGCGTTTTCCCTTGACCAAATTTTGACCGTATCACCCTTTAGGGTGGAAAAGCAATACATTGGTTTTACGAATTGTTTAAGGAATCTAAGGCTTGCAAGAAATTAAGATCCACAGATTTTTAAAATTCGGAGTCTAATTTAATTTTAAATTTTTCCTGCTTCGGTAAATTTTGAGCATTTCGAGCATTTTTTTTTTAAACCAAGACTTACAAAAGGATCATAATCTTGCAATATTAGTCCTTTTAATGTTGTCCAAATTTTACAATGTTTTGTCTCTCCGAAAATTAAGCAAAGCAAAATGATAAAACATCTATAGTATCCCTACTTTATTAAAATTTTCGATAAACGTATAATTATAAAGATGTTGCCCGTTTTTGCTCATGAAAAGGATTTTAATATTCTGCAATTTGGTGAACGTTAAATACTTAAAGATTTCTTATTTTTTATCGAAGACACTCCCAATTCCTCATCTCATATCATCTATTTATCTTTAACAACTTACAAAATTATGTTTGAGAAAGTCGCAAAAATCAACAACTTTATATTGTTTTCCACCCAATTGTGATGATTTAAAACATATATATTCACAAGAAAAATTTCTGACTCACAATTTGGATTCTAATTGGAATTTCCATCCATCTGTCACCATCTAATGATTGATATAATGAAATTCCTAGACCGAACCGGGAATCGAACCCAGCCACCTCCAGCATGGTCTTGCTTTGTAGCTGCGCCTTTACCGACTGAGCTAAGGGACCTGCTCCAATCTTTTCTTGAAACTCAGAACACTCTTGAAAGTTTCCTCAAAACTTTGTTAAAATTCTTTTTAGAATGTTGCGAGGGTTCTCCTTAAATTCCCTAATATTTACACGCAGAAAAAAATATAGGTGAATCAAATAAAGTTCGTTTCACTTCAAACAACATTTTGAATATAATATGGATCAATAAAATTGACAGAGTAATTCAACAAAAACATTGAGTTGAAATAATTATGCTAACTTTATTGAATTGATCATCAATTGATCAAAATGTTTGCTTGGATCAAATTGAAGCATTTTTTGAAGCAATGTATGTTTTTTGTTGTCTTGAAACATCATTTTAATTATTTAAGGATCGTTTTTATTTTCAATGCCCAGGTTGTCTTTATTGAAAAAAAAAATATTGCAAATAACATGTAAAGTAGTAAGAAGTATTAGAAGTCTTTGTTCGATTGAGACAATTGAGCAGTCACTGTTTGTCATGTTCGCTTAATTAAGTTGGCATACTCGTCATATTCGCCAGAGCCAGAGCCATTCTGGTGTTGATTCTAATGTTGTTGGTGTTAATGTTGACTATTTGTGTTGCTGGAAGCGAGTGCATCTGCTGTAAGTGCAGCGATGGTGGCTGATGGTGACGATGATGGTTCAACAAGAGATGGTTCTCTTAAATCTTATGAGCCAGACGTTGTGGTTGGAAATTGGATGATTTTGCTCCTGGAAGTTTGGTGGAGCCATATTTTGGAGGAATAGTGAGGGCCACTACCGGATAGGAGAAAATTCATGTGGATGGACACATATTCAATGGTGGAGGAATTTTAATCGGCATCGGTAGCCGTTGTTTGTCTCAGCTCCGATTGCTTGATGGAAGTTGGGCTTGTCCTAAATTTCGATGATGTTACATTACTTTTGAAGGTTCTCTTGCTGAATAGGAGGACTTGGCGTCAGCATCTGGATTGCTACAACTTGGCTTGTTGTTATGGTTTGTGTCCACTGAGCATATCCGCATCTGGAAATGTGAAATAATAGAAGATTCGTAAATGCTTATTTTGAAAGTTTCACCTTCCACCTACCTGGTTCTCCTGGTCGAAACACATTTGCAGTTCAAACAATTTTATCAGTTTGATTTAAATGGAGTGCTGCATATATTTAAAACATTTTTATGAATTGAATCAAACATAAATATCGTATTAAAAAATAACAAAATGTTTTGTTAATTTACGCCTGAGTGTTTATTCTGCGTGTATTAATACCCATTGAAATTATGTCTCGATCTAAAAATGTATTTTCAAAAAAATGTTGCTTTTTTTCGAGTTTACTAAAATAATGAATCTTACTTCAATCTGATTCGGAAACTCAAACAAATGTGAAAGATAAACATTCAAAAAGAGTTGACAAAAGCTAGTTAAACTAAAAATTTAAACTTTTTTTCTAAATACATGAAATCTAAAATATATATATTTTGCGGCTTTCATCATGCTGAAACTTTCATCTTGTCGAAACTTTGAAAGCATTAAGTTTAGCAATATAGGTTGTCAACAATAAAGCTAAGCATACAATGAACCGTTAGGTTTTATGATGGACATTCTCACAATCGAATTGATTATGAGCCGAAAAATTGAAAGTGCAACTTTTGGTGCGATCAAGTTTAAGTTTATTTTGCATAACAGTTGGAGTCGGAGTCAGAGACGGGTACTATTTTTTCAACTCCAACTTCAACTCCTTTTGCTCAAAAATACGTCCGGCTCCTACTCCCTCCACGACTCTGACTCCAACTTTACAGCCCTGCTTATGCTGAAGCTCGTTGATTCAACTAAATGACTGTAGTAAAATAAAGTTTTACTTTTAAGAAGATTTTCGAAATTATAGCTTTCGGACCGTTTAGCCAAATATATTGTTAACGCGATGGGTGTATCCGCAAATAGAATGGCGCCAGTCTGATGTGCAGTTGGATACTAGTTGTCTTGGCGGTACTTACATAGCCAAATCGAATGGTTGAACTGGGAATGCAGTATTGCAGTGCTAGTTTCCGAAGCACGCGTTGCAAGAATCAACACCATCAGGGCCACAGCAAAATTGAGGAGTGAGCAAGGGGTACACAGCAGGATCGCCAAATGCGATGTTCGCACTTTACATTTCGTGAACGCCGCGTCGTCGTCGTGATTCTGCATCTGTGTAAGACAATTTCATGTTAATAAGGCAAAACGCACCTCTAAGCAAAAACGCATCTCTAAGCAAATACGTGCATATGAAAGCAAAGAGTAAAGAAATAGTAATTTAATATAAATAATGATGAATATATTTGTTTGCAACCGTCTGTGTATTTAAATATTGCACCCAACCGGGAAATGTAATATTCTATTACAGATTATGCCGCACTTGCAATGTTTGGCGACAAGAACAGGTTTTGAAATGTGGTTACTGAAAGGTTTTTAGTATTTTTTTTTATAAATTTTATGTTAGCTTATTTTTCGAACAAGGGTTGTTTCTCCAATTGCATTGTGTCTAGAAAATCATCTCGTGAAGGTGTCATACAAAAATTTTAATCACGGAAAACTTTTTTTTTTGCAACAGGGCTTGTTTTGGTAAACGATAAACTGAATTGATATCCTAACGATCTTATAACGCGAAGGAGCTTGTGATTTAAGTAATAACGTTTGCCACTGCAAACAAGCTCCTTTTATTACAGCACACCAATGATCGATTTGTTGCTATTCCAATGTATTAACATTAACAAATAAAGCGATTAACGAATGTGGAGGGGCTTGAGATTAATCTCATGATGTTCTTCTCAGTATGCGAAAATGGTTGCCCTAATGCCACCAAGCCCCTCATATCACATCATACAAAATACGATCGCATTGCTATGGCAACCATTCAAAACCGGCCCCGAAGGTGACGTTGATGACGATGCACAAAACACACGATAATCAAACGATGTTACTATAAGTCTCCTTAATATGATAGCACCTAAAAACACATCAAAAACACACAAGTTTGATCATGACAGTGATTTTCTTAACGAATCATGCTTCAAAATAAAAAAAAATCATAATGTATTATTCGTAGGCACATAACCGTAAAAACCGAGGAACATGCCCCACGCGATCGAGGTAATCCCTCTGACAAATGGAAAAACGATGAAAATAAATCTCGATTACTCCCTCCAAAGGACGCAAACAATGCATTCGATCTCCAACTTGGTGCAACCGGTATCTCGCTCACGCATGTCAACACCACCATCAGACAGGGGAAATTTTCCCTGACCACCGAAAAACTCCACGCCAGCACAAGGACAGTCTTAACTCAAATAAATAAATAAAATAAAATAAAAACCTGCAGCAGTGCACTACCGTTCTCGAACGATTCTCAAAGGAAAACACATAATATATTTTTTACTAGTGGGGTGAAAAGTAACCTCCTTAGGAATGAAAAAAAAAGAAATTAAATGTTTTTTTTTTTAATTTTATTCAATATAGTCCCCTTTTAGCTCGATACACTTATTCCGCCGATTTTCCCGTTGATCCCGTCCGAAAAGTAATTTTCCGGAAGGTCTGCAAAATTCTCCTCCACGGCGTCGATGATTTCCTCACGTGAGTTGATTTTTTTTGTATTGATGAGCCATCTTTTGAGGTTTGGGAAGAGATAATAGCAACAATCAATACGAAACTAACGATTTTAAATTGGCTCACTACTTGACTAGCCTATTGGTCCCAAGCGAATCGACTAACGTACACCATTCTAGTATAAATTCCAGTACTACACTATGTTTGTTTTGATTCGCTATGAAAGGTTGACAGATAAAATGAGGGGTTAGTGGATTTTCGTATGTTTCGAGGGGTGAATCGATTAGCTTGGGACCGAAGATAGTACCAGAGCTGAGCCAAAAGTTGAGCACGTTTCTGCGGGACCTTCTGGTCTTAGAGTTACCTCTATGATAATAGTCTGAGGGAGCCAAATCGGGCGAATACGGTGGATGCGGAAGCAATTGGAGCCGTAAGTCATTGATTTTAGCCGTGGCTACGATGCTTTTATTCAGATTTGTGCCACTGTGCGGCGCATTGTCTTGCAAATTTTTTTTTTTTTTTTTTCGTTTCATGTGAGGCCTTTTTGCAGCGATTTCAGCCTTCAATCGCTCGAATAATGCACAGTAATACCAACCGGTGGAAACTAACGATTTTAAATTGGCTCACTACTTGACTATCCTATTGGTTCCAAGCAAATCGATTAAAGTATCCCATTCTAGTCGAAATTCTATCACTACACTATGTTTGTTTTGATTCGCTATGAAAGTTTGACAAATAAAATGAGGGGTTCGCGGATTTTCCTATGTTTCGAGGGGTGTATCGATTAGCTTGGCACCGAAGAGAGTACCAGAGCTGAGCCAAAAAGTTGAGCACGTTTCTGAGGGACCTTCTGGTCTTACTCGCTGTTGATGGTTTTTCCTTTTTCGATGTAGTTCACGAAGAGTATGCCATGACAATCCCAGAAAACCGACGCCATAACCTGCCTCGGCCGCTTCGGAGCACTCGTGCCGGCTTCAGTCCATTGCCGGGCACTCATTCTGTTCTCTGGGGTGTAATAGTGGATCCCGGTTTCATCAAACAGTACCAATCGACGCCAAAAGTACGCCCGATTCCGCATCCAAGTCCAAACACTCTTTCGAAGTGCTCTCGCGTTCGTGTTTTTGGTCAGGAGTGAGCATGCGCGGCACCCAGCGGCAGGATAACTTTTTCATATGCACAGCGAAAAATAAATTTTAATAGGGAAAATGACGGCTTCGGCATGCCAGACTATTTTCGGCAACCCAAATTGAAACACTATTTTCACTGGATTTTCTTACGAAAACACTTCGCTGAATGCATGCAAACGATTCTTTATGCTTTCAGCTTCAATTTGACTATACTTTTACCACTGAGAAAAAGCAATCTAGCAAGGTTTTCTTGAAATGAAACACACGCACTACAAATTGTAGCTGATTTCGAGTTGGCGATAATAGAACAGCAGATTTACATGCAGTTCAAATGGAACGGTTGCCTAGAGAAGATTGGAGCTTTGTAAAAGCGTTTCAAAACAGTTTTTGACAATTCTTTCGACTGAAATTGTTAGAGCAGCTGGCAGCAAAAGATTGTAAACAAACCAATACTGCATATGTGTGCGTTCCTTAGAGAAAAAGGCTATAGTAAGAAGGTCGCTGCTTAGGTTGCCGAGAATACGTAAATTCCCCTATTACATCCAAGAAAATGCAATTCAATCATGTCAAAAATCTCATGTTTTTTTATGGCCACAAAAATAAACAAATGTTGTAAAAGCAGCGTAATAACATGCAATGTATTAACCTGTAAATTACCAGGACGAACGAATTTTTTTCAACAAACTCGTTCTTAGCAATGCCTCATACGATTTTCATAAAGTTAAATTTTTATTCAAGGAGAATAGTAAAACTAACTTTTGTCGTAGGTACCATCCCATTAGAACCCTCGTCGTTCTTGGGAGATGTAAATTTGTTTGTGTTTTTTTGTTCTCTTTTAACCAGTTTGACCAAATGTTTCGGATTTTCACGTGAATCGGTTGTCTGTTGCAGCAAATGATATCAGATAGATGAAATATGATTAGTAAGACTGAAGTTAGATATTTCCATAACGGATGGTTACGATATTATCGGTTCCGGGAGTCCCGGAAATCGATTCTGTAGGACATAGTAATATCTCAGGCAAAAGTATCTTGTGACATGTCAAATCATGTCAAATAGGTAGAATCAAGTGAATGAAGATGATTTGACATGATTTTGGCCAGTTTGGCATCGGTTCCGGAAAGCGGATCTGTGAATTCCGGCGAATGGTATGTTTGAATGTAATTACATTTAGGTTATGATATCATATGATGCCAAAATGACGAGCTATGATCAATGAAATCAGGTGACATCAGATGACATATGAGCACATTGGTATCGGTTCCGGGAAATCCGTGTAATCCGGTTTTATACCCCACAGTTACATTCGCGGTATAATAATCATGTTGCATATCAAATCATGTTAGCATGATAAGGTAAGGTCAATAAATATTATTTGTGGTGATTCCTTTGGCATATGGTCACATTGGCATCGATTCCGGGATTCCGGAATTCCATTTCATAGATTCCGCAATACGATACGTAATCCGGTTCTTTAGGCCATAGTCATATTTGAGGCAAATGAATCATACTGCATATGAAATCATAGGATATGGCCATGAACGATTATTTCAAATGATTTCATTTTCATTTAGACACAACTTTTCTTTTGTTTCTTTCGCCGTTTTACCTTTCAAAAATAATGTTTTACAAGAGAACGAAAATCGTGTTCATCAATATTTACTCAAAATGATGCCCAGCTCGTCAACAACAATCAGCTGTCAAAACAAACTAAAGACAGAATTGCTATGAAATTTGGCATGTCTGCCTAAATATGAACGGACTACAAGGCACCATTTTTGTATCCAAAAGTAAGTCAATACGATTATACTCAACGTTAGGTTCTCATACTTTACTACCCCTGTTGGGTGGTTTTACTGCTCCGTTTTTAAAAACAGAGAAAAGAAGACAAACTAGTCAAAAGTAGGTAAAAATGAAGTGGCCGCTGGGTACTTTTATCATACCGTGTAGTAGACTAAATACGCGTTTCTGTCAAAAGATATGCAATGTTAACGGAATTAAAAGGAAATAAATCTACACACTCAAAATTCTCTTCACAAGTTATGATACATTTTATGTGATGGCAGTGATAGAAATGAGTAGATCCTGCTCAAAATTGGAAAGGTGGAAAAACTCGCTGAAGCAAATTCAACTGATCTTATTGGAATAGATTGGAAACTTTGAAAAATCTGGGTATACACACGGCCAATGCCAACGACCCAGATTTTAGTTCAATCAACAAAAAATTCAATAGCAATCAATGAGGCAATGGAGTCTTTCAAACGAGATATCAACTAATATTGATCGGATAAGCCATCTCGAAAAAGCTTGCCTTGATGCTACGCGTCTACAGACGCACATACAGACATCACCAAATTTCATCTTGCCGAACTGATTTCACATCTTCAATTTGATACTAAGATGTCGTAACCGAACTGTCGAGTTAGAGCGAACAAAGGCCTATCGATTGGGATTTTTTTTATACAGGTGAGATAGTTTGTGTGGCACAGTACTACCAACAATCAATACGAAACTAACGATTTTAAATTGGCTCACTACTTGACTAGCCTATTGGTCCCAAGCAAATCGATTAACGTACCCCATTCTAGTCAACATTCTAGTACTACATAATGTTTGTTTTGATTCGCTATGAAAGTTTGACAGATAAAATGAGGGGTTATTGGATTTTCCTATGTTTCGAGGGGTGAATCGATTAGCTTGGGACAGAAGATAGTACCAGAGCTGAGCCAAAAAGTTGAGCACATTTCTTCGGGACCTTCTGGTCTTAGAGTTACCTCTATGGTACTACCCTAAATCTTATTCTTATTAAAACATTGTATCTCTGTTGCGTGTTAACTAACGTTATGGGATTCAAAGTCAAGTCATTACTGTAACTGGAATGTCATTGCACCTCAGAATTACATGTAATTTTATTATAAAACTTCTGATACATCGACGAATATTACGAGATGAACTAGCCAATGAGCTAAAAATCTCGTTAATAAAATATAGTGGTATATTTACACAAAAAGTTGCTTATAAATGATGAGAACACTGATGAATATAACCTCAACATTTCACACGAATTGGTTCACATAATTGTTATATTTGACTCACTGAAATGTCATAAAAAGTGTAGAAATTTTAGCTTTTCAAACTTTTCTTCATCAATCGAAACAATTGAAACTTTTATGTCATTTAGACTTTTATGTACGTTGAATATTATCTAATCTTAAAGCAAACATTGAAACATTTCGAACGTTCAGGAAAAAGTATCTAATACTTAATAAATGAAACATTCGGTGTATTTAAAAACGTTTATGTGTGAATTAATCATCGTCATTTTTTAAGATTATGTTTAATAATGACATCTTGAAGATATATACAGTCAATTAAGAGAGAGTTGTCAAATGTTACATAATCATCACCCAAATCTCAGAAGTTTGTCATTTAAATTGTGTGTAATATGGTGTAACATTGGGACACTATTTTGTTCAAAAGCGTTGAAATATAATAAAAACTGATTGGTATTCAAAAGAGATACAACACATGAGAATAATGATAACCGTTCACTTAAAACTGCGGCGAGAGAAAATTAAAGTGGTGGCTTATGTTGGTACAAATATCACTGCACCCAAGTAACAATTTTGGTTTTATGAAGTTCTGTAGACTATGATTTAGAATTGTAGAATACTATAAAACCGCGATATAACCTCCATTGTTACTTGGGCAGTGTGCATCCACATCAGTGGCTAAATACATTCATAGCCAAAACAATCGAAGACTGAAGCGTAACTCAAAATAGTTTAGCAAAAACACAAGCGTGGAGGTTGTATTGTTATTTTCTGTGAATATTTCCAAAATTATACATAACACTTCGTACAATAATTTTAACATCTGATTCGGGTTCGGGGAGCCAAACACCCATATTCAAAGTTAGACATAAGATCTAAATAGAGTGGAAAACCGCATTTAAAAAAAAAAAAAAATTGGAAATTTATGGGAAAATCGAACATATTTCTTTTATTTTAGATGTAATTCTGTAATTATGCGATTTTCATTTTATTGATTTTGTCCTCATTTAAGATGAGAACAGACATTTCAATACCCCACATTATTTTTTGGTTTCTGCACTAAATTTGGTTGCAATTTAAAATCACACGATCAAAAATACGGACGAAATTGAATAATCTCTAAAAAACTGAATTGAGTGTATACTGTAACAAGCTTTATTGGTGATAATCTACGAACTAATTTATTATATTTTATCAAAAAAATATTTCTTAGATTTTCTGATGAAAAAAACAACACAATCCATTGCTCGCGAAAAACATCTGAGGAAATCTGTTTTTCATCAAGTGGACATTTTATTCCAAGGGTGCATTTTTGCCTGCTTTCCCCTACGCAATGCAGCTGTGCGAATAGAACTGCGATGTGTAATATGGAATACGAGGGAAATAGTTTTCCCCTATGTTGTCAGTCAGTTAAATCGGACATTCCTCGGGAGCTTCGATCGTCCGACATTGGCACCAGTTTGGCACAAGTCAGCAATACGAAATGTATGTAGCATCCGGGTGTGCTATTGCATATTTTTGTGCTATGGATGGAGGTTCATGCTATGTTGCTATGAACCCTGGCATGAGGTAGAAGATAAGACATACTTGTACCCAATTAATATTTAGATACAATTCTAGATAAACAGTTCAAAAGGTCCTATCTGCATTCATCGATTCTCTTCATCGACTATCTCTTTCGTTAATAACTCATTTTCAAAAGCATTCCTTGCTGTGTTCAAAGTTCTAAGCGTAAGACAATAACTTCTAAGAGCACGACATATGTTTGCGTAGGCGTGGTTATCAAAAGAGAAAGTCGATGAAGTGAATCGATCAGAGGAGATAGGACCTTTCAAAATGTTCATCGAGAATTGTTTCTCTTTAGTACAATCGATCTATTTTTGGAATTGAGTAATTGTGTCTAAATAAGTGCCAACAACCTTTGTACTCAACGAACATTCACAGCGATAGTTGGCGCGTGTGCATCACTTCAATATAGAGCAAGATCAACATTAACCGACTATCGTTGAGTGCTGTTAATGTCTTGAATTTGATAGTACTAAGTCTGAGGAACCTACAAGCAGATGTGCTATTTGTTGAATTGTTTTCTATACTGCACGGTCGTTTAATCCGCGACAAGTGCGCAACAGGTGGGAGAGGAGCTAAACGATCAAAACATTTAATTTTAGCTAGTAGAATGGCGAAATTCTGATAGTGTAGACATTATAAATAGCACACGCTGCGAATGTGAATATCGATGCGTTTAAATCACTCATGTCCAACTGATTAATTTCACCAGCAAAAACTTGAATTTTCGACGATGAATGCCTTTTAGATCATCGTAGGAATTATTTGCATAAGATTATTTAAAAAAAAATACGTCAGCAAGCTTCTTAAGGGGAAGTTTACTGCTCCGAAAAAAAAAAACGTTTCGAATTTTCTCAAAACATTGAAGAAAGATATCAAAAATCTAAAAAAATCACATTTTTTCTAATTTTCTAAAGAAAATTCATGTGCAAAAAAATGTTTTTTAAGTCATCGTGGCTTCAGTCAGTTGGACTCAAGAATCCACAAAACATCGTTTGTTCGGTTTTGCTGCGAGTCCAATATTTTTTCATGACGAGATAACAAAAATATTTTTACATTTAATTTATGTCAAGAATCTAAGAAAGAATCTGATTTTCTTGGATTTTTGATATTATTTCCCAAAATTTTTAGAAAAATAAAAACGTGACGAAAATAATTTTTATTTTCGGTGCGGTAAACTTCCCCTTACGTAAAGAGTCCAAACATGACCGTCTTGATAGCAGACTTTCACTACCACTTGAACTTTTCAAGAGCATAAATTTTATATATTATTGCGACTTCGTACATGAAACTACCTACTCAGAAATCATGCGGAATCAGTTCCATGCGTGAAATCTCAATAGAATAGTGTCCGAGATGTTTGCTCTGTTTGGTAGAAAACTTGAAGTGGTAGTGCAGGTCAGCCACCAACACCTGTTGGATAATAAATAGGATAGTTCTGAATTCTTTCACTAGGTACCTCAAAGTATGCAATGAGCACGCTCTCAATAAACAATAGTCAACATTCAATCAGTCATGGCAACTGAAAGAATATAGAGCAAAATCTAGTCGCTGACAGTAGGGCACAGGCTGTTCTCTGACTCACTAATCAAGTGCCATGGCCATGGGTTATGTGTGCACCAACTGGTAATGGAGAGAGCCACACTTGAATCCACCGGGCAAAACGGGAGGAGGCACCCGAGCCAGCGTAGAGTGTTGGTCCAACTTATATCACCTTCCCGGGTAGAATAACGGGGCACAGGTTGGCCATATCCTCACATGGTCTTGTAAGTAAATGCACGGTATAACCAAACCGGAGGTGACGGGTTCGATTTCCGGTCTGGTCTAGAAAACCTTTCGGGTTGTAAATTGTCTCTTATGTTCCTTGGGCATAGATTGAGCTACCACACAATATACAAATTCATGCATTGGTGAGCATAGAAAGCTTTCAATTAATAACTATGGAAATATGGAGAAGAAGGTTTGCATACAATGTACTTATAGGGAGTGTCGGATAAAATTGTAGAGAAAGACTGAGTTTTGAAAGCGTTTATTGATGAGAGCTTCAAAGCTGTAAAAGTTATACATTTTACATTTCCTGCTATACGAGCATTGGCGTAGCTAGACCTAGATAATTCCTAGGCCTAGATAATTTATGAGGGGGCCTAGATAATTCTGGAGGGGGCCTGCCCCCCTGGCACTCCCATTAGCTACGCCAATGTATACGAGAACTTAACCATCTACTGAAAAATCAGTATGCCCTGCACAATCGGAACTATGATTCTGGATTTACGAAACAATGTAATCTACTGAAAAATTAAATTTAGCACATCGTCGACACGTACAAACCTGGGTACTGCGGACTCACTTAATGTGATTGTCAACTGTGAGACAGCGTGAACTTTCAAACGGGAGCCAAACATTTAGAAGCCGCAAAAGTAGTTACTCTTCTTATCCATTGTCAAATATTGGTATCTCATAGAAATTGTTCGAGCGAGACAAGTAGAGAAATATTTATGCATGGGCATCCCTAGTAATGAATGATGGTTGGTAGTAAATTTCTATCTACTTCTCTCACCGAACCGAAATCGCCTCTATACTCACACTACCAGAGTGCGATCACCGGTCAGCTGTGTAGTATATAGAACATTAGTAGATCAGAATTAAATGTACCGTCGCGGAACATAGATCGCCTGAGCGCGTTTGCCTTGTTCCCAATAAAAATTCGTTTTGTGTTCGTGTTAGATAATTAAGTGTTTAGTTTTGTTTTTAAATAAAGTGCTCTTTATATATTGTAATCGCGAGTTCTGTAGCCAGGGTCCGAAATAACGGTTTACGCACGAACAGAAATCAACCATTATTTTTCGTAACTTATTTTTAATTGTACGCTCAACAACAGACGAGAGCATATAATCCAGCACAGTTTTTATGACTCAGCTGAGTTTTCAATCACAATAAAACATACGTTGGCGAAATAGGTAGTTAAACAAACTTTTGTAGAGTCATGAGGGCTCGAGCACTCCTGGCGCAGAGCTTTTGGCGGGAATGAACTGAGAAATAGCAAAACTAATTTTACACTTGAGAAAATGTTCAAGCAATTTTCCCCTGGCTTATAAAAAAAAATCAAAAAAAATATTACACTGTTCTAATTCTGATATTATCTAGGTTTTCCTGTGGTCACTACAAACAATTTCAACGGCAATTTTACAAAATGTGCTTTCTACTGCACACACTATCTAGCTTCCATATTATTTGTGTATGGTTCAAAAAAATCCTTACAATGTACGAAAACAATTAAATCATTATTACTTAGTCGAAAATCAAGCTCCTTTTCCTCCGTTTGACGATTATAGGGTAGAGAACTACTTCGGCCTAATCACCCATTTTGGGCCTATCGAGCAGAAAACTTCCATGATTTCAAAGTTAACAAGTCAATTATGCGTTTGGTACGATACTTTAGTTTATAAGCTACGGAACGAAGTCAATGAGAACGCGTGATATGAAGGTTTGCACCCATTATTCCCAAAAACAAAAGAAGCGCTCCGACCGAATCAATTGGTTTCTCTTTATCAAATCTTACGGAAAGGCAAATAAATTTGGAAGCCATCAGTTACAATAACCGATAATTTTCAATCTCACTGCGTCCTAGCAAGAAGTACGGTCGACTTGTTTCGCGCTCCGTTGTTTTGGAAGTTTTCTCGGTATTCGCTTGATATAAATTATCAGTTTTTTTTCTCACTAAGTGACTCCTGGCATAGTTCCCGGTAAATTGATCGAAAAGTGAGTTTTTTTTAGTAGAAAGTGTCATTTTCGGATCGATTAATCCGTGCTATTGGTAATTCGCAAACCAATTTGGGCATCATCGTTGCGTGATCGCATACGCGCTTACGCATACCCGCTCACGTATCATCATCATCGAATGTGAGCACCCGTTTCTACATCTACATCGTTCATCAATCATCGTGCGCCTGTGTGCGCTGAGTACCGAGCCTCGATCAAGTGCACCACAACGAAGGTCATCCACGCAGCGCGTCTCTTCCAGCCATCTGTGTAAACGCCTACACATATAACGCTCGGTGGTAGTAGTATAGGATTATCAGATAAGTTTTTGTTTTTTTCTTGTTTCTTTTCCTCCCCCATTAGTTAAATTTTCATTTTGTATTTCTGTGTTTGTAGTGTTTTCTGTGTATTGTGTCTGTGCGTTCAGTGGGAGAGCGTTTTGCGCTCCCACTAGTTGAACAAAATGGATGTTTTGTCAGAAGACGACATGGATGACCATTCATCTAAGAAAAATGATGATGTCATCCCTGGTTCGTCGTCTCAGTCTGTCAATGGGCAGGCTGAGAAAAACTCCAGATTGCGGGCCTACCCGAATGACTCGACTGGCCCATGGGTTGTCTATTTTCAGCCCAAAAACAAACCCTTGAATGTTGTTCAGATATCTGATGATCTGACAAAGCGATTCTCTGCCGTGACCGAAATAACGAAGGTTAGGCACAACAAACTTCGTGTGACCGTCGCTAACCTGAAACAGGCTAATGAAATTGCTGTTTCCCAGTTTTTCACACTGGAATATAGGGTGTACATTCCAGCCTCTGATGTGGAGATCGAAGGCGTGGTCACTGAGGCGAGCCTGAACCCCGAGATACTGGAGAAGCAAGCGGTTGGCCGATTCAAGAACCCCTTGCTTCCTCCGGTAAAGATACTGGCCGTTCATAGAATGAAGTCAGTATCGCTCAGCGAGGGTAAAAAGAGTTTTACCCCCACAGACTCGTTTCGGGTGACCTTTTCTGGATCTGCCCTTCCTCAATACATCGAGCTGGGAAAACTTCGTCTTCCTGTGCGGTTGTTTGTACCTCGGGTCATGAACTGCCAGAATTGTAAGCGGTTGGGACATACGGCCTCCCACTGCGGCAACAAGGCACGCTGCTCCACATGCGGGGAGAAGCATGAGGATGGCGCCTGCGCAGCTACTGCACCAAAATGCGTGTACTGCAATGGAACTCCTCCTCATGCTCTCTCGTCGTGCCCGGCGTACAAACAGCTCGGGGACAAAATGAAACGCTCCCTTAAGGAACGTTCCAGGCGGTCTTTTGCAGAAATGCTTAAGACAGCCAAGCCATCGACCAACGAAACAAATCCCTTCGCTCTTTTGTCAGATGACGAGTCTGGCTCTGACTTGGCTGAGGAGGGAGTTTCTTTCAGTTTTCCGGAAGGTTCTGCCCGGAAACGAAAACGCATCCGTTCGCGGAAAGTTGCAGATCAAGAACCCCAAATCAGCTTGCCCAAATCAAGGAGTGGTGGAAAAAAGGAGACTTCTACTCCACCTGGATTCCGCAGAACTGATTATACCCAGGATTTTCCACCTCTTCCGGGGACATCCAAAACCCCTGATGCCCCAATTTTAAGAACAGAAACCCCTTCTTCATCTGGGCTGTTCTCATTTGATGACATTGTGGACGGTATTCTCAAATACCTCAAAATTTCTGATCCTCTGAAAAGCATTGTCCTCACATTGCTTCCGACTGTGAAATCCTTCTTGAAGCAATTGACTTCAAAATGGCCCCTTCTTGCAGCTATCATCTCCTTCGATGGATAATTTTCCAAACGAGGTCGGGGATTTGATCACTGTTCTACAGTGGAATTGTCGAAGTCTTATTCCGAAATTAGATTCGTTCAAGTATTTAGTCCATAACAATAATTGCGATGCATTTGCCCTCTGTGAAACATGGCTCTCTTCAGAAATTGATCTCCCTTTTTACGATTTTAACATTATTCGATTGGATCGTGAGGATTCACGTGGAGGAGGGGTACTTTTGGGGATCAAAAAGTGCCATTCCTTCTATAGAGTGAATCTTCCCGAATTCCCCGGTATTGAAGTTGTCGCATGTCAGGCTACCATTAAAGGTAAGAGCCTTTGTATTGCTTCTGTATATATTGCTCCTAGAGTCTCTGTTAATCGCAAACAACTTTTCGACATATGTGCGGTACTTCCCGCTCCATGGTTGATCATGGGAGATTTTAACTCCCACGGTACAGGCTGGGGGGAGCTGTACGATGATAACCGTTCTACTTTGATTTATGATCTCTGCGACAACTTCAACATGACAATACTTAACAATGGAGAAGTAACACGTTTGGCTGGTCCATCCTCGAATGGTAGCAGATTAGACCTCACCTTTTGCTCCAATTCACTATCGTTGGATTGCACTTGGCATGTAATCCAGGATCCGCACGGTAGTGATCATCTGCCGATCAAAATTTCGATTGCCAGTGGGTTCAACTCGTCAGAATCCGTTAACGTCGCGTATGATCTAACCCGTAACATTGATTGGACTAAGTTCCAATCCGCGATAGGCGATACGGTATCGTCAGTGGAAGAGCTTCCGCCGTTGGAGGAATATAATTTCCTCTCTAATCTCATCGTCGACAGCGCACTTCAAGCTCAAACACGACCGGTGCCGCGATCGTCTATTCGTAAGAAAACACCATCGCTCTGGTGGGATCAACAATGCACGGAGGTTTACCGTAAAAAGTCCGACGCGTTTAAACTTTTTCGGAAACGCGGAACACGCGAGCATTTCGACGCATACACATCTCTTGAACGCGAACTCAAGAGCCTCATCAAGGCCAAAAAACGGGGTTACTGGCGGCAGTTTGTAGACGGATTGTCGCGCGAAACGTCTATGAATACGCTTTGGAGTACGGCGCGAAGAATGCGTAACCGGTCTACTAACAACGAAAGCGAGGAATGCTCGGATCAATGGATTCTTAAATTCGCGCGAAAAGTGTGTCCGGATTCCGTGCCGTCGCAGTTGATTCCTCGCGAAACCGCGAATTCGGTAGACGAAATCAGTCAGCCTTTTTCAATGGTCGAACTTTCACTCGCTCTCCTTTCGTGTGGCAATTCTGCCCCGGGATCTGATAGAATCAAGTTCAACTTGCTGAAAAACCTCCCAGACGTCGCTAAGAGGCGCATGTTGAACTTGTACAATCAGTTCTTGGAGCTCAATATTGTTCCCGACGATTGGAGACGAGTAAGGGTGATAGCCATTAAAAAGCCTGATAAACCCGCGTCGGATCACAATTCGTATCGGCCCATCGCGATGCTATCGTGTATTCGGAAATTGATGGAGAAAATGATCCTTTTTCGCCTCGACAAATGGGTTGAGACGAACCACCTTCTTTCAGATACTCAATTTGGTTTCCGTAGGGGTAAGGGAACGAACGACTGTCTCGCGTTGCTTTCCTCGGAAATTCAGTTAGCTTTTGCTAAGAAAGAGCAAATGGCTTCTGTGTTCTTGGATATCAAGGGGGCTTTTGATTCAGTATCCGTTGAAGTTCTTTCAGAGAAACTCCACGCTTGTGGATTGTCTCCATTAATTAATAATTTTTTGTACAATTTGCTGTCAGAAAAACATATGAGCTTTTCTCATGGAAACTCTACAGCTTTTCGATTTAGCTACATGGGCCTCCCCCAAGGCTCATGTTTAAGCCCCCTTTTGTACAATTTCTACGTTAGAGAAATTGACAATTGTCTTAGTGACAATTGCACGTTGAGACAACTTGCAGATGATGGCGTAGTGTCTATCACAGGGCCAAAAGAGGTTGACCTGCAAGGACCCTTACAGGATACCTTGGACAATTTGTCTACTTGGGCTATTCAGCTAGGTATCGAATTCTCCACGGAGAAAACTGAGTTGGTCGTTTTTTTCTAGGAAGCATAGCCCAGCACAACCGAAGCTTCAACTTTTGGGTAAACCGATCACTCATTCCATGTCTTTTAAATATCTCGGGGTCTGGTTCGATTCCAAATGCACCTGGAGATCCCACATTGAGTATCTGAGACGAAAATGCCAACTAAGGATCAATTTCCTTCGATCAATTACCGGAACGTGGTGGGGAGCCCATCCACAAGATCTTCTGACGTTGTACCGGACAACGATTTTATCGGTTCTAGAATTTGGTAGTTTTTGTTTCCAGTCGGCAGCTAAAACGCACATCATCAAGCTGGAACGGATCCAGTATCGTTGTTTTCGTATCGCGTTAGGATGCATGCACTCGACTCATACGATGAGTCTCGAAGTGCTGGCGGGCATTTTGCCACTATCCGTCCGTTTTTCAGAGTTATCTCTGAGGCTCCTCACCCGTTGCGAAGTAATGAACCCACTGGTGATCGAAAACTTTGAGAAGCTTCTGGAGCTAAATCCTCAAACATGTTTTATGACTTTGTACTACCTATATTTAACACAGGATGTCAGCCCTTCAAGAAATATTCCCAATCGTGTAGTCTTCTCCGATTTCGGCAATTCAGTGAATTTTGATTTATCAATGACGCAGGAAATCCGCGGAATTCCAGAGCATCATCGTCCTATGATTGCTCCGTCATTATACGCTGCAAAGTTTGGCCATGTTGATTCTGCAAGAACGTTTTTCACAGATGGATCTCTAATAGAGGAGTCCGCTGGTTTTGGTGTATTTAATGAATTTCATAGCGCCTCTCGAAAACTTGAAGCTCCTTGTTCTGTGTATGTGGCTGAACTGGCAGCAATTCACTACACTTTGGAAACTATTGCTTCACTTCTTCCACACCACTACTTTATTTTTACGGATAGTCTCAGTTCTGTCGAGGCTATCCGTTCCATTAGGCCGGTAAAGCACTTCTCGTATTTTCTCTTGAAAATACGAGAACTGCTTAGTGCTTTATCCGTGCGCTCTTTCATCATCACCTTCGCGTGGGTCCCTTCGCATTGCTCAATTTTGGGCAATGAGAAGGCGGATTCACTTGCGAAGGTGGGCGCTATGGAAGGCGACATTTATGATCGACAGATCGCCTATAGTGAATTTTTCTCTATTTATCGTCAGCAGTCGCTCGTTAGCTGGCAACATCAATCGAGTGAAGGGAGCTTGGGACGATGGCAACATTCAATTATCCCTAAGGTGTCGAAGTTTGCATGGTTCAAAGGGTTGGACTTGAGTCGAGACTTCATACGCGTGATGTCTCGTCTCATGTCCAATCACTATTGTCTAAACGCTCAATTGTTCCGTGTGGGGTTGGGAGACAGCAATCTCTGTGAATGTGGACAAGGTTACCAGGACGCTGATCACATCCTTTGGTCTTGTGCGGAGTATCGTGGAGTCAGATCACATTTTTATGATTCCCTTCGGGCTCGAGGTAGACAACCTAATGTTCCAGTTCGGGATATTTTGGCTAGACGCGATCTGGAGTTTATGAAACTCATATATGTTTACTTTAAGGATATTAACCTTAGATTGTATGTTTGATTAACCTTGTGTTTAGTTTGCATTTTGTACGTGTGGGTTTTTTTTTCAATGTCTGTTATCAAGATGAATAGAAATAATTTCATGCTTTAGGATTAATTAAATAGTTGTATCGTAATAAGAGATGAACTAGCCTCAGGCTAAAAATCTCTATAATAAAGGAAAAAAAAAAAAAAAAAGTTGTATCGTAAACCACATTTCAAACCTCCTTCTTCCCTTTTCCCATCCAAAAATTGTAAATCTCCACTAACCTCGAGACAACCGCGAGTACTCGGTCCAGTTCCTTTAACTTTAAATATAAGACAGTAATAATGTATAAAGCAAATGATAACTCGGCTCTGTAAAGTTTATTCAATTGAGCCTGTACAAATAAATGAATTATAAAAAAAAAAGTTACAATAACATTCCGTTTGGTGCTAAACTGTGCTAGATTAAGAAATACTAAGTGTGGGTTGTGCTTAATAGGCCTGAAATGGGGTAGTTAACCCTACAAGTGTCCCGTAGCAAACGGTGTTCTCGTAGCAGTCGTCTGCTCCCAAGTAACATTACATATTTTGTTGAGGTTATAAAGCACTCTTCAAGCCTAAATCATGATCTTCAGGAGCATGATAAATCCAAAACTGTTACTTGGGTTGCTATTGTGGCCAACTTTATTGCTAATTCGGGTATTCGAGTTAAAAAGGCTTGCACAGTGAATAAAACTGTGCTTCTTGTATTCGATTGGTCAGTGTGTCGAACCTTGCTGTGTGAGAAGTGAGTCAATTTAAGCATATTAAGTAACAAGGTGAGGAAAATAATCTTAAATAAATAAATGTAAGTGTGGTATTCTTACAACCTCTCAGAGGTGGGAATATAATGCGTTAACCGCTAGATCATATTATCGGAAATCGGAAAATTTTCCAATTTCAATAATTTCAGATTTAAACAGATTTTTGTACCAAGCTATTAATTGATGTTTCATTATCATGTTTAGGTTTTTAGTTAATTGACCTAAAGTGTAAGTTAGCGGTTTGTGGATTTGGGGGCCTCATATCCTAGTCAGTAAAAGCACGGTATTACCAAGCCGGAGGCGACGGGTTCGATTTCCGGTCCGGTCGAGGGAATTTTTCGTGTTGGAAATTTTCTCGACTTCCCTGGGCATAGAGTATCATTGTGCTTGCCACGTAATATACAAATTCTTGCATTGGTATTGGCATCAAAAGCTCTCAACTAATAACTGTAGAAGTGCATTTACAACACTAAGTTGAGATCACGCAAAAAGCTAATATCGAAGACAACAAATCAAGAAGACTGGCAGCTTTTCCATTTTCTCATACGGACGACAGGTACAATCGCGTCATTTGCCGCTCAAAGGTAAATACTTCGAACGAATTTGACAGCAAAGATTACATCCTCAGAAGAAAGGTTTGCGTGTTTGCTCATTTTTCTAGCGTTGCTTCCACTTTCACTCAAGTGCTATCGTATCTTTCGCATGGATTCTGGCAAAGTTACCAGTCTTCTTGATATGATGTCTTTGATAAGCTTGATATGCGAAAAATAAGAAGAAGAAGAAGAAGAAGCAGAAAAAGAAGAAGATGGATTAGCGGACTAGCGGATCACCGAATTAACCACTAAATCACACTCTTGAGTCTGAGCATAAGCAGCATAGTCCATGTCACATAGCCGTAGAGGACTACCGGTCTAATCAGTGTTTTGAAGATAGTTAACTTCGTGGTGCGGTGAACTTTTTCCGACCGATGCGTTCTTCGGAGTCCAGTAAGAACGATTCCCTGCCATGATACGTCTTTGGATTCCTCTCTAGTACACGAACTCGTCTACCACCTCAATTTTACCTCCGTCAATCAGAACTCGTGGTGGGTGGCTAATTTTTGCACTGCATTTTTTGCATTTTTTGCACTCGAACCTCTTCCTCTCATGTGGTCGCATTTTGTTAGTTTTGCGTTCCGTCAGAAATTTGATTGCGTTATAATGAACAATGAAATATACGTCAAAGTGAATTTCAAGTAGCTCCCAGGTCAAGAGTTTACACGGCTACTAGAAAAGAAAGTTCAAGATAAGTATATAAGCAGAAAAAGTTGTCAAAGTTCCCGAAAAATACTTGTTTTGGAAGGCGATTTGCACCAACTGGCATTGTCAATCAAGATATTTATGAACAGAAATGTTTGCAAAAACGTTTGTTGCCTTTGTTAAAGAAACACAGATGTTCCGTGCTGTTGCCATATCTTGCTTCCTGTCACTACGGGAAAATAGCTCATGAACGTTAAATCGCCAACAACGTACAAGTCGTACTCAAGAACAAAAACCCTCAAAATTCGCCGGAGCTACACCCAATTGAAAAATATTGGGCGATCGTTAAGCGGAACCTCAAGAAAACTCAGAAAACAGTTGGAAATGAGAAACAGTTCATAGCAAATAGACGTTAAGCATCAAGTAAGGCTGATACAATAGCGGTACACAATCTGATGGAAGGTGTGAAACGTAAAGCCCGACAGTTCGCAATTGGAGAATCGGAACTTCAGAAAGAAATGAAGTTTGAACATTTATACAATATCATAATCAGTGTGCACTTAATCATGATTGGCCAATTTTTGACCGTTCCACCCTTTATTGTTAGGTTTTTGCGGTGATGCGATCATGCCCTTGCTTGGTCTTTGACTGATGGAGATGAAAGTTCTACCTAAGAAATAAAATTAATGACATAGAAGAAAAGTTAAGCACTGTGCGGCGAGAATCAAATTGAAGAAAATGTTGGTTTGGCGGTGGTTATTAGACTGATGCAAAATTTGACATTTTCGCTTCAAACAGTCCCAAATCGGGTCCCGATTAGCCTCCCAAAATGGTAAGAAACTGACTTGGCACAAACCATTTGAAGTTTATTTAGAAATTACTATTGAAAATCCAAACTTTTTGTTCATTGTCTCCTAGCCTTTTAACATATTGAATTGTTTAAAAGTTCTAAAGCTATTCTTATTGAAAATTTTCTCAGCTACAACTTTGCAGCAAATAGTTTTTAAGCCAAACGTCAGTTAAAATAGTTATTAATTGTTTCTGAGATTGATAATCTTATGACATGATCAAGCAGATGTTTTGTGGGTAACACTGTATTCTCCAGTGTGACATAGTAGCATGAATCATTACTAACTTTTGTTCCTTACATTTGATCGAAAAGTGGTGCTCAACAAAGTTGTAAAAAAAATTATACAAGCAAAGCTATAATTTTTTAATAAGAGTGATATGCTGAATTGTTGTATAGATACGATCAAAAAAAAAAAAGTTTTCCCAACGTAATTTCCATATAAACTTCAAATGGTTCGTGCCATGTCAGTTTCTTACCAAATGAGTTCAAATTTTGGGAGGTTAACCAAGTCCCGATTTTGAACCGTTTGAGCACTGTGGAGTAAAAATGTCAAATTTTGCATCAGTCTAGTGGTTATCGTGGAGGATGATTTGAAGCCCGTTTCCCTTCCGAGTCGTGGAGAATCGCTGTTCTTGTACGTTCAACTCGTCGTTGCATGGGAACAGTGGGAGAGTTGGTTTGCCTTATGCAGAATGTATACAAACTAAGATTGTTTTACCTAAATCTGCGAAATTTTACCGAAATCTCAACAGTTGAACGTTCGGTAAACAGTTCGGTGATTTTTCACAATTTTCCTGTAATTTTTCAAAGAATATTTGTTGAGATTTCGGTAAAATTTCACAGATTACGGTGAAGTAATATTAGTGTGTACATTGTGTATATGTTGAAACGGGTTCTGGGTCGTTTTCTGCTATTGTTGAATCAAGTAAATGGCACAGTTAGAGTTCAACATGTGTGTGTCTGCAAATTTGACATCGAACATGGTGAGTTTGTTCCAGTTGAAAAACATAATAGTAAACTTTTCATCATTGTTCTTGACTTCTGTTTTTTTTCCCGGAGAGATGACTTCGGTCGCGCGTGATTGATTGTGCGGTGAGTTTAGGTTTAGCGCATTTTTAAACATAACTAGGAATTCAGGAAAGCATGTTCCACGCAGTTCCTTTCTAGATCAAATGAAAATAAACCTGAATATAATTGAAAAATATTGAAATTAATTATCAAAAATCATTCAAACATATGAAGATTTTATAAATTCTGTTCCCATCTTACGTAAAGACCTATCCAAACTAATGAAACTAGCGAAAAAGTAGAATATAGTGAATGTATAAATACTTTTCCCTAGCTTCATGTTTCCGGGTTTGAATGATCGTCGTTAGTTGCCAAGGCTTGTTCTGGTGTAAGAGGCACTAGGCCGGACCATCCTGCGCTTTGGCCAGAAAGCGTATGGGGTTTGTTTGTGCCAATTTGGTCGTGGCACATTTCGAGTATTAGAGAGTGATTACAGTTAGATCAAAAGTGCCTGAGAAAAATGCAAGTACTTTTGTGGAATACCCGAAGTTGCGATAGTGAAGATATGATCACAGAATAGCAGACATAACACTTTCTAAATGTTTATCGAAATCGCTTTTAATGGTAAATTTGAATGTGTCTTAGTTGGTAAGAAACAAAATGTTTTCAAAATTTTGATTTTTAAATTGAACATTTCCAAATATTTATATCAATAATATTCTCGTAGTCTTACGTCAATAATGCGCCCATGTATCGGGCACAACTACTTACTTTTTTTATTAAGTTATTGTAACATTACCTTAAGTGGTCTATTGCTGACCTACTGAAAAGTGAGCCTTGCTTTGCATTATTTAGTTCGTTCAATTACGTTAGATTAGGGTAGATTTACCAGTTGTGGAACTACTTCAGGTACAGCACACGTATGGCTGGCACATGTCATATTACATATATGTTACTTTTTCGATATGTGCTAATTGCAGTTTTGATTAATATCAATAAACTTGGTGAAATTGATAGCAATGCCTCACATTGTTAGCTTTTCCACGTCTGCTGCCTTCGGTGATGAACATGTAAACAGAAGCTTTTAGCAAACCACCGCAGTGCTGCGTTGATCGATCAAATTATGCCAGTGATACCGATACCAGCTGATATTTGCCAATACGTCACAGTGTCAACGAGTGAAGAGTGTGCCTCTCCGTCGTCCTTATCGTTCAATTCTCTCCCGGTTGCTGCTGTTGGTCGTGTGTCGTCATCAAATCGATTGAACAAACAGCACAAGCATCAAACTATTACAAGCTTATCCAGCTATTTGCGCTGTAGTAAAGGTATGAAAATAGTAAACGTTTCGCCGTCGTCACATGAACGCGAAAACGTAGTCAAAAGTCAAACAGTCGTCCGTTCGCTAACGAGTGCCGCTGTATACGAAAATAAATTGAAGTGAGAAATAAAAATTAGCGCCCTCGACGGCGTTTTAGGACATTTGCGAACATTATTTGCTCAGCTCAGCTCAGCTGCCTTCTTTCCAATCTGAATTGGTGCAAATAAATTTCAGCTCTAATGGGTTCCACTCGGGCTCGTGTACCTAGCAAGTCCCTCTTCACCAAAGCTTTCGAATTGCACCGACTTGAAGATGCTAATTCGCAACGTCACATTGTCAACAACGGACGTTTCAATCCAACAATCAAAAAACATCCTAATTAGCATCTATCGTCGGTCGATTATAGAGTGATGCACAAAAACTGAAACAGCAAGTCACCAAGCAAAAGTGCTCAGACGCTCAATTTGAGATTCATATGGGTTCACAGATGTTTCGTGAGTCACTGTAAATTGCACAGTTAAATATGTGACGTCACAGACGATAAATTTTAGTGCAAATTTCAGACATTGACTCAGCTCACCAACCGTGTCAGATCGGATCAACTGTTGAACTGTCCGGTGGTGCCCCAGCTGCCGAAGTTTGATACTCGTGGCCCGTTCGGTGCAAACGGCCTTAGATAATGATTAAGTACATTTGTATCGGAGGTGTTCGTTTCGCTTCTGAGAGACTTGGAGGACATCTGCACTTAATCGACTAGTAGATTTAGTACAAAGTGTACTGAAAATCATTCACCGTCGGTACGGCAAAACTTGATGAACGTTTCATTTCTCTACGCCACAACTCAAGTCACACCTGACCGTGGGTGAAGTTTTGCACTTATGGGCTTTATCTGCGCCGATATAAAGCGTAAACATCTGGCGTGCAAACAGGTGTGTCTTATATGGTTTTCGTTCACATGCAGGTCTGTTAGATCAGTCGGTTTACATTATAGGGATTACACGGAGTGTATTTGATACCTATGGGAAATTTTGGGTTTGATTAAATCTCATTGTGTTGTATTAATGGGCTTTAATTTCAAATCACGCTTGAGCACTACAGCCAACCCTTTTTTTACGCTGGTATTTTCTTTTTCTGTGGTGAAATAAGAAAATTTACCAAAATACCTATCCATTTTCTATGATTTTTTTTTCTGATTTTTTGACACCATTTGTTTCAAATTTGGTTTTATTTGTACATCGGAAAAAGGATATTATTACCACGTAAAGATAGGGTTCAGTTTAATTTTAAAGGTAAAAATTATATATTTTCAATGCACAGAACATTCTACAACGCAAATAAGGGGTTATTACACCTCAGGTTATCACCTAGTCAGGTTAGGATTCCGAAATAAAACGATTTTATAAAATCATTTGACGAAGAGTTTATTTAAATACATATTTTTGAATTTAATTAAGACATAATTGTAAGTCTAATTAATTGCAAGACTTATTTATAACACTGTTACACAAAAAAAATTAAAAAAGTATTCAATGTAACCTATTGAAAGTTGGTAGCCTAGTCAAGTACACCATGAAAGCCCTTTTTTGTTGTAACACACCGAAAATTTAAAGTTATTGTTAAAATCCTGATTTTTGGTAAGTGATCGCATACTATCATTAGTAACTCAATAATTTCAACTGATTTTTGATGATTGCAAAGCAGAGGGGTAGAACTTTCCAAATGCATTTCCAAATTTGGTGATTTTACTGCAATTTATTGAGGTTTTTTTTCTAAATTAAATATAATTGTTTCCATAAAAAACACATTACAAATACCCAAAACATAACTAGTTCTCCATGTAATCCTGAGACTACGGTCAAAATTTGAGTCGACATTTACCTATTTGAAGCCATTTCTCGTGATAAAATTTGTATGAGAAAATGTATAGAGAAACACCATTTTCAAAGTTTTATCGCTAGTTGGCGTTGCAAACGTTCGAAACATTACCACTTCCATTAATCTCATAGGACATAATATGCTCAACCACTTTGTCCAAGACCGGAAGACGATTCAAGTTGATCCAAAAAAGTTATTAGCATTTTTAGAATTGTCTTTCTTTGTAACATTCGGATGTCGGATTCGGATTCGGATGTTGTAACATTGCATTATATTTTTTTTTCCTTGATTTGTTTTCCTTCGTACTTAGTACCAATAGGTTTGTTCCCGCACTTGCATTTTTGAAAAATAATACAGAAGTTCCGGATTTACACGATAGATGGTGCCGTCTAAGGCTTGTACTCGAAAAAAATGCACCATTTTTATCCGTGTGTAACTTTTTTTATTCGTGGGTAAAAATTGATGAAAATCTGGGTATAACTAGTTTGGAGTGAATTGTTTACATGAGCAAAATTTCATAACAATCGGTTCAGTGGTTATTGAGATGTCATCGAAACAAGAAGAAAATCGCCGGAGAATTTTGCGCGCCGTAATGGAAAATCCGACTGCGACCATGAGATGGATCGGAAGACAACTGGGAATCACCCATACAACTATGTCTCGGGTGGTAAAATCGTTTAAAAAGTCCCAGACGACCGAGCGGCGGGAAAATCGAAGACAGCTGACCCTGATAAGGCCCGGAAGGTGTTGGATTATTTCAAGCGTAATCCGAACCTTTCGATTCGCGACGCGGCTCTGAAGGCAAAGTGTTCCGCCTGGTTCGTTCAGCAAACCATGAAACGAGCTGGGCTTCGTGTATTCAAGGTCCGTAAGGCACCGAACCGGCGTGATCAACAAAACACGGCGGCCAAATCCCGCGCAAGGAAGCTGTATCGAGAATGGTTAACGAAACCGATGTGTGTGGTTATGGATGACGAGTTCTGACTATGGATGACGGAGGCTGGAGTTCTACGTTGTCAAATCACGGTTTGATGTTCCGGAAGACATAAGGAAGAAGAAAGTGGACAAATTCGCCAAAAAATACTTGCTCTGGCAGGCCATATGCCAATGCGGTAAACTGAGTAAGCCGTACATCACAATGGGTACCATCAACAGCAAAATTTACCACAGAAGCGTCTGTTGCCCTTCCTGCGGTCCCACGGAGGTGAGACATTATTTTGGCCGGACCTGGCATCATGCCATTACGCGCGATCGACGTTGGATTGGTACAGAGACAATAACGTTGTTTTTGTACCAAAAACCGCCAACACCCCAAATTCACCAGATATTCGTCCGGTGGAAAGATTTTGGGCCATAATGAAGGCCACAGTTAGAAAATCGTTCAAATAAATTTTTGGCGAACACTTTTGTCTGGTGCATTTTTTTCGAGTACAGGCCTTACCGACCGCTTTATCAGCAATCTTTCAATCAATTGAGCTGATTTTTTGTATGTGATTAGGGTAGCTACAAACTTTTCACCCAAAAAAATCAGCTCAGTTGGTTGAAAGACTTATTTATTATGTATATTAATGACTTCCGACGTGTTTTACGATTTTGCGACATTAATCTTTTTGCAGATGATACTGTGTTATTCATTGCAGCTAAGGAATTAGATGAAGTCCGTTTTGCACTTGAATGAAGATTTGCGTTCTCTAAATAGATTGTTGAAGTATAAGCAGTTGAAATTGAATACAAGTAAAACTTAATTTATGGTAACTTCGCGGAATCGATTAAATGAGAACGTAATTGATGATGAGACTATTGATCGCGTTCGAGAGATTGAATATCTTGGCGTGATTATTGATGACAAACTTAAGTTCAACTCTCACATTGACAATGTCATCAAGAAAATTGCCAAGAAGCATGGAATTCTATGTCGACTGAAAAACGATTTAACTATTGCCAGTAAAATACAGCTATACAAATCAATCATCTCCCCTCACCTAGACTTTTGCCCTTCCATTTTATTTCTGACCAATGAAACACAAATATCGAGATTACAGCGCCTGCAGGATAAAATACTGCGTTTGATTTTGAGATTTAATAGATTCACTTTCTCAACTTTGATACTAGACGCCTTAAAATGGTTGTCGGTGATGCAAAGAATTGTTAATTTGACTATGATGTTCATGTTTTAAAATAGTTAACGGTTTGCTGCCTCGATATTTGTGTGATCGAATTGAAAGAGGAAGTGACTTTCATAGATATAATACTAGAAACGCGGTTGAAATAATAACACCACATTTCTTGACATGTCAAACATTCAGCAACACTTACAGAATTTAAAAGACACTGCATTTTACACGTTAAAACTGTGGTTTGAACAGTTATCCAGCGATTTTTTTTATGAGTTGACAATTTATGTATCTTGACGAAGTTATCTCTAACGGTTTATTTTGTATGGATAGCTGTCATAATGACTTTTTAATAATTATTGTAGCACTGCAAAAACTATTGCACTATTTTTGTTTGCCATGATGGTGATGATGGATTTTTGATTTAATTTTAGTAGATTAATAAAAAAAAGTTTGAGCCTCCCGCGCATATTACGAATATAGAGGACTGAATTAACATTTGATAAAAAAAAATGCAATTGTTCATTAACTCTTGATCGCTTGTAATACTTATGAATATTTCAGGTGGACAAAAAGACGAACTAAGACGTGGACGCCTGAGCTTTTCCACATTTATATCGCTGTGAAGCAACTGTAAAAACTCTAGAGGGAATTTATATCGGTAACTGTAACCAGTTCGATTTTGTTTGCAAGCTTGGTTAAATTGTCATATTTAATTATCTTAAAGATAAATCGTCCAGCTCAAACTTTTGTAGGGATAAGAGGTGGGACCATCATCATCATCAAGACTGGTGGCAAATGGCGGTGCGTAGACGGCACCACCCACCACGCAAATAGGGGATTCCTGTATTATTTTCTTACAGTAACTTACATACAGCAAAAGCAAAAATGCAAGAACGGGAACAAACCTAATGATACCGACGCCAGGGAGGCAGCTCCCACACCTGGACCCTACCACCTATCGACTCATCAACGAATGGACCGGCGATCAACTGCTTTACTTCCCGTGAAAGGAAGACGTGATCAGAGATTTTATGCCTCAGAAAATCCCAAAGGCGAAGACTTGGATCAAACCCAGGCCCTTTGAAGTGAGAGGCAGTCACGTGTACTACTACACCACCGGTGCCGCTTGTATTGTATATAGACTAGACAACTTTTGCCTTATGAAGCCAAACGAAACAGTTAAAGTATTTATAATCTACACGCAAGCCACAGTAAATCATACTTCTTTCTGATTGCGATGATTCTCGATAACTTATAATTAGAGAAAATCAGTGTTTTGCGATGGTGCATTTTTTGTTCTAAAACAGCATGTGCCATAATTACTGGCCCACATTTATATAGGAGATTTCTTTTATCATCCAGATTTGTGCCATTGGGTTAGAAAACCATTCAACTTATTCGAATGTAACACGAGCGAGAGCTTTTGTGTTAAAGTTTATATATACTGTATGGAGAAATAACATTCCCTCGCTCTTTCGTGCATAGAATTAGTTCATCAAACCCGAAACAGAATTTCACCACATGTTGCCAAGCTTGCAAATGCTCATTACAGCTAAAATGCTATTTTTCGGATTTATGGAGCTATGAGATATTTTAATGATTTTTTTCTTTATTTAGGAATATTTTAATGGTAATTATTATTGACAAGATGCAAGAAGAGAAGGCAAAGGGTGTGTATGATACATAAATATATAAAAATAATAGCGATTAGCTGTAACGATGAGTAACGCGATGAACGAGCAATCAGCGAAAATAAAATCGCTAGTTGTGACCTTCTGAAAGCAAAATAGACACATTTTATATGTCATACACAAACCTTCTTCAACGGCACCGGTGGTGTAGTGGTAAGTGTGATTACCTCTCACCCCAGCAAGCCTGGGTTCAATCCCAGTCGGCACCGCTGGGATGTTCTGAGGCATAACATCTCTGATCACGCCTTCCTTCGGATGGGAAGTAAAGCCGTTGGTCCCCGGTTCATGAGTTGATGGGTCGATAGGCAGGGTCCAGGTGTGGGAGCTGCCTTCCTGGCACGTCGGTAGCATTGGTGCTCAGCACGGAAAACAAGATCGACGGAAAAAAACAAACCAAAGGACAAACCTTCTTCTTCTTGCTTCTTACAAATAAAAAATAGCAGTATAGTATCTCATAGTTTCATAATTACAAAAAATAGCATTTTAGCTGTAATAAGCAATTACCATCCTGCATGTAGCTTGACTATACGGAACAATTTTACTGAAGTATTCATTACAATTCAAATTATAATTATGGAGATATTCATTCTTGTTTTTATAAGTGCAGTTTGTTCGTATATTGCAACAAAATACAGGCAACTAGAGTACTATTAAAAAATACGGCCCGCATGACGTATACATGGTGGAAAGGGACAGAACATCGCGTTGTAAGCAGAAAGACAAGAGCAGATGATGGCATCAAAAACATGGCCGCCAGTCAGGCCCTTGAGTAACACTTCTTGTAAACAGTACTACTGAACTGCCAAAAATTTCATCCGATAAACACTACGTTAATTTGTGACGTCACGCTGCAGTACTTAATTGACCAATGCACGAACAAATTTGACGTTTGAGCGGTGCCGTGTATAAAAAAGAGCACATGATGTAATTCTCGCCTAACTTTAGAAAAGGGCATATCAAATTTCATAAACAACTTGTTAGGCCCCTTTCATGCGAACCGAAAAACGTCCACGCAAACCAAGAGCACTATCGGGAAAGGGAGTATTTACCCCTGTTATTGGTTTGCGGGGGCGTACTTCGTTTCGCGCGAAAAGGGCTTAGCAAGTTTTGTGTACAAACGTGTACAAATGTTTCGCGAGCATTATTCACGTGTTCATGTTTAGTAAACACAGCACCGCTGTTGTGGTATTTTTTTTTAAGTAGATGAAAATTGATGAAAATCTGGGTATAACTAGTTTGGAGTGAATTGTTTACATGAGCAAAATTTCATAACAATCGGTTCAGTGGTTATTGAGATGTCATCGAAACAAGAAGAAAATCGCCGGAGAATTTTGCGCGCCGTAATGGAAAATCCGACTGCGACCATGAGATGGATCGGAAGACAACTGGGAATCACCCATACAACTATGTTTCGGGTGGTAAAATCGTTTAAAAAGTCCCAGACGACCGAGCGGCGGGAAAATCGAAGACAGCTGACCCTGATAAGGCCCGGAAGGTGTTGGATTATTTCAAGCGTAATCCGAACCTTTCGATTCGCGACGCGGCTCTGAAGGCAAAGTGTTCCGCCTGGTTCGTTCAGCAAACCATGAAACGAGCTGGGCTTCGTGTATTCAAGGTCCGGAAGGCACCGAACCGGCGTGATCAACAAAACACGGCGGCCAAATCCCGCGCAAGGAAGCTGTATCGAGAATGGTTAACGAAACCGATGTGTGTGGTTATGGATGACGAGTTCTGACTATGGATGACGGAGGCTGGAGTTCTACATTGTCAAATCACGGTTTGATGTTCCGGAAGACATAAGGAAGAAGAAAGTGGACAAATTCGCCAAAAAATACTTGCTCTGGCAGGCCATATGCCAATGCGGTAAACTGAAAAGAGCTTAGCAAGTTTTGTGTACAAACGTGTACAAATGTTTCGCGAGCATTATTCATGTGTTCATGTTTAGTAAACACAGCACCGCTGTTGTGGTATTTTTTTTAAAGTAGATGAACAAAAGTTTACCAGTGCACATGTCAATACAACATGCTCATATACATTCAAAAGAGAATATCTCAACACGTCTTCATCAAAGTTGTTACTCAATTTATGTTTTGAAAATTTGAACCAATTCGAGAATAAAGAAACTTTTTATGATCGAAAAAGTGTAGGGGTGTCATTTTTTCATGTATTTTATCCAAATTACCCATACAAAATTCAAACTAAAAGCGCCAGCTCATCTTAAAACCAAATTAGCTGAAACTTTCAGAGAATGGACCTGAAGGAACAAATCTGGAGGTTGGCACGTGGAAAATTAGAACTTTTATTTTTGTGGGCCAGTCTAGTGTGACAAAGGCATTCAGTTTCACTTTGTGAGTGGCTTAATCATAGACAACGCACAACGTGTTGAACTTATGATGAATAAAACCGTTGCTGTAGAATTCAACATTGATTTTAATCACGCATCACTGTTGCCACGTTCTGCATCTGCATGTTTAGCGCCGCTCATATTTTTTTTATTTTTAGTTTCAAAAATCTGTATACATCTGTAAGTTTTCTCAGAAATCTGTTCAAATCTGCATGTTTTTTTTCGAACATATGTTATTTGTAACACAGGTTTCTGCACGCAAACCAAAAATTTATTACAATGAATGTTAGTTCCATTTCCTATCCTCTGTTCAAAAACATAGCAGCGAATGTTAGAAGTTGACCTTGCAGGTGATGTTATGGTTTTCTGTCTTTGTTTTTTATTTCGTGTTCTATCTACGCTTTCGACTATACACCCAACCGAGGGATGTAAGATTCGCTTACAATTAGGTATGTGGGATTCATCATCAGAGGACCGTATGAACCGAGGAAGCGATATACCTAGCTGCGGTCCAATGCATGAAAAAAGAGAGACCGAAAAATGTGGAGTGTATTAGTGAGTGAAATTAATTTTGTCGAAAAAATAGGTTACCGACTGGACTCAAAAAGCCACGAACGTTGCAATTATCAGACCTGTGCTTTCTCCACTGATCTCTATATGCTTCTGAATATATCTCGATGAACATTTCAAATGGTCCTATCTGCTTTGATCGATTCTCTTCATCGACTTTCTCTTTCGTCAATAACTCAGCTGCAAAACCTTTCCCTGTTGTATTTGACGTTTTGGACGCTAGATAAGAACCTCCTTTATCAAACTATGTGGTAGAATTAACGCGAAATCTGTTTGCATAGCAGTGGTTATCAAAAGAGAAAGTCGATTAAGAGAATCGATCAAAGCAGATAGGACCATTTGAAATGTTCATCGAGATATATAGCCTAAAAGCAAACAAGAATCGCTCATTTCCTCTCATACTTGAATTCGTATGCTTTTTCTGCTGGAGAGATTCGAGGCAAGTGTGTGCGTCGTTCTACAATGTTACAAATAAAAAGCTTCCTGTGGTATAGTCGAAAGCGTAGCTAGAACACGAAATAAAAAAAAAGACAAAAAACCATTACATCGCCTGCAAGCTCAACCTCTAACATTCGCTGCAATGTTCATGAACAGAGGATGATAGGAAATGGAACTAACATTCATTGTAATAAATTTTTGGTTTGCGTGTACCCACAGATAAGCGGCAAGTTACAAAAGTAACAAAAACAATATAATTTTAATTGTCATTTTAACTTAACCATCTCATTGAAATACCAAAATTCGCATAATATGCATTTCAGTGCATATCTTGAATTAGACACGCAATATTCACAGTCTTCGGATACTTGAAATAGTCTGCAAGTAAATTTCAATTCTTCCTTTTAACCATTTCCATGTCTTCGTCCACATGGCGTCCACGCGTGATGTTCAGCCACATTGCAGGCGCCTGCCAACACAGTCATTGTTAGCAAGAGCACTGACAGATTTTTCCAGGAAATCACTCGATTTTGAACGCGAAAAAGAGCCTTTTAGTCGGTAAATCTGGTTCTTTTCATCGGAATTTCACTTTGATCGAGCAATGAGTGTTCCAAATTAAGTACGATTCTTATGGTGTGGTTTGAATTGTTGGGATCCATGTCATGTTGTCTGGTTGCATAAATAGGCGCTGGTGGTGTTTGAAGAAAAACACGTTTTCAGACGAAATCAAACCAGACTTTGGAAATGATGGCCTGCTCAATTCCTAGAATCGGGAATCTGAAAGAATGCCAAGGGTCTGTGGTGAGCTACAGAGTGAACTGGATTGTAATTGTCTTGGGAATTTTAAATATGAAACATTGTAGAAGATGCTAATTTTGGGACCATCATTGTTTTTAATTAGCCTTCATTTCTTTACTTTTGTGATTTGTTTTGTAATTTCTATGTATTCTGTGCAATAACTTTCATTTCAGGAACAGAAGTGTTTTCTCGTATCATATTCTCGTCGATATCACCATCATAATTGAAGTTTCGATAAATGATCGCATAAAAATGTATCCCGCTAATGACATCGACATTCACATGGTTATATTAATCGATGTCCTCGTCGCCCCACACGCGTGAGTGACATTTCTGCCAGAGAGCTTAGCTGTAGACCAAACTTACTCGCTCCTGATGGGTACCTACGGGCTCATGGTGGTAAAACAGAAAATTCACATAAGATTATAAATTGGTGCTATCAATTCAATTACCAATGGACAGCTTTGCCACCCGCGAGATGTAGTTTTGCCGTGTCTCGCAGTTTCTCTATGCAGTTGTTTGATCACAGAGAGGAAACGTCAAGCAAATGTACACTGCGGTGCGAAGTTGTTAACCACTACTACCAGATCAATTTTACGATTCTCTTGGGGTTGGCAAGTGACGATTGTATACGCGGGGGACGGGGTTAAAACCTCTCAAAATCGGTCTACGTAGTTTATGAACAGCTCAATAGAGAAAACCATTGCGGTAACCAAGTAAACATCCTAGATGGAGGCTAATTTTATTTTTCAAACTTCGCAATCATACAATTAGCGATCAATTTTGGTGAGTAAGAAAAATAGTAGGGGAGAACAGTACATAATGCACCCCCGGGGTAAGACGCACTTTTTCATTTTATTTTGAGTTTTTCTTGGAATTTTTAATCCAATTCAAGGATTTATCATGCAGAATTTAGAGTTCAGATGCTATGCTAGAAGTGCTGCTTGATAAGACAACAAAAAAGTTACGTAAAAGCCATGAAACACACAAATGAAAGTCTACTGGTGCGTTCTACCCAGGGGGTGCGTTGTATACCATTCTCCCCTATATGTAGTAGGGAGTGTTGCAGCCACCATACCAACCCCCACCCCTGAAGTTACGCCATTGATGTTTTGTTCAGCTTGATTTTACGTTGTAAACTCAGTTGGGGGAAACGTAATACCCCAAAGATTGGGGGCGATTCAAATAAGACTTCAACAAATTTTTCAATTTTTTGACTGCCCGTCCACCCCTCGTATGTTACGCATTTTCCCATATCTATCACACGTATTGACATAAGCTCTCGAAGATCCGCTCAAAATTGGACGTCATTTTTTATTCACCCCTTAGACACAGTTAATTCAGAGATATACAGCTTTCCCCCGAAGAACGCGTTGCCCACTGAGTTGCACCCACCACTTTGTCTCGGTGGGTTTTCAACCAAGCGCTCTGATTTTCTGCGAGTGACTAGTTCTCCATTGACCCTACTCACATGCAAAAAATCAGACCGACTGGTTGAAAACCCGCCGAGAAAAAGCGGTGGGTGCAACTCAGTGGGTAACACGTTCTTCGGGGGATAGCTGTAGTGTGTGGAAAGATCTGACCATGCTTGGCATACACAGTTTTGCTCACGAACTGCTCATTTGCTAATAACTTTGTACAGAGTTGACGAAACATAGTTCTGTTTGAAGCAGTCGATAGAATAGAGTTTAAGTGTTTTATACACAGTTCGAAAAATTAGTGTAAATTTCTGTCAATATGATGCACATAAATGGAGCGTCACATATCATACAAATTCACATTTCAGATCGTGTAAATTTATGAGTCAGTTAATGAAATATTCTAAATATTGTATGCAACCATCCATCTTTGTAAGCAATATTTCTTGCAAGTTGCTAGTTTACGTAAAAAGGAAGTTTACATGCTTCAATTTTAGCATGCATGAAAATTTACATCACCATTCAAATTCATACACACTTAGAAAAACTATGGTTAATTTAGGTGCTCTGAGACTGACATATACGAGCGTCAATTTTGACGTAAAATTGAGTCACAACAGGCGCGAAATTCAACTCAATCAAACGTGCTTTTCGTCGAGCAACGAACTCTTTAGTCTCGGAGCACTTAATTTTACATGAAAAATTTGTTTACGTCTAATCCTTTATGTCAAAGATGGATTCCGTCACGTTTAAAATTAGTTATTTCTAAGTGTGTATGTAAAAAAACGGAGATTTTAATTCTAATAATAAACTGTATTTGAATATGCGTTCCAAACATAAAATCAGAAATGCTCGCTGCACATCTCGGTCTTAAAGTGTAAAAATTCATTGGTGTTGATTCAACTGATAAGATTAACCTACTTTTGCATGTCTACAGTAAACTATGATCCTAATCTATCAATTACTTTAAAGAAAACTAAATTTCAAAAACTGAGTGAAAAGTTATTAACAAATGATCAGTTGGTGTGTACAACTGTGCATGCCAAGCATGGATCAGACCCTCCAAAATTACCACATATTTGAATCTGGGATGTGTGCCAACATTACTATTAAAGGGTGAACACGACAAAATCCAGGCACGACGAATCTGAAGCAGATGACAAATGAGAATACATCTCTATCTAACCATCAGCATATAAAACTCAACATCATATTCACTATCTTTCCGAGAGTGCATCGCTATGATTTTGGATCACAGCTCTTTCTGCATGATGGGTTTGACATTTTCGCTCCACAGTGCTCGGACGGTCCTGGGTCGGGTCCTGACTGGCCCCCCGGGGTTTGGACTCGGCGAATTAGCGGGCTTGTTGGTTACTTGGGAATAGACCGGGATTTTAATTTCAAGCGTGCAGTATCGAATCGTGACGTGCTTGCTCCGGTGAAGCCATGATGTAAACAAATAAACTTATCCTGACAAGCAATGCCTGCTGTTATTCTATACACTATTAGCTTGATCCAGTGAAAATTTGAAAAATTTATATCTAATAATGATATCCCTCTGCGTTTTCAGAGTAGCCGCCATACAAAAGCTTTTTTGCAACACCCTTAGCTATCATTTTTAGGGTTAGCCCCCACTTTTCCAGATAAGGTGTTATATTGGGATACCCTATTGTATAGTGGTTTAAAAGTCTATTTTTACGCTACGAACATGACAACGTGGATTTAGAGTGATGACGTCTTGAACAAACTTGATGAACATGACCTGTTTTATCTTTTGAAGATATGAGTTCTTTGATTAATCCCCCTTAAAAGGAGATGCAACTTTTATTTTTTCTTAATGCCGTGATAGAGGGTTGATGGCCTTGTCAAAATTGTAGACAAAAATAAATCAAACAACTTTGTCCAAGACGTCAAAATTGTATGTCGCACTGTATTTGAGTAAGAGAACATTTTTTTTAACATTTTTTTAGAACATATTTCTATACAATGTTCAAAAAAGATGTTTGTAAAGTAAAAAAATACAACGTTCTTGAAGGTTATATAGTTGCATCGTTTTAATTGGTTGAGTTATTGATAAATGTTCCACATTTTTCATCATATTTTCGATTTATCGATTTTTCTTAGGTGAAGGAAGGTGCAAATGCGGTTAGCTGCATCTGAAACATGGTAAGTTAGAATACAAACTCTCAGAATAATGTTGCAAGGCAAACGTCGAGTGGTAAGATACGTGGTTTTAAAATGCTCGAATGATGTGATCCATGCCAAGGGAATTTAGAGAAGAAATTCTAGAGTACTCCAAGGAAAACTTCCAGATAATTCAGAGAAAAATTTCTTAGAAGAATCATACAAAATTAGAAAATATCCTTAGGATGAGTTTCATGATTTTTTTTGGAAAACCTGCAGAGAATTTCTGGATTGTTATTTAGAAATTAAGGAACTCCCAGAGATGATCTTAAATTTATTTTAGAGGAATTCTGAAAAGAACGCTGTGAAGGGGATTGATTCTTAATAAGATGTTTAAGACCATTCCAATAAAATCTTGTAAAAAATTCTTGGTGAATGTTTATGGTAGTTAAAACAGACAAGTTTTAAGGACCGCACGCAGAAACAAATTCAAAATCCTGGAATAATTTAACTGTCTTTTTAATGTCCCATTAAATCCATTGATTCTATCAGCAAAATAGTATTTGGGTTTATACATAATCCAAATGTACATCGCACAACCAGGAATATTTCGAAATTTCGGAAACACCCAAGACTTCCTGCATGAGATGTCATTGATGCATTTATGCAGTGATGTCAACTCTATTCGAATTTGATATTTCATATAGTAGGTTTACTAACATCAAAATATGTTTTAACGATTTGAAATACTTGTCCAAAATCATCAGAATAAAAAATCCCAAAACGTTAATAGACCAACAGTGCACTTTCATCAGAAAAAATATAACTGTTAAATTTCAACGTCTGAATTAAAATTTAATGTAAAATGTGTGTGTTCCTGAATAATAAATTTTGTTTTATTCGATTTCGTTAAAGAAATCCAATTTTTCGTTCTATATTTTTCGTAACGTAATCAAATGTGATGTCACGTTTGAGCTTCTCACCCTTTTTCACACCTCCTCCTATCTAAATGTGTGACGTAATTTATGAATGGGCCCTATTACATTCGTATATAAAATGTATTAATATATATGTACACGCAAACCAAAATTTTATTACATTTGATGTTAGTTACATTTCATATCATCCTCCGCAGCAGTGGGAGAGAATAAATCGCATCCATGCGCAGCAAAACGGTTTTCCTATCCCAACACTTCCACTCGGCACTGTATGAGTGCCACTAAAGTGTGCCAAGATTCAATCCCTCGTGGAAGCGTTCGCAGCGGCGGCGGTGGTATGACAGTCACGACGATTGCTGTCCGCCTGTTCGGTTCTACAAGTTTCCCATATTCTCGATCCGTCGCCGACTGGCTGATTAGCCGATGTCCACCTCGCACACTCGCAGCTTCTGCAGGCTGGCGCAATGGGATGCTCTTGCTGCTGCTGTCGTGTCCAGCCGTAATTAGATGTGACAGAGTGCGCATTCTGTACCAACTTGTACTCACGCTTCATGTGAATAGGTAGGTGTATGTAATCACGGTTTGCTTTCTTTTGCATCTTGTCTACCGGAGGTCTCTCCTTCATCCAACCAGCTACCAGTAGGACTTGTTTAGATGGATTGAGCGTAATGCAGTCAGTCGACTTGAGAAAGACTAGAAGGTAATAAGAGTTGGCCCGTCGCCCGTTGGTGGTTTGAATAAATGAAGTGATTACGCGATAATGAACTGCAATTGCCAGACCCAACACATGTCGCACGATTTTTCATTCGGAGAAACGTGCGTATTTACATGTAGCCATATGTCTGTCATCTGGAAGATGCCTTATTCCTAGTATTGCATTGGCGAGTAAAATAGACAAAACATATTTTACAAGAGTAGTATGGTATGATGGCGTGGTCAAGGTACAGATAGTTAATTTTTATTAAATTCTTTATCATTGAGGATAGAGTCCAAAATCAAATTGATCCAAGTACCAAATGATACACTTCAAATTTTCCAACGTACAATGCTGCTCCGACTAAAAATGGTTAACTTTTGCTGAGTATGCTGTTTCAAGTAGACAGAAATTCACAATACGAAAAAGAATAAAGTCATCCATAAATTACGTTTTTCTCAAAGAAAACCCAATCAAAGGATTCCACGTGACGAAGTTTATGGAAGCACCGCAAGATAAATTAAACGTTAGAATCCCAGAAGTCGATACGTACTCTTCATATGCCATAACTAATGCCTTACTCTCTGCAATCGAATCCTTCGCATTGCAGTCGCGGTTGAAGAAGTACGGACAGCAGAAATATGACAATAATATAATTTATGAAACATAATTTCATGTCCTCTTCGGTGGAGTATCGTCTAAATCGATGGGAGTCGGCATTATTGTGACCGATATGAACTGGCCGTGATGACGAAGCGGAATGGTCTTTTGGAAAAGAGTCCCGAGGATGAATGATGCGCCAAGTATGTGATACGTACAAATATGTATATCGGGACGATGGAGATCAGGTTTGAACCCACTACTGTTACTGGGACATACATCTCAGTAGGGATGCGCAAAAAATAAAGAAAAACTATCCAGCCCGGTTACTGAATTAAGAATGGATGGAAGACTTAATCCATTCATTTTACAATACACTATTTTGATTTTTATAAATTGTAGTTTCGGTTGCTTCAAACAATAAGTTTTTAACTGCCCAACGTTTCGGCTGTTTTCGACAACTTTCTTCAGTGGAAACTCAGAGGATTTTTTATTTATTAACATAGATTTTTAAAATATCAGGAATTTCTGTGACAATTTTGATGAATTCAAGAACGTTTAATGTAGGGAAGAAAGCCGATTCTTGTATATATTTTTCGACAAAAAATATTTTGATTTATGCATCACTAAGTTCATATCCTTCAGCGCCGAATGGAACGATGAAAGTCCTTCGGAGGTAAAGGAGAAGAGGGTAGATTTTTGTATAATAAAACCATTTATCATTCGACAAGGTTTCTCTATATGCGCACCCCATCAGTACTCGTCGTCGTTGATTCGCGTCCCGGTGCAGTTTCGATTTCACTTGACGGTCTCATCATTGCATCGGCCGTGAAGTGGATACCGGCCGGTGCGGCGAATATATCCAGAAAAATGTTATGACCATCAATAGTGGTTGTTATGATAATAAATTATGATTTTTAGTCCACTCTGCTGCTGCTGCTGCGGTTGCAACTTTTTCCCTCTTTGCCAGTTGCGGGGTTGCATTGTCATCTCTTGTAAAACATGAAGTTGGCTTGTCCGAGTTGAATGTTACGCGTGTTCTTGTGCTTTTAGTTTTTTTTTTGTATTTCACTCTTATCCATATCGCAACTCTCTGGGCTTCACATTTCAATCATGCACTGGCGTCTGCGACCAAATTGGTATGGCTCGAATTCACTTTCGCATAATTTGTTGAACATTGTTATCATTATTGGCGGTATGGCAGCGATGACTCGCAAAACACAAAATGTTTGTCCCATGGGAATGATCTTTGACATGAAAGAAGGCAATTAAATGTAGCACATGCCAGGAAGAGTCTGGCAGTTGGTTCTATTATCAGCGAAAACACGTTGAACAAAAAATGTGATTAAAACGTGATTTTCTGGGAGGCCATCGCACGCGGAGAGATTCTACTAAATCCTGGTTCACTACTTTTTTGTTTACGCTGCCATTTGATCCGGCGAGACGGTTGATAAAGGATTTTTTGTTAGTACATCTGGCAAAGAAAGCGATAACAGTCCTTTTCTTTTTAAATAAAACTGAATACTTCTAGAAGAATAGGTGTTCAATACACAGATTGTGCCATATAAAGCGAGAGTAGACTTTTGACATATTTTTGCGTTACTGACCTATCATTTTTTTACTCAAACACACCACATAGTTGATAAAGCAAACATTTAATCTATGTGTGCACTGAAAATAAAATTAAGTTTGTACAACGAAATGGGTTCGTCCTTTTCGTTATAAATGTCACAGCCGCTGATTTTATTTTGTATTAAATACGAATGATTCATAAAATTAATGCGAGCCGATATGATAGTCATCCAGGTTAAGATTTTGCTATCGAAGAAGTGCTGGCGGTATTTTTGACACCAAAACGATGAGGACATTTGCCGGATGTGTCACTAACCACCGGAAATCGTTGACCTGGCAGGCTGCTCATAACTCACCAATGCAACCTACACCAAGCGCCACAACAGAATCACCAAGATCGTGGACGACAATGTAATTTTTTAAAGTAATGTATGCCAAATTACCTATACCGCCCTGATCATGTTCAGGAAAATGCGCGATTCAAATCGTACTGGGACCATATCGTACTGATGGATCTCTTCATTTACCCCAACCGATTTCTAACAAAGACGCCAAGAAAGCCGTCATCCGTCGTTCCATTGAACCGAAACCTGGCAGAAACCAACGGTCATAAAATCGTCAAATACCATCCGCGGAGTTGAAGGTTTTGTAGACAACCGAAATCCTGCTGAAGAAGCTAGTGGAAGCCCTGCACGTTCTAAGGATGGAGACTAGGGTGGCCCAAAATAGCATTTTGTCAGGAAACCTGGAGGCTCACCCTACACATGATAGCTTAGGGTGTCAGAAACAAACTTTTGTATGACGGCAACTCTGGGAAATGTTGCTTCGAGTTGCTAATTTGAGTTTTATTAAAAAAGTCCCTTTTTTCTTAGCTTATATCAAAAAAATATTTATAATTCTTTCAAATCTAGTGAAACCTAACCAATTAAATTTTTTTTACAAATTTTTTAGGGTCCAAACTATAAGAAAAAAAAAATGTCAGGGGTTGTTTTGTGTCTAATTTTGATGTAACAATTTTCTTAATTCTCTGAAACAATATTTTTTTTGGTACTTAATGGCATTTAATCATTGAAAGTGTGGTTCAAACATAACGCTAGTATCAATCTGTTAGAATAGAAAGATGATAAATTTTATCACAAACAACTTTGCCCAAAACAGTTTGGTTCTATCTTAAAACCTCGCTGAGATATTTACGATTTACTGAAGGAATAGGAAAATACATTTTTGCAAGTTTTCATAATTCTTCATCTATTTATAGTGGAAGGTTTTGTTTTTCATCATGATAAACCTTATTAGTGTTTTGAGCTGATATACAATCAGTTAGAGAGGTCTCTAAAGAATTATTCTGAAATATCTTAATCCTAGCTACACCGTTCGAAAAATTCATTTAAATTTCTGCGAGATAGAGCGCACATAAAATTAACGCTAGATTTGGCATAAATTTACGCGTTATTTCGTATAAATTTAAGCGCAATGTTGCATAAATTAGCAATATTGTATGCAAGCTTGTAAACGATTACGCTGTTTATGCCAAGTATCACTCAAAATTAAACGAAGGGAGATTTTACGCGATAGTTAAAATTCAGAATTTTTTTCTGTGTACGGCCAATATTGGTTGATGTTTGATCATTAGTTGGACGATACTCGTCAATCCTAAACGGCACTTTCTGTTGGCTAATTTTAGCTTTGGTGTGTACCTGTGTGTACATAACTTTGATTGGCTACAGTTGCTAAGCAACAGTTGTTTAGTTGTATCAATAATAGACGAGTGCACGTGTGAACTTTTGTTCGTCTACTAAAAAAAAAAAATGGAGAAAGGAAACTAGCCGACTCTTTCTTTCTCACGGTGTTCTTATGCAGCAGTAGACGTGACGTCACCAAGAAGAAAATGCGGGAACAAAAGAGTCGACTAGTTTCCATCCTTCTCACCTATAGAACCCTCATCGCAGCTGCCCGCAGCTTGGTCAATTTTTTTTTCAGTACATGAACAAAAGTTCACCCGTGCACTCGTCTACACAGAAAAAAATTCTGAATTTTAACTATCGCGTAAAATCTCCCTTCGTTTAATTTTGAGTGATACTTGGCATAAACAGCGAAATCGTTTACAAGCTTGCATACAATATTGCTAATTTATGCAACATTGCGCTTAAATTTATACGAAATAACGCGTAAATTTATGCCAAATCTAGCGTTAATTTTATGTGCGCTCTATCTCGCAGAAATTTAAATGAATTTTTCGAACGGTGTATGTATAATCAAACCTATATTAAGCACAGCAGGCACACAAGATAAACTAGTATTAACTGTGTGGAAAATGACCCCGAAACTCAAGTAAGTCAGATCCATTAACATCTATTGCAAGAAGAAATTTGTCAAGAAACCATCTACCATCCGAATCAGAAATCATAGGCTATTTCCGGTTCCATCGTGTAAATGAGAAACAATCGATCGGTAAGAGTGTCCAAATCGTGGCTTCCGAAGTTATTGTTATCTGGAATCACGCCGGCCTTCCACATCAACACAAAAGGAATTTGGTTAGACGTATTTCCAATCTTCTGGCAGGAAACGCATAAAACAAGATTACAATTTGTAACACTCGAAAGCGGTGTAAATGCGGAATGTGTTCAAAATGCGGTTGAATTCTTTTTTTTCAACATTGGTGTATCCCAAATCGAACAGCATTTGAAGAACGATACTGTTCGTGCAGAGTTTTGGTCAGTTTTGAACTCCGATCAAAATCCCGGCATATTTAGCAAGTTTAGAAAATTGCAAACAGGGTGATGAAACGACACCTAAGAAAATTGGCAAAGTGGCAGAAAGAAACACTACCTCAATCGTGAAGTGCAAATTATCTGGCCAAGGATCCGAAAACCAACGCCAACTGAATAACGCTGTCGTTGAGAACCTAGATCGAAATTGTGTATCAAACCGTGGTGCAGTTGGAATTGGATAAGAAATTAATATTTGCCAGGCATTTTTTGATGACAGGATGAAAATTCTCAAAAACTTCTCAAAACAAAATGACGGCAAAAACATAACAAGAGTGAAAAATTTCAATCCTTAATCCTAAACGGAGATTATCAGATTTTGTGAGCAACAAGTCCCTCCAATTTTTCAAGATTTTAAATGTCAACCCTAATTTCTTACTTGAAGAAGATCCTTCAAATTGGACTAATAACCTTGTATTCATGAAATTCAAAGAAAAATGCGACAACTTATGTGTAATTAATGACCCGGCAGAACGTGCACTAGGATTGCGGGAGATTTGAATGAGCACGGTCCAACTACCGATGTTGAAAAACATCAAGTAATATTGGCCGTTGCTAAGAACAGGAAACTTCAAAATAATAGCATTAGAACCTCTGTAATCAATTATATATCAGCTACAAAAAATAATTTGGATTATTATGTTGATGTTAGCTGTAAATAGATGAAGAATTATAAATACTTGCAAAATTGTATTTTCCGTTTCCTTCAGTAAATCGAAAATATCTCAGCGAGGTTTTAAGATAAGACCAAACTGTCTTTGGCAAAGTTGTTGGTGATAAAATTTATCATCTTTTTATTCTATTAGATTGATACAAACGTTATGTTTAAATCTCACTTTCAATGATTTAATGCCTTTAAGTACCAACAATATTATTGTTTTAGAGAATTAAGAAAATTGTAACATCAATTAGCCACAAAACAACCCGTGACAATATTTTTTCTTATAGTTTGGACCCTAAAGAATTTGTACAAAATTTGAATGGGTTAGGTTTCACTAGATTTGAAAGAATTACGAATATTTTTTTGATAAAAGCTAAGAAAAAGGGACTTTTTTTTAATAAAACTCAAATTAGCAACTCGAAGCAACATTTCCCAGAGTTGCCGTCATACAAAAGTTTGTTTCTGACACCCTAAGCTATCATATGGAGGGTGAGCCCCCAGGTTTCCTGACAAAATGCTATTTTGGGCCACCCTAATGGAGACTCAAGCAGGAGAAAATAAATTATGAATGCCTATTTCTGGTCCTGGTACCAACATTTGGTGTTGATCAGCCTGAAATAAGAGAAAAGTACCAAACAATAATTATAAAAAAATATGTTGATGCCAAAAGAATCGGTATTGTTTTGGTATAGCATTTTCATAATTTCGTATTGGTATAACCTATGTCAGGCCTATTCATTATTAAGGTATCGGGATATTCGTTCCTGCTCGGGGAGGGCATTACAGACTATTCAGGTAATACTCAGCACGTGCGCCGAGCCTGGAAAAGTTAAGAACAGAGTAATTTATTGTGTTTTAAAATTATCCTGTTATGTGTTAAGTATAATATATTGTAGGGTATCGATATTGATATGTAACCAAAATACATGCATGTGAAATTTTGAAATTAAAAAAAAAAAATCATTTAAACTTGTAATAGGGTATGTGTCTATCTTAAAATTATTTTTTATTCATTATACACCAAATTTGATTCAATGGAAGGCTAGAACATAGATTTTGCCACATATCTACAAAATTTATTTCAAATTTGAGCTGTCAGTTGGGCCAAAAACTGGAACACTACTGCCATAGCTGGCACACGTACCCTAAGTCGATAACTGTTAAGGATGAGGGATCACTCGGAACATGCTCGGTGCAAATTACTATATATTTCAGTTTACTTAGACAAGTTTACTTCAGATTTTAGTCACATTCCCTGTTTTTTTTTTCTTCTTTATTATAGAGATTTTTAGCCATATGGCTAGTTCATCTCTTTAGGTCACATTCCCTGTGATACAGCCTGTTCACGTTAAATTTCGAACGGTTTTCTTTCAGTGTAGTTTTTGAAATATTTCACGAACCACTGAAACGTTTCACTGATTGTCTCCACTTTATTTTGTGGTACAACATGGTTACATTATTGTTCAGTTTGGTAAAATGGCGTCGAATCAAGTGCCAAATAGCTAAAACTGCTGAAGAGTACCGTATTTAGTGTGTGAAAATCGTTTTACCAGCGGATCGGATGGTTGGAAGCGGAACAAATCAAAAGGTTTGCTCTCGACAGATGGACCAGAAGGTGATAGCCATTAATGAGAAATATCCAAACCTTTCAGTTCATACTGTAGCTCGCAAAGTTGGAAAATTAAAAAAAAAATGACAAAAAGTAAAGCAGAGGCATGGGCTGAAGGCGTACACAGTGAAAAAGGTTCCCAATCGTAACGATAAGCAAAAATTCGTGCTAATGAGCTTTTAATCCAGTTTTGCAAAATTTTAACAGCTTCCGGGTTTGGCTTTTTATACTGCAATGCAAAGGAATGCCGTTGTCGAGTATTTCCAGACAAAGAAGCTTTCGAAATTCCCCAAAAAGTATTTGGTTTGGCAAGCCATTTGTAGTTGCGACCGAAAATCCAAAAGTTTCATTTCTACCGGAACTATCCACAAAGATGTGTTCGAGAAAGAATGTTTGCAAATGCGATTGCTACCATTCATCAGAAGCCACAACTGATTTGGCCTCTTGTCACTATGCAAAATCCGTCCTGGAATGATATAATGCACAAGAGGTCAAATACGTGCCAAAAACAGCCAATCCGCCAAACTATCCAGAACTTTGCCCAGGTACTGGGCTCTATTGGAAACTATTCGAAACAAAGAGGAAAGCAAATGGCATCAATGATTTCAAGAGGAGATTGAGGCACGCCGCCACTAAGGTATCTGAGGATACTGTACGGAACCTGATAGTGGGTATCCTACAGAAAGTTCAAGAATGTTACAGACAAAAGAATTAACATGCAAATAGGCAACGGGCAATAGGCAAAATTTAACGTGCACATCCCAACTAACAATTTTCACAATGTAATCGCTTTACTCATTTCATTTATACAGCCTCAAGCTGTATTCAAACGTTATACGATATGAGGAAACCTTTACTCAACCCCTATACAAGCAAATCTGGCGAACTTAGTCAGCTAATTATGGTTGTTGGAACAGTTGGGACAAACTCTTATTGCGTATCCATTAACGCTTCTATACAGCTGTTATCCTGCTGTTTAGCTGTGTGTCAACTTGAAAGGCGCTTATTCAACCTTTTCCCGGTTATCCAATAATCACTACACAGCTTTCTCTTGAAGCTGGGTTAAATACTGTTAACGATTTTTTTTATGGATGAATTTATTGAGTTTATTTTGCTATCACAAATCAAATTAATCGAAATTAGTTACAAGTCATCACCAAATTATTTTACCCAGCACCGGAACCTGGCATCGAACTCGAGACGACCGCATTGGCAAACCTTGCAACTTCCAACTTTGCTACGCCAACACTTTGAACTGATGTAAACAAATCAACATGCCGTTCTACAACAAAATCGCTGAGTAGAGCTTTATAATAGTGAACATGAATCAATTTTCTCTACTACTTACTTCAGCTTTGTAAAGGAGCAGAGTAAAAGCTGTAAAACTGCACACGTCTAAAAATAAACCTAGTTGACTGTGAAAATGCTTCCGAAGTAGCTCTAACACAGTTTATTAGGTGAGTACAGGATTTTTAGTTGTTGCAAAAGCACTTTTGATGTTTATGTTATTCAGCAAGAGTGGTTGGTTGTGTAGAAGCCATCAAATGAGTACTATATTCACTTTAATAGCTTTGTTTTGGAGTAACAAGTTGAAAGTTGATTAGTATGTGTATAAAAGAGACATTAGCGTTTTTTGGCTGTTGTTATTCAGTGCGACTGACAGATTGAATAATGGTTGTGAAAAAGTTGAGTAAGCGCTCTCCAAAACTATTTTGCTAGCTTCTGCTTGTAGCTGTATTTGCAGCTTCTTTTCAGCTACTTTACAGCACAACGCTGGAAAAGTTGGCTTATAAAGCTGAAAATGTTAGTTGGGATGCTTTATCCTTGCGTGGCAAATGTTACTTTCAGGCAGTATGATGCGTCGCAAGATAAATGTTGTCTCATTCATTTATTCATTTCTCATGTGATTTGATGTGTCATATGAAGCCTTTTGGTCATGTCAGGTTTTGACAGCCCCGAAGGTACTCGAAAAACGTATAAATGTGACCAATTTGTGGATATAGGAACTATATATGTCTTGGGCGCTCCATATGATATGAGCACCTGAAACATATCCAGATGTGGCCCATATGGTCCTGGGAGCTCAATTTGACTCTTATTGATCTTATTATCGAATTCTCATGTGATAGCGGTACCGGTGGTGTAGTGGTGAGCGTGATTTCCTCTCACCCCAAAAGGGCCTGGGTTCAATCCCAGTCGGCGTCGCCGGGATTTTCTGGGGCATAAAATCTGTGATCACGCCTTTCTTTGAAAGGTAAGTAAAGCTGTTGGTCCTCGGTCTATGAGTTGATAGGTGAATAGCACGTTAGGTAGGGTCCAGGTCCTGGTGTAGGTAGCATTAGTACTCAGTACGGAAAACAAGATCGACTGAAAACAAATCAAGAAAAAAAAATTCTCATGTGATGTGATGTGTCGCATTATGGGTTTTGATTCAAAATGACTTTGATCACATCCCTGGGGGGTTGCCTGCGCCGGTGGTGTAATGGTAAGCGGGATTGCGTTCTCACCCCAATGGGTCTGGGTTCAATCCCAGCCGAGGTCGGTGGGATTCTTCTGAGGCATACAAATCTCTGGTCACGTCTTCCTTCGGTTGGTCCCGGCTCATGTGTGTTGGAATGAGTGCGATATCCTACGCAGGTGTGGAAGCTGCCTTCCTGCACATTCGATTGTCGTCAATAGATGGCAATCGATGTCCGTCAGTGATTGGCGCTAAATTGCGAGACCGACGTTAAATAAAAGAAAGAAGAAGACATCAATGGGGGCACCCACAACATATCCAGAAGTGGCCAATATGGTCCTGGGCAATCTGTAAAACTGCCATAGATATTGTTTTTGAATTCTCATGTGATTTAATATAACGCATGATGGGTTTGGCAGGTTCCAGTTAACTTATTGTACCAAGACCTATACTCGCTCGAACATGATCCGGCGATAACTCCGGAACCAGTTGACCGATCCCAAAAATTCCTTCTATTGAGTGCTTGTTGCGTTCAATTTGGAGGAGCAGTTTCCAATAAACACGTCTTACAAAGTCTTTCAAAGTCAAAATACACACATTAATACACATACAAACATTGTTCGATTTCGACACGCTGTGTCGATTGATATATTAAACTCATTCTTCCCAGCATCGGATGAAAAATAAGTTTTCACCAAGCAGAATGTATACTCTTCTTTGAAAGAAGGGTACAAATAAAGCATTCCCAAACAAAATGTACACAGGAAAAATTTAGAGAAATTATGGGTGAAGAATTTCAAGAATTATTATTAACTTAAATATTGAAAAATTACCTTTTTTATATTTTTCAATTGTTTTATTAAGCAGCACTTGCGCAAAAAGACTAGGGTGGGATACGGATTTGAAACTCAACTGTCATTAGCCAAATACATCCATAGACCATATAGGTCCACCGTTGTATAATTGGAAATGCACCCGTGTACTGAATGGGAATTGTGGGTTCGAATCCCACCGGTGCCCTTAGATTTTTCGCAAATTTTGTCACACACACGTCTCTTACCGATGATATGTGCTAACAGCGACACCGGTGATGTAGTGGTAAGCATGATTACCTCTCACCCCAGCAGGCCTGGGTTCAATCCCAGTCGGCGCCGCCGGGATGTTCTGAGGCATAACATCCCTGATCACGCCTTCCTTCGGAAGGGAAGTAAAGCCGTTGGTCCCCGGTTCATGAGTTGATGGGTCGATATGTAGGGTCCAGGTGTGGGAGATGCCTCCCTGGCGTCGGTAGCATTGGTGCTCAGCACGGAAAACAAGATCGACGGAAAACAAATCAAGAAAAAAAAAGAAGATATGTGCTAACCTCTCAGTATGTTCAAACTTTCTTACGGCGCATATACATAGTACTAAATTCGAGAATATTTTAAATTTAGGAGAATATTTTAAATTTACGAGAATATTTTAAATCTATCTTTCTTAAATTTTAGCGTAGAAAATAATTATAAATGGTCGTGATAATTATATTCTACGCTATAATTTTTGATCAAATGTAAAAGCTTGATCATATGATTAATGTCCCTAATGTTGGCTTTAGTATCCCTAAGATTTGTCCATGCATTAATTTCTATTGAAAGCATTTTTTGACAATGTTTCACTAGCAACCAAAATAACCAACATTAGAGCCATTTCCTCCATGACGGAAAGTTGTTGTTAAGTCAAACTTGTACGTAGAGTTTTGCATTTTTTACACGATTTTATAAAAACGATTCAAAAATATTGAAAGGATTTTCCGTGTTATCCGTGTTTTTAACGCTTATGCAGATTTATAACGTTATTTTTTAAAATAACGTTATTTTTTAAACCGTGTTTATTTTATGCAAGCAAGATTTTAATGTTTTCTTCAATCTTGTCTCAGACGTAATTTAGATTGGAAGTGACATTTGCTTGCTATAAAACGCATTATTGCAATTGTATGCAAGATTCAAAGCTATCGAATTTAAGCATGATTGTCAGCTGCAGAAAAATCGACCAAATTCCCATCGAAACGATTTGCTTTAACAGATTGCGTTTAGTTGTTGACAAGGTCGTCCAACTTACCCGACCAAAGGCGCCATGTAAGCCTTCCAATCGTTTACAGAAAAGAGCCCTGACATGGCTGAATTTAACATTCCATATAAAAAAAAACAGAACAGGTTTCCAGAAAACAAAGCCATAACCATATTGATAAATGGCTTCAGATGTGTCACCACTGTCCGCCAGCCGCCGTCATCACAGCCAAAAATCGATGCACGGTCCTAAACGGTTTGTCATTAATTAATATTTTACGATATAAGATAGTTCACGAATAAGACAGAAGCATTTTTATTCGCTGGATCCTTTTTATAATTAGCTCATCATCCGAAACTCGAACGTTGATGATGCTGAAAAACAAACCGGCTTCTGAAACGTGGCTGCTTCAGATCGACTCTCCAAATGAATATCGTAGTCGCATTCGGTAGCACGGTCGTCGGAAGATTGCTTTGAGGAGGAATGGAGGAAGGAGGGATAAAATGACAAATTTCTAAGATTGTCCTCACTCGAAATTAGTCCACGACAGATTCGAATCCATATTGGCTCAGTGGATCTGCACCAGGGAACGTGTTATTGATCAAACATCGAATCAAACTTTGAATTCTACGACAATTTCTGTCAGCCGCCGGTTGAGATATTCGTCCGATTGCATTAAGAATTGATTATTAAAAGGCTGTTTGATCATATTTGAATCGGTTCTTCGGGGTTGGCGTGACAATTTATATTATTTATGGTATTGAGAATGCATGTTATTTGTGCAAATTTAATAGCATTATGATTTAGATTTAAAAAAAATATTATCCACATAAAAGCTCCAAAAATTATTTTTTCAAGAAAATTCAAATACTGTCCCTAGAAGTATGTCGATGGCGCACAGAGGAGTAACTAGAGCAAAAACCAGGCAAAAATTCAAATATTCAAATTCAAACCTGTTTGCCGCCGAGGTGTTCGTTCTGGTCGCCTCCTTAGTACCCCACCCTTACCGCAACAGAACTCATCTGGACTCGTCCGGATTTGCTTTTCGAGCCATTTGAAAACTGTATGTTTACAATAATTTTGGAGCAAATTGGGCAAATTGAGCAACTACTCAAAATCAATTAATACCGTAAAACACTGCACAAGATTATTTTTTATTATTCTGTTCGGCTCATTTCGTAAACAAGGGTTCCGTAAATTAAACAATTTATTCGTTAATTTTGAGAAACATTCATGTTCGTATAAATATTAAAGCATTCGTAAAATACAGGAATACTTCGAAGCAAATAATTTTGAGAATTCAAACGAAACTAGCTTCAAATAAAGTACGAATCTACTCGTTACAAAAAAAATCTAATGGATTCGTAGAGCAAACGAACGCTTATGAATGAAATATTATTTTGAATAGCTCAAATTGTATTTAATCGGTGTTCACTCACTACTTATTATTCTATACAAAATGGCGCCACATGCGTGTGTAGGGGTTCTAGTTAAACAAATTTCAAATGAGCGCCGTTTAATTGCAAATTTTTACAATTCACACTAGCGGGGTTCTACGGTACTACTTATTATTCTATATAAATGCATAATATTACTCAAAACAACAATAAAGCATTTTGACCATATTTTTGACCTAGCTACTTCACTGTACGATTCGATCTCACATTAATCTTATTATCCTCCCATTCATTGGCGCTACTTCCAACGGGACTCGATGGCAGTGAGTAACGAAAATAAAACCAATCGACTGGAGGCCGACGACGACGGCTGTGGCAAATCGTTGAGATCATCTTTCAACCAGGCAGCGAGCGTGCTCAGATCTGATTCGTAAATTTCAAAACGACATCACCGTCACGATGCGATGCCACTTACTTGTGCCATGTGGCAGAAGAGGTGGTCCAAAATGCGGGAGAAATTTGTTTGCTTGTCCGGGACGCGATTAGATTATTGGATTTTTGTCATCGGCTATTTGTCTGTCTGATCTTTGGCGATTAATTAGCCAATTTTTGCGTGCTCCGGATAATTTAGTGAGGTGCACGTGCGGTTGACGTTGTGTGGTCATCGCTTGGATGATCGTGCCATATTTTAGTGGTGATTTTCCTGAAATAAGGCGCATACCCAAATGTCAGCGTTCTTTAACTAAAAATGGCGGGTCACAAATTTTGCAGTCGTCTCACTTCCCACAAATGATACGTTATAAATACATACATGGTAAATTAGCTTAGTAGAGCAGCTGCAGATCATGCAGGAACTGCCAGGCTTGATTCCCAGTAAGCTTGTGAAAAAATTCGGATTGAACTTTCCTGGGCATACCAAGGGCCAATTATGTATTTTTGTCAACCTAAGCAGCATAATATAAATTTTGAATATTTGAATCGCCCTAGAATGGGGTAAAATAATTCAAAGCATTCCAGAAACGGCTCAAAATTGAGTTCATCCAATCCATAAAAAAAAACAGCAACCATACACATACGATATAGGAAAAGGCACACCCATATTATAAAAGATTGGGGTGATATGGATACAACTGTTTGAGTAGATCATTAACATACATTTTAATTATTTATTTATTTTCTGAATACAACTGACTCTTATTATAGTCTTATTGAATATCTTAATTCTTTTTTTTTTCCTCGATTTGTTTTCCATCGATCTAGTTTTCCGTACTGAGTACCAATGCTACTGACTCCATGGAGGCAGCTCCAACACCTGGACCCTACATGTTGACCCATCAACTTATGGACCGGGGACAAACGGCTTTACTTCAGCGTGATCAGAGATTTTATGCCTCAGAAAATCCCGGCGGCGCCGACTGGGATTGAAAATGTCTTAATTCTAGAAACATTACAATTCGTTCGTAATAATAGATTCAACAACAAACATTAATTTCGACTCCGCGTTGCTGGTGGTGTATTGGTAAGCGTGATTGCCTCTCACCCCAAAGGGCCTGGGTTCAATCCCAGCTAGCGCCGCCGGAATTTTCTTCCTTCGGAAGGGAAGTAAAGCCGTTGGTCCACGGTCCATGAGTTTTGTTGGGTCGATAGGTAGGGTCCAGGTTTCTGAGCTGCCGAGAGGCGATCTTGTTTTCCGTTCTCAGTACCAATGGTTTCGGTAGCATTGGTACTCAGTACGGAAAACAATATCGACGGAAATAAATCATGGAAAAATTTAACTCCGACATATCATAGGTACTCTACACAGTAACATTCAACCGATTATTCGGTTCAACCGATTATTCGGTTCAACCGATTATTCGGTTGAACAAATTTCAGGTTTCTATAATTCTAGTAGTGAATACGTATCTACCATATTCGGACCATTTTCATATAAATAAAACTGATTTTACAATATTACGTATTACAAAGATGATACGTTTTAATGGGGCCTCCCTTAGCTCAGTCGGCAAGAGTGAATCTACAAAGAAAGACCATGCTGGAGACGGCTGGGTTCGATTCCCGGTCTAGTCTAGACATTTTTCGACTTCCCTGTGCATTGTACTTGCTACACAATAATACTAATGCAAAAATGGTACAGACTTAGAATCCTGTCAATTAACAACTGTGGAAGTGCTCAAAGCGCACTAAGTTAGTAAGTAATAAAACCAAAGAAGAAGACGTACTATACGATTCAGGGATTTTTGTTTGAATAAAGTAGTAAATACCAAACAAAATCTTTTTGAAGGGAATTTTGGCAAATTTATTTTGCTCGTGTTTATGCTTGATTGGAGTTTGAAAAAATTGCTCCAAAATATTCTGATAAGTTTGGAGATCTAAAGAACATTTTAGTGATATTCAATGAACTTTCTTGATAGGTTATTTAGACGGTATCAATATCCGTGAACTTGTCGTAAATTACATGAAATTCTCAAAAGTCCGTGAACTTCTAATAAACTGTGTGAAGTTGTCGGAAGTTCCGGGAACTTTTTTTTTAAGTTGCATCCCTGACAATCTATAAAAAATTACTCTGCAGTTCTCTTATGCTCCATTTGCTTCATAATGTGGTTCCCAAGAAGTCCTGTTACTTGTTGAAATACGCTTAAAAACCTTGTAAATTTTCGGAAATTCCGTGAAGTAGTTGAATGTTCCATGAACTTGTTGGATGTTCCTTGATCTTGTTCTAGGTTTTGAAAATAATTTCAAAGAGCAACAGGACTTTTGGGTTCTATAAAAAATTACTCTGCAGTTCTCTTATGCTCCATTAGCTTAACAATGTAGTTCATAAGGACTCCTGTTACTTGTTGAAATACGCTTAAAAACCTTGTAAATTTTCAGAATTACCGTGAACTAGTTGAATGTTCCATGAACTTGTTGGAAGTTCCTAATCTTGTTCTAGGTTTTGAAAATAATTTCAAAGAGCAATAGGACTTTTGGGAACCTCATTGGAAAATTAATGCGACTTAAGAGATCTAAAGAATTTCATGGAATTTCTTAAATGTTTACGGATTTTAAATGTAAGAAGTTACATGAACTTGTCGATACATCGAATTAAGAGCAACCTACGTAGTTTATAGAGCTTTGAGTAAGTTCAGAGTTTGGTTTCTAATAAAATTGCTCACAAGATCCCAGGGAACTGCTGTGGTTATCATAAGAAACAGCTGAGATGTCCCGAAAATAATTGTCTGTGAAGCTTCAAAGGGAGCTTCTGGAAAGTTTAGACGTTCCAAAAATCTTTGGAGAGCTCTAAGGAAGTTCTTAGAGAAGTTTCAGGGTATCTTCTTAGATGTTCCGAGGGATCATTACAGAAGTTTTTTGAGGGATCTTCAGAGAAGTTCCAAGGGATATTTTGAGAAGCTCTGAAGGAACTCCTTTGAATATTGAATGAATATTTCTCGAAATATCCTTGTTGTTCCTTCGGAACTTCTCTGAATTTCTCTTGGAACTTATCTGAAGTTCACTTGGCACATCTCTTAACTTGGCTCTGAAGTTCCGTGAACTTGTTGGAAGTTCTGTAAATTACTCAGTAGTAACTCTCGGAAATCCCGTGAATTTCTCGGAAGTTTTGTGAATTTCTCGGAAGTTATGAGAACTTCTCGGAAATTCCATGATCTAGTCGGAAACTCCGTGAACTTGTCGGAAGTTCCTTGAACTACTCGGGTGTTCGGTAAGCTTGTCGGAAGTTTCGTAAACTAATCAAAAGTTAGCAGCACCAGTGGTGTAATAGTAAGCGTGACTGCTTCTCACTCCAAAGGGCCTGGGTTCAATCCCAGTCAGCGCCGTCGGGATTTTCTGAAGCATAAAATCTCTGATCACGCCAAGGAAGTAAAGCCGTTGGTCCCCCGTCCATGGGTTGATGGGCCAATATGTAGGGTCTAGGTGTGAGAGCTGCCTCCTTGGTGTCGGTAGCATTGGTACTCAGTACGGAAAACAAGATTGACGAAAGCAATCTAGGAAAAAAAACTACTCAAACATTCCATGATTTTCTCGGAAAATATGAGTTTACAAGTTCACGGAGAGGCTTACGGAAATTTCTTGAAATTTACGGAAGTACCGATTAATTTACGGATCTTTCGAGAAATTTATGGAACTTCCGATAAATTTACGGAACTTCTAAGAAGTTTTCGGAATGTTCGAGAAGTTTACAGAGCTTCTGAGAAGTTTACGGAACTTCCGACAAATTTATGGAACTTCCTAGAAACTAAATTTCCAAGTAGTGCTTGGAACTTCCAAGCAATATTTCAAAATGTTCCAAGCAAACTTGGCAACAATGACCAAAACGCACCACAACATTTTGGTAATATGCGCCACATGATAGAGACAAACCATAACCTGCAAGTAGAGAATACAAAGGCATGAGGTATTTTAAATGATGATTTCTTTATTTTACATAAGAAATATAGTGTTAAAATATTATTGATAAAATAAAACGTCTAAAAAATATACGAACAGTGAATTCGTACCATTCTTTTGCGATATACGCTGTTGCAAGCTTAATTTGATGATTTTAACAACTGTGTCATGTTTCGCACAAAATGCATTTTTTTTTAAGTAGTTAGTAGGTTAATATATGATTTCATGATAAATATATGATTTCATGATCAGGAATTATTTGTGAAACCTCCAGTTGAATGAAAACAAGCACAATCCGTTACCCGGAAAATAAGAGGGCATTTTACCTCAGGGGTGAATTATGGGCAGTGATCGTAAAATCTTTGATTGTGACTCTCTGAAAGTGAAATTGTCAGGTTTTCTTTTTGACATAAAATATCATTATAATATCATATAATTTCAAAGCTCTGAAAAATAATGATTTATGCGAACTGAGCATTGTCTTCTGTGTTCCATGAGCTACGGGAAGTCTGTACACGGCCATTGAACAATATCCAATAATGGTAAAATTTGGCATTTTCGAAATCGGTGTTTGTCATTAGCACCCTGAATTTTAATCATTTTTGCATTGTTTCACAACCAATCCTGATTGAAAAACAATGCAAAATGTCATTCACTATTTCTTAGTTGTTTGCACGCAACATATTAAGTTTCAAACTACCAACATTTAATACTCAGGCAAGTTCCGCAATAGAGCACAGATTATGAAATGAAACTATTTAATAATATTTAAGAAAGGTACTTGCCACCGATGAGTTGATTTATCAGGATTTTTTTCTACGTTTCGAAAAAATAATAAAAATGATCTTTTTTTTTCCGTCGATCTTGTTTTCCGTGCTGAGCACCAATGCTACCGACGTGCCAGGAAGGCAGCTCCCACACCTGGACCCTACCTATCGACCCATCAACTCATGAACCGGGGACCAACGGCTTTACTTCCCATCCGAAGGAAGGCGTGATCAGAGATGTTATGCCTCAGAACATCCCGGCGGCGCCGACTGGGATTGAACCCAGGCCTGCTGGGGTGAGAGGTAATCACGCTTACCACTACACCACCGGCGCCGTTCGTGGAAATAATAAAAGTATTACGATCAATGCATTTATGCGTAAAATTTAAACATATTTTTTTTTATTTTCTAGGGTAGAGAGTTACATTGACCGGAGGGCCTATTTTCATCTTACCGAGCCAAAAACATCAAATGTATCAATGATTTCAATGTGAACGAATCTATCATACGATTGGTTCGATAATTTAGTTCAAAAGCTTCATTACAAAGTCAATAAGAACGCATTTCTCAAAAACAAAACAAAATTAACTTATCCATGAAAGCAAGTGTTTGTAATAAATTTAACCTGAAATTTCATATCAAATTGTGGTCATATGCATGTTTAATAAAGTATGAACATTTTTACCTAATTATTTTTCAAATCAAGTGGTCCTCATGGAACGGTAAATGAGGTAATTTTGTGAGTGAAATTCCTTAACATAAAGGAGTAAACCGAGGGTTGTACTTCGTATGACAGAAACTAAATCTATACCAGCCCAGCACTAGATTTTAGAAAGCGATCCGTTTGTTTAGCCGAGTGTTTAGCATCAACAAGTAAATCAGACTCTTCAAAAGTATGAAATCTGAACAATACAATAATCTTGGATTTACCAATGACAAATTCCACCACTACCGTGGTAAAGCATCGCTGTTGCGGCGTTTGTATGTCCCAAAAACCTTTGTCCACCAAAGCTTATTAAGAAACGAGCACAACGTGCTCAAACTTTCAATTGATAAAAATTAATCAAGAGAAGAGCCGACGAATAACAGACGTGAAATTTGTATCCTTTTGCGTGCAAACCTCAAGCCGACGCGACGTCACCCGGCATTGACTGAGACTGAGGCTGTCGTCCCATAAGGTGTATCGGTATTGTTTATTTTTTCCATTGATCTTATGGGATCGATTGATGTTTGCAGGCTGCAGCGTGCGGTTTTGAGTATTTAATTATGATCGTGACTTCAGCGGTAATGGCCCGTAAGCAAACTTGCACCGTCGAATGATGATTTAACCACCGCTGGTAATGATGTTGTTAAGAGACCGCTGCGGGATGGATTCGAATTCGATGCGATGATGGCCAATCGGGCGCCACTTTTCCATGCATGGCGTGGCGTTCGGAGTCCAAGTCCGAGCACCCTCCTGCAGCTGACCATGGGAAACATATTGGTACGAAAGAGGAAAGTGCACTGATCTTCGATCCAAATGACGGGAATGTTACGACCAAACGTCATGATAATGGGCTATTGTTTTGTTTTAGCAGAAGTGAGCTGTGTGCTGACTCAATATGTTTTGCAAGATAAAAATTCATCGATTTATGTGCGTAGGGTATGGAATTTAATAATGATCAGAAGAGTGAAAAATTCACAGGAACATGGATACAGGTACGAGTAAGTGGAGCCTCTATCTAACTAGGCACACAAATCCAAGCTATGAACTATGTCAAAGTGTTACCCTAAATGTAGTTAATTAATCAATAATTATTTTTTATGACGTTCAATTCAAAAGTGGTCTTTAGCAAAGCTGTAACTGAATTGGTATTTCCACTTCTTACAAGGAAGAGGGCCGAGTGTCATATGCCATTCGACGCTGCTTGACGAGAACAGGAAATGTAAGTGTGTGTAACGAAATAAAGAACTGTCTGTTTCTCAGCAACAACTGGACCAAATTTGACACAACAACCACCAAATGAAAGGTACCATGCTGAACGCTGCTGAGTAGTTTTGAAATTGGTCAACTGGCTCCGGAGATATTGATTAAGACCGGAAGAAGAGTTGCTAATCTCCTCAATGTAAACATGTAAGCAAAGTATAGAGACAGCACACCTCACTCGAGTGCGATGCAAACGTTCTCCCGTGCATCCGAACCAGCACCAGCTTCGAGAGACGGAGCCTGGAATCATCAGTGAAACTTACTGTAGGTAGAGAAGCATACCTACTGCTTCACTGGGGTTAGTCACCGCGGTGAGGATTTCTAATATTCAATGCTTCAATGTAAACTTTTATCATATTCAATGGATCAAAGAAATGCTGAGGTTTTGACAAAACTATGCTATGGCTGCCACAGTATTTTACATTTGATCGTCCATATCGTCCATATAGCGCCAAAAGCATGATGTGGTGGGTTCAAAACATGACCATTAATATTGATCAATTGGCGTTGACCGCACCATTGAAAAATCGGTTGACAGTTTCTTATGGGAATTTTTGGTGGAGCGAAAGGATAGTGCAAAGTCCGCCATGTTCCGTGCACAGTCTGACGTTTGCTTATGGATTTTATCATAGGAGTAAATAGCTACAGAGTCCCCGTGAACGCCAATAGCTTTTGATTTGCGCAGTGGTTGCAAGTAATGTTAGATTACTGTAAGGGGTCAGCCACAAACCATGAACGGGTTTATGAGTGATTATTAAACCCCTCCCTATTGTAAGCCACTTGTTTTCAATTGTCGACCCTAAAATCTTAAGGGTTGCCCTAATTTTTAGAGAGTTTAAATAGTAAGTTTCAACACAAGTAACACATATTCATGGATTACAGCCAAAGGTTATATAAACTTTTATAGAACTTGTGTGTTGGTTTGGAAATATCCCCCTCCCCCTCTACATTGTAAGAAACTGTTCTAATTGTTGAGACTTCTCTCCCCTTCTATTCCCTTACATTATTTGTAGATGATCTATTATTTATTATATTTATAAACAGTGATAGAAAAGTTCGCGTAATCTAACTATGACTTTTCCCTTGGTGAACTTCGTGAAATATCGCGAACTTTTCCAACACTATTTATAAACAACTATTGCAAATCCAGAGAAAAATTGCATATATTTTTTTGCACCTAGAATAGTATTGTATTTGACAACCGCAGCATGCTTACAAAAAGAGCGATTGGATGAAAAGCGGTGCGTAGAACTTAGTGGGTAACGCGTGCTCCGGGAGAAAGCTGTATTTAATAAAAGAAAAATAAATAACTTCAATGTTTGATTCTATGTAGAAATCTTATGTAAAATTGTTCGCTGAATCCCTAAATGTAGTCAGAAAAAATCTCAGTAGGATAATTTTCCAGATACATCTAAAAATGAAATATCACTGTACAAAAGTTTGTTTACTAAAACAAAAATATCTCCGACTGTAATGAAGTTATTTCAATTATTTGAACGCCAAATTTGAGAAAATATGATTACAATTAGGTAACCAACATTTGTCACTTAGATTACAGGTATGGTTGTTAATCAATAACTTGTTTATTTGTTTTTTATGTTTTCCATATTTCCAAGAAATTTTTTATTTCAGCAAAGTTTTTAAGCAACGTAAACACAAATTTGTGTAGTCGTTGTGCCAACAATACCACTAATTTCACTGAAAAATAGTATCTAGTTGATCGAAAGCAAATTTTCTTACTTTTAGTTTGGCATTAAAATATTTGGTATAGCTTCATTACAGCCGGAGGTATTTGTATTATAGTAAACGAACTTTTAGAAAACTATCGAATTGAGATTTTTCTGACATTTTTGGATACAGTGCACGATTTTACATGGCAAGTTGACCAGCAAAAGGAATAACAATTATTAATAAAATCTTTTGTCCGCTCGGTCACCGGCTTTAACTCTGCTAGGGGTCTAAGGATATGATGATCTGTAAGGATCAATCTGTCAGAAGTGGGTTTACTCAAAAGTGAGTTGAATTTTGCGGGCAAAAGCCGTGGAAGACCAGAAAAAACTTCTCGAAAGCAGTTCCACGCCAAATGACAAATCGATCTGACGTAACCTTAAACTTTTCATAATTGTTTGTTATGGTCAATCATTCTCATTTAGCATAGCATATGCGATTGTACAAATCGTGGAGGCTATATAAAGGCATTTATATACATCTCGCAAAAAATATCTTGTGTTGCCTTGAAAAAACACTTGGAATTAGTGGTTTTCACTAGAACCAGAATTTTCAAAACAAGCAGAGCATTATACACCTGGCCATATCGCAAGGGATAGGAAGAAAAATTAGTTAGGAAGATGCAAGGGAAACCATACTCATAGGCGTAGCCAAGAAGGGGGGGGGGGGCGATTTCCTCCTCCTAAGTCAGCAGCAAAATATATTTGTTTAGAGTTCAAGTAGGGTATACGTCCCTAACCTCGGTCTAATATGCAGCCATAGATTACGTTTTTAATCATAACTCATCAATTAATTTACCTGCAAACGATATTCTACTGCTAAATGGTATGCTTAGATATGCTTATCATGTCGTTTGCTATCAGAAACCGCAAAAAGTTGAAAAACTTACTTTTTTTAAGACAAAAACTCACCAGGGAAATGTATGTAATATCGGTCTATTGTCCCCAAATTGGGTCTATTTATGGATGCAACTTCGTCCTATCCTGTTTGATTCTCAAAAAAAAACGCTCTTGGTAACGTTTTCTTATGTATTTTTTTTTATCACTATCACTGTTAACTTAATACTCTTCATTCCTCAAAACATTTCTTAGAGAAAATTTTACGAAAACTAGGGTATACGTCCCTAACCTCGGTCTAATATGCAGCCATCGATTACGTTTTTAATCATAACTCATCAATGAATTTACCTGCAAACGATATTCTACTGCTAAATGGTATGCTTAGATATGCTTATCATGTCGTTTGCTATCAGAAACCACGAAAAGTTGAAAAACTTACTTTTTTTAAGACAATAACTCACGAGGGAAATGTATGTAATATGGGTCTATTGTCCCCAAATTGGGTCTATTTATGGATGCAACTTCGTCCTATCTTGTTTGATCCTCAAAAAAACGCTCTTGGTAACGTTTTCTGATGTATTTTTTTTTATCACTATCACTGTTAACTTAATGCTCTTCATTCCTCAAAACATTTCTTAGAGAAAATTTTACGAAAACTACATTAAATCACTCAATTTAAAAATTAAAAATTAAAAATTTCGCTTATCGTCTTTTGACCGCAGAATATCTAAATCAGAACATTGTGATGTTCATTATACAGGTTTGGCAGAAAAAATCTCCCTTCCTGTTCGTTCCTTATCATCCAAATGCAAAACAACATTGTTGACGTTACTCTTATTGCTATATGCTGTCAAATGAATTTCATGGGCCATAGTTAGGAACATAGAAAAGAAATGTGTCCCTAAAGTTGGGTCCATGTTTTACTTGTGAAAACGTTGTTAAACAATTAAAATAAACATAAAATATTCAAACAGCAACTGTAAGTTTTACGTCTAGTGTGTATTATCAGGTAATTCCAATCAATAAATGCCATAATCAGGCCATTTGATGATCGTCAGTGCAACCTTCCCATCTTAACCTTAGAAGTCATGGCGGCTAAAAACTCCGAACAGAGTGATATTCTCAACCAGTTTTATTACTTACGAGAGCTGAAAATGTATTGAAATGTTGTGATATAAATTGATTTGTGTGTGGTACACATTTATCAATCATCAGTGATCAATATTTTCCTTATTTTTTGTGTAATATTCCTTAATTAATTATTTATTTGCGTGATAGGCCGAATGAAAGGACTAGACCCACATTACATACCGTAACCCTATCTAGAAAGTATATCTTCCACATTTATTTGAGTTACCGAATCAAATTGAAGTTAGATTCATTTTTTCGGAAAACTCGAAAAAAAACCAATAATATTATTTTTTTTTCTTGATACTTACATACTACGAAAATCTTCATGATTCTAGGTTTTTCTAGCAAGACTGAGAATCATTGTTCACATTTTAAAATTTTAAAATATTTTGTTCTTTAAATTCCATTTGTAACATAGATTTTTTTCTGTTTCATGAAACTTCCATGAAATTTTTTAGATCGAGAGATAATTTTAATGGGTTCTTAATAAATCATAGGGATTTTGAAGGAGAAATCTTGCAACATTCCAAGAAGAATTTTCAAGAAAATTATCAGCAAACTTCAAATTCTTATAGTAATCTGCTTGGAAGTCGATTTGGATAAAAATTTACTGCCGCCATGGCGCCTAAACGCAAAAGAAAGGGGCAAACTCTTGATCCCCCTTCTGATGAAATTAATTTGAGTAATCAATTTGATTTGCTCACGGATGATGAGAATGATCCATCATCCAAGAAAAATTCTAGTAAACTTTCCCGGCTTAATGCCATGAAGGAAAAGATTCCCCCTATTGTGATAACCACTTCCGATTTCCATGCTCTTCGCATGGAACTTTTGAACTTCGTGAAAGTTAAGTTTTCACTACAAATTGGGTGTCGGGGTAAATGCCGTGTATTGGCTGAAACTTTGGACGGATTTAAATGTCTTATCAAGTATCTTACTGAGAAGCAGCACAATTTTTTTACTTACGACACCAAAACTGAACGTGGAGTTGTGCCACTCCAAGTAATCAAAATGAAAATGAAATCCCGTCCTGGCGATTCGCGCAACGGGATTTCTAATGATTTTTATTTAGTTCACTTCAAGTCTAGTGAACTAAACAACTAAGGCCTTAGAAAAAGCTAGCCATATGCTCCATGTCCGAGTGAAGTGGGAACACTTCAGAAAGACTGGAGGAAATTTGCAAAACCTCACTCAGTGCCGTAAGTGCCAGGGATGGGGTCAAGGAACTAAAAATTGCTACATGCCAGCTAAATGCATGAATTGTGGTGATTCCTCTCACGCAAAGGACGACTGTCCTGTGTAAGAAGATCCTAAGAAATTTAAATGTTCAAATTGTGGTGAAAACCACAAATCCAATTTTTGGGAATGTAAGACTCGCAAAACGATCCTTCAATCTCGTTCTAAGCGACAGGTAGGAAACGGTTCACGTTTCCGACCAGGTACAAATTCCTCTGCTGTTAACAACGGTCAGCGAGGAACAAATTCTACATTCGTACCCGTAGGTACAAATATCACCCCTGCTTCAAATTTTTCATCTGTACCTACTCCCTTCACTGCTATCAATGTTCAGTGAGTTAATGGAGCTACCTATGCTGCTATAACAGCGGGTAGAAATCAAAATACAAACCAACGTAATACTAACGGAAATTTTGACAATTTTGACTTAGGAAGCATTACTGCCCTAAAATGGAATTTTTACAGAAATCATTAATTGACATGATTTCTGATATGCTTAAATCTAACTCCATTTTTGATGCTATTCAAACTGGAGTAAATTTACAAATAATATTGTCATGACTTTAAAATTCAGTAATGGATTTTAAAGCATTAATTATTTTAAATTGGAATGCTCGATCTCTTAAAGATAATGAAGACGAGCTATTTAACTTTTTGAGAGTTCATAACGTGCATATTGCCGTTATAACTGAAACGTTCCTTAAACCTGACCATAAGGTTAAGAAGGACGCAAATTATTTCATTTATAGAAATGATCGTCTTGATGGACCCTGTGGTGGCGTTGCCATCATTATTCATAGACGAATCAAACATAAAATTCTTTCTTCATTTGAAACCAAAGTTTTTGAAACTTTGGGAGTTTGTTGAAACAAAATTTGGACAAGTTACGTTTATAGCTGCCTATTTGCCATTCCAATGCGTAGGCCAGAAAAAGAATTTTCTCAAGGGTGACCTTCAGAAACTTACCCGTCATAGGTCTAAATTCTTCATTATTGGTGATTTTAATGCAAAACACCGCTCATGGAATAATGCTCAAAGCAATTCCAATGGTAATATTTTGTTTGATGATTGTTCTGCAGGTTATTACACTATTCAATATCCAAACAGCCCAACATGCTTCTCTTCTGCAAGCAATTCCTCAACTATTGATTTGGTCTTAACTGATTCATGTCAACTTTGTAGCCAATGCTGACTTCGGTTCTGATCACCTTCCAGTAACTTTTGAAATATCTCAAGAAATAATTTCTTATCCCAACAGCTCTACTTTCAATTACCATAGAGCTGATTGGGAGCAATATCGAACATTTCATGGAATATAACTTCGATCCAAACATTCCTTTGCAAACCAAAGATGAAATTAATTATGCTCTTGAATCTCTGACTACTTCTATAGCTGAAGCAAGAGCTGCCTCAGTACCAAAATGCGAGGTTAAATTCGATTCAATTATAATAGACGACGATCTTCAGCTCTTGATCCATCTTAAAAATGTCCGTAGGAGACAATATCAAAGAATACGCGATCCTGCCATGAAAGTTATCTGGCGGGATTTGCAAAAACAAATTAAAAAGCGATTCTCTGCCCTGAAGAACAAAACTTTTGAAAATAATGTTTCTAAATTAGACCTAAATTAGAATTGTTCAGTAAATAAACTTTTTGAAAGGATAATTTTAAATAGAATAATGCTTCACATCAATACGAACTCAATTTTTGTAGATGAGCAGTTGGGATTTCGCCATGCGCATTCAACTACTTATCAACTCTTAAGAGTTACCAATTTAATTCGTTCAAACAAATCTGAAGGCCACTCAACTGGAGTTGCTCTTCTAGACATAGAAAAAGCATTCGACAGTGTTTGGCGGTTTGATTGCTTAATTGAAAAAGTTTAATTTTCCACTTTATATTATGAAATTAGTTCAAAATTATTTAACTGACAGAACTCTGCAGGTAAATTATCAAAATTCTAAATCTAATCGACTACCTGTTAGAGCAGGAGTTCCTCAGGGTAGCATTCTTGGGCCTATATTGTATAACATTTTCACTTCGGACCTCCCTGATTTGCCTCAGGGTTGCCACAAATCTTTATTCGCTGATGACACAGGCATTTCCGCTAAAGGAAGAAGTCTTCGTGTTATTTGCAGCAGACTGCAGAAAAGTTTAGATATTTTCTCTTCTTATTTACAAAAATAGAAGATTTCTCCCAACGCTTCCAAAACTCAAATTACAATATTTCCACATAAGTTCAAAACTCAACTTACAATATTTCCACATACTCGACCAAAAATTAATTTTTAAAGATCACATTGAGGGCATTCAAGCCAAATGTAACAAATATATAAAATGTTTGTATCCTCTTATAAACAGGAAATCCAAACTTTGCCTGACGAATAAACTTCTAATATTTAAACAAGTTTTTAGACCGGCCATGCTTTACGGTCTAGTTGTTGCACTACTAGGAAAAAAAGCACTTCAAAGAATTCAGAACAAAGTTCTGAAAATGATTTTGAAGTTGTCTCCCTGGTACAGTACTACCGAAGTACATAGAATTTCGAATGTTGAACTTTAGAAGAAATTTCCAAAAAAAGAATTAATAATTTCAGGCAAAAATCGTTGCAATCCTCAATTGCAACGATTAATTCCCTTTATACTTAGATAAGATTTAGTTTTAGTTTTTAGTTTAAAGATATCAATTCAGTGTCAACATTTCAAAGGGGCGTAATTGCTTTTGTAAAGAATGACTTTAGTCGTCAATTTCTCGCGAATGATATCTTACCTCTCTGAGCTTTTATTTGCGAGAAATCTATGGCTAAAGCCATTGTTTACAAATGCAATTACGCCCCTTTGAAATGTTGGCACTGAATTGTTATACTGACATGCAGGTTTAAAAAACCTGTTTAAAATTCTGAATTGCCAAGACAGGAATAATGTAAAAACTCTTAGCTATATATCATAACAATTAAGGCTGGTAAGTTACTGTAGTAACTGGAGCACCTAGGTTAAAATGAAATGTAATTTATTTTGAATTTGGAACAAATAAAGAATTAAAAAAAAATCGAATACCGAGCAAAACAAACATGAGTTCGTAACCTTAAAAAATCTATTCTTTGGATCTTAATTTCTTGCAAGCTTAAGCGTTCGTAAAATCAATTTATCGCTTCTTCACCTTGGTTTTTTTCCTCTGTTCGGGACCTAACACCACTGCAACCAGTAATTTGATCTATTGTAGTATATCCCATGTCCTTAGTTTAGTGCATGTCGTATTACTCCATCAATATTGAGAAATGATGAAGTATTCGATTTTTTTACAGTTGTCATTCTTGCATTTATCGCAAGGATCCGACTCTAATTGAAAGGTCCCGCTATTTATACCCTTCGGAGTGTTGAAACACCCTCCACAGGCGTGTCCCTTTGTCAGCCAAAATTTGATTCCTTAGCATCAAAATTAAGGAATAACACCGGTAATGACCATGCATCAGAACCCTAGTCTTAAACACTTCAAACTAGGGAACAACAAATAGAAGATTAGGAATCACATAGATAAAGACTAACTAATTTTTTCCTTGTTTCAAGATCATCCTCGGTGGACAAAGCCGATTTTTGTCCCTATCAACAAGGCATAAAAAGTAACAAGGACTTAGGATGTGTTCCTTGGATTACTGAAAAATCCCTATCCAATAGTTTGAAGTAGTCAGGTCTAGGAATTGGTGGTAGATCTTACATCCCGTAACGTTCCACGAAAAGGTGATCTACCTATGTTACGGGGCAACCTGGTTAATTTTCAATTCTGGTTTTCTTCCTAATGTTATTGAGCATGATTCCCGTCATCTTTATCAATGAATGAGATAACTTGAAACTTATTTCTAAAATAATTCTTGAGAAAATGTATGTTGTGAGGGGTTTTCAGGGAAATTGAAATGATCCAGGATTGGAAAAATAGAGGTTTGTAAGACTAAAAACAAACTTAATTTGAAACTTGAAGACAATTCCTAGAGTTTTGAAAGGTTCTGGAACTCTGGAAACATTATTTATAAATTCATAAAATACCCATGACATATGTCGAAGTATGACACAAAATTCAGTTTCGGTTAAACGATGATCGACCTAGTAATCAATAACAAACATTTATGCAAAGTGTCATGTAAGCCGGAGATGGTCGAGTTTTTCCAATTCGCCATTTGGCGTAGAACTTCTTCATGTTAAGGTTAATATCCTTTGCTGAACACAGTATAAACATAAATCAACATGGTGTGTGCTACCCCATACAATCTAAAAGTTTCACTAATTCAGTAAATTTAGCTCATCCTATATATCGCTCTAGAACTAGAACTTGATTATAGATTTTATTTTTAAATAGGGTTACGGTATGTAATGTGGGTCTAGTCCTTTCATTCGGCCTATCACGCAAATAAATAATTAATTAAGGAATATTACACAAAAAATAAGGAAAATATTGATCACTGATGATTGATAAATGTGTACCACACACAAATCAATTTATATCACAACATTTCAATACATTTTCAGCTCTCGTAAGTAATAAAACTGGTTGAGAATATCACTCTGTTCGGAGTTTTTAGCCGCCATGACTTCTAAGGTTAAGATGGGAAGGTTGCACTGACGATCATCAAATGGCCTGATTATGGCATTTATTGAATGGAATTACCTGATAATACACACTAGACGTAAAACTCACAGTTGCTGTTTGAATATTTTATGTTTATTTTAATTGTTTAACAACGTTTTCACAAGTAAATCATGGACCCAACTTTAGGGACACATTTCTTTTCTATGTTCCTAATTTTGGCCCATGAAATTCATTTGACAGCATATAGCAATAAGAGTAACGTCAACAATGTGGTTTGCATTTGGATGATAAGGAACGAACAGGAAGGGAGATTTTTTCTGCCAAATCTGTATAATGAACATCACAATGTTTTGATTTAGATATTCTGCGGTCGAAAGACGATAAGCGAAATTTTTAATTTTTAATTTTTAACTTGAGTGATTTAATGTAGTTTTCGTAAAATTTTCTCTAAGAAATGTTTTGAGGAATGAAGAGTATTAAGTTAACAGTGATAGTGATAAAAAAAAATACATAAGAAAACGTTACCAAGAGCGTTTTTTTTTGAGAATCAAACAGGATAGGACGAAGTTGCATCCATAAATAGACCCAATTTGGGGACAATAGACCGATATTACATACATTTCCCTGGTGAGTTTTTGTCTTAAAAAAAGTAAGTTTTTCAACTTTTTGCGGTTCCTGATAGCAAACGACATGATAAGCATATCTAAGCATACCATTTAGCAGTAGAATATCGTTTGCAGGTAAATTAATTGATGAGTTATGATTAAAAACGTAATCTATGGCTGCATATTAGACCGAGGTTAGGGACGTATACCCTACCTAAAAAAAATTAAACGTGACTCCTGCAGCTTGGTTATATCGGTGCTAACTTCAACTAACTCTGCGAAATTTATCTGATTTTTTTAATCTTTTCGCGGATTTTCGAGTTGCAAATCTTCTCGACTCCCTAGACATAAGTGACAACGCACGATACAGTTGCCACATAACATACAAATTCATGCTTTGGATATGAGAGTTAGCAAGAACTTGTGTAAGGGCACCAAATCCAGGACGAAGAAAAGTAGTTAGTACCGCTTTAATGCTACTTTCCTTCAAAAATTCCGCATTGTTTACAACGCAACATATGCTTGACGCATACCCTTAAATGTTGTAGTGCTCAAAGCCATATTGATCACACCGGACATGTTCCGGATGCCCCTGATATGAGCCAAAACTCATCATCCAATATCTCAAATCCCCTGTGATCAATTGCTGATATAATATAATATTATGGATTGTCTGAGTCCTTTCCGAAGTAACCCCGGGGAACCAAAATGCATCATGCAACACATCAAACCACATCATTCTACACTCACACCCTCATTGTTATCATTCATACATTTTCCGACATGTTTTCGTTCTATTCCAACAGATGCGATTTTTTAAAATTTTGAATTAGTATCAGGTATTACGTCAGGTTTTTGTTTTATAATTTAAATATTGAAAGTATGGATAAGCTACCGAAACGATTTTTGTTGCTTTTAAAAACTAAATTTATATGAATCCATAAATTTTTAACAAATTCCTAGCCAAAATGACCTAATCATGAGTTGAAGATTCAAATCGCCTTCTATCGAATCCTCAACCAAACTCCTTTTCAAGAAAATTTAGCGATGAACTGCTCTAGGTAGAACGAAAACTCTTTGTCACTCATAAAGGCTTTAGTTCCGCTCAATCAAAGCATCTTCTTGTGTTCCTGTAAAGTGTAGTTGAAAACGCCGAATAAAAAGCTGCAAATTTATTGATCACCGTGAAGATACACGTCAAGCCTTTGCGGCGCTTCTGACAGACGTTACTTTCCTTTCATCGATGACGGTGTGGTTCAAGATGCACATCAAGATCTTCGTCGTACGTATCGCATCACAGCATCCTGAACGACGGGATTCGGGAGCATCTTCTTGGTCAACGGCGGGGCACATCTTGATAGCGCGCGGTCAAATGGACATGCAATCTCGATCGCAAACCAACCCTTTTTGATGCGATGCTACTGAGTCGACTGATTGATCTTTATCAGTAAGCTTCAATCTTGATCGACTGCCAGAGGGTCCATCCGAATTCGACGCCGATAAAGGTAAACAATTTTAGGGGCCTGTTGCGATGCGTTCAACGTTTTGTTTGAAAAACCTGCCAGCAAAATTAACAAAAAAATTGGCGGAAAATCATGTTTATTTCATCGAGGATGTCTTAGCTTGGAGCTTGCACGGAAAGATTTAAGATCATTTTTCGATACAATTTCAGTTACAGGTCTTGAAAGATGCTTTAGTCAAAAATAATCAGTAGATTAAAATAATTTTCAGTTTAAAAGTGAGTAAATGTGCGAGTGAATATTTTTTTTTTATGTAGAGATTTTTCTCCTGAAGTGATTCAAACCACACCTAAACAAATTTGTAAGAGTGGTCAGATCTCATAATAGCTTGATTAACTTTAGTTTTGAATAGATTTGATTAACTTGGGTTTTACTTCATAAATCGATTAAAATTTGACACGATTTCATTACTGTTGACGCATAAGTTTCAGTGAAGGTACACTTTGCCAATCCACAGCTAACAAAAAGTGCGATTCACAATTTCGGATGAAGTAGCGTAAAAACCCAACCTGATAAATTATGTATTGATTTCCGCTGATCGATATAGCGAGAGATCGTTATCGCCGAGCGATTCTTCCTTTTCCCCTCTGCAGACGAGCAACTGGGCTATACATACTGAGGAGGACTGTGACTGCAGCAGCTTCTTTCTACATCTTCTTAATGGCAACACACGAAATGCGTATCGGATTTGGATCGGGCTGTCGAGGACACGGCATTGGCGCATTCTGGAAGTGGCCTCTTTTATGATTTTCCGCTTGACTTTTGTCAAACTGATGCCGTCGTCGTTTTCGCTGCTGGTTGCATGAACGACAGGTATGGAATATGGAAGGAACAGATTTCAGAGTGGGAGATTTATGGCGAACACATAAAAAATGTATCCGTCTGGGAGAACGACCACGAAAGGGTAACAATGTTTGTCGTAAATTGGATAAAATGATGAAAAAAGTCAATCGGATGATTTTTCTTGCTCCAACTTTACTCCCCGTTCTCCAGAGATCCTGAATTTGATGCTTTCAAACATCAACCGATAGTGATATAAATTACGGCTCAACAAACTTTGAACGTCTTGACCTCCAGTGTCCTTCAGACACGTAAATAGCTCACAAACCTATATGCTGATTCAAATATATTTCAATATGTTCATAAATCACAGACACGGAAGCGAAACTCTAGCTGTGAAATAATTTGTATTACAATGTTAAGCTTTCGAAAGTTACAACTTACGAGCAAGCATAGCTGGTATAGTAGCTATAAAGTCATAAACATTACTTATCGGTGTCAATCGCAAATTGCTGCTCACTTGCAGAGTGTATTCGCCCTGACTGCTCCTACTCGTACCGAAGCAGATTATCATAAACTGTAATTAATTCTATACTTTATTGTCTCCATACCACGATTAGTGTCCGTCTAGTTCACGGGCGGCTTTATAGTTTGTATGGAAGGGATTCCTAAAACTGTCACCTGTTTAGCATTTTCCGGAAAGCGGAATCCCACTCTAACATTGAACTGTATGTAACTACATATGTACAAACCCTACACGACTTGTCACATCTATAAATTTACACTCTCCACTTCGGGCGTCGGCGTTTGCACTTGGGCCACCATGTCACGGAGCAGTCAGGTTTGCACATTCCAACAGCACAGCTGGGCCAGTGCAATTAGGTTTCCTTTTGCGAACTAGGGTAATTGTGGCCCACTTCCGCACATGGTGTCGACCCATGGAAAGAATTTGTCCATATCGAAGTACAATCGATGCGCAAACTAATGGAGTAGAGGTTCAAACTATGGCTTATCATTCAAAGTTAAAAACTGCCACAGAGGAAGGTCACGATAGTGTCCCCCGAGTTATAAAAAGTACATTTTTTTCAAGATTAAAATCAAGATCAAAAACAGATCCGCAGCTAGGAGGGGCTCTAAAGCAGCGTCTGTTTTTATCATTTACCATCACACGCAAGGAGTAGAGCTTCAACCCAGTGTAGATGAATTGCGTTCGTTTTGAATACACGGAAACAAATCCGATTCCATTTTCATGAATAAAACATCATGAAATGAAAAAACTTGCCATGCCATGAAATCGTAACAATTCATTTCGTCATGTAAATTCATGATTTCATAATGCAGTGGAATCAAGACCGCTTCAGGCGTTCATAAACCGCACTACATAGGTATCTCTTGTACGCCTTTTGTCTTCCATCTTATACAAGCACTGATAGTCTTGTGGTCAAACTATGGGATTAATGATCTCAAGGTTCGAATCCAGTCTGATGATTTTGGAAATGTTTGCTGCGTTACGCAAAAGTTGCTCATGATATCATGAATATTATTCATGGTGTATTTTCATAACATGAAAATACGCTGTGTTCATGAAATCATGAGCCATTTTTTTCATTTCGGAGGTCGGATTTTTTCCCGTGTATGTTCACTGTGAAGAGTACAAGCGAAGCGGCGCTGGTGGTGAAGTGGTAAGCGTGATTGCCTCTCACCCCAGCAGGCCTGGGTTCAATCCCAGTCGGTGCCGCCGGGATGTTCTGAGGCATAACATCTCTAAGCACGCCTTCCTTCGGAAGGGAAGTAAAGCGGTTGGTCCCCGGTTCATGAGCTGATGAGTCGATAGGTGGTAGGGTCCAGATGTGTGGGAGCTGCCTCCCTGGCGTCGGTAGCATTGGTGCTCAGCACGGAAAACAAGATCGATGGAAAACAAACCAGGGAAAAAAAGTAGGGTTAACTATCCCATTTCCGGCCTACTAAGCACAACACGCACTTTCTTAATCTAGCGAAGTTTAGCACCAAACGGAATGTTACTATTACTGATGGCTTTCGAATTTATTTACCTTTCCTTACGTACCGTAAAATTTGATAAAGAGAAACCAATCGTTGAGATATTGTCAAAAGTTAAACTCGGCCTAACGCATTGAAACGCCAATGAGTTTATTTCGGCCTATCGGATGAAGATAAAAATTGATTCGGTCGGAGCGCTTCTTTTGTTTTTGTGAATTATGGGTGAAAACATTCATATCACGCGTTCTCATTGACTTCGTTCGGAAGCTTATTAACTAAAGCATCCTACCAAACGCATAATTGACTTGTTATCTCTGAAATCATGGATTTATTGGAAGTTTTCTGGTCGATAGGCCCAAAATGGGCGATTAGGCCGAAGTAGTTCTCTACCCTAAAAGCGAAACGAATAAATGGGTTCATTATACATCAACGAATACGCGTTTGATTATCCAACCCAAAATTGTCAAAATCAGAAGCGATCCTCAAAAGCAAAATAATCAAAATAATTTTGGGCAAAATGATTATTTTCCATATTGTAGATTCCAGTGCCTAAAACCTCGATATTATATTCAGTTCAGTATGAGGCAATAATTTCCCATCAAACTGTTATAAAAACCAACACGACACGTTCTACAGCGCTGTATTTGTGAATTATGAAAATAATCATTTTGCATTTGAATATTGATATTAACAACAACACAAGCGATAATAAACATCCAGCCACGAATGAACAAAAACAAATGTTGACTTCGATACTCAGAGGCAGTGATGCCACATTTTTTCGAAGTTCAATCTGTACACTGGAGTCGCTTTTTACGCGGGTGATACGTCCCGCGTAAAAAAAAACCGCGTTAAAAAACCGCGTAAATTCCGGAATCCGCGTAAATTCCAAAAGCCGCGTAAAAAAAACTGCGTAAAAAAACCACGTTAAAAGCGACTCTAGTGTATAACGATAAATCCGCTATAAAAAAAAACCAAAATCCGCGTAAAAAAAAAAACAAGGAAATTCCGAAATCCGCGTAAAAAACCGTGTAAATTCCGAAATACGCGTAAAAAAACCGCGTAAAAAGAAACCGTGTAAAAAAATCCGCGTAAAAAGCGACTCTAGTTTATTTTCATCGCAAAAAATCTTTTAAATCTGTATCTGGCTGGCAAAAATCTGTATAACTTCTGCATTATGGTTTCAGTGCGGATTTACGTAAATCTCCATTGAGCAAATTCATAGTTCAGAAGGAGTTTGGAGTACAATCTTGATTTGTTAAGTGTTTTGTAACTCTTCTACTGTCTGAAAATACAAAACATTCAGTACCAAATGTAAGAAACAAATCTGTTTCCGACTGAACATTTCATTAATGAAGTAACTATCGCAATTCCCTAGAATTTGATTTTTTTTTTTGTCTGAGATTACGCGAACCTTTATCTGGACATTGTACATAACACAGAACTTTTACAGGAAGTTTAGTCTTATTGCATGCAATATTCATTATTTCTGTAATTACGCTTTTCAAATATAAAAATATCCAGTTGATTATTCGACTCACAAACTGTAATCAACCACTTTGTGGCTTTTCTAAAATGGCTTGTTTACCGAGTTGACAAAAAATATATTTAATTAACCTTCGTTTCTGTCACCATGTAACATGGTTAATTAAACAAATAGAAAGGAAAACTAATATCCCTTCCAACGAGATATCAGAACATCTGGACATCAGAAGTCCATTCGAAATATTTCAAGTCCATTCAAAGCTAAAACAATAATAATTTATTTAGTGAAAAATACGATTTGGGTTTGATGCTCAGATTGAATTCAACCTGCTCAAAAGTAAGAAACAATTATTTATCGGAATTAATAAATTAAAAAAAAAACAATACAAATTCTGAAAAATCTGTATATTTTTCAAAAATCTGTAATCTGTATACACAGATATCTGTATCAAAAAATTAAAAAAAAATCTGTGTGATTACAGATAAATCTGTATATGTGGCATCACTGCTCAGAGGTTTTCTTGATCAAGAGAATGTGCTTATGGCAAAATTCAAATTCATGCAGGTAGTTCTGTTAAAGTTGTCTTCAGGTTGTTCTATCTATTAAAGTTGTCTTCATTTTCAGCTAAGTTGAGTGTAGAAGGAATGATTTTTATCAGCACTGCTCTAAAGGCTCGAATGTTACTTAAAATATGGATTATTTAAAAATCCATTATTTACAGTATTATGCCTTTTAAGTGTTTGTGACAATTACAGCAATACAGTGGTGCTCATGCCCATTTTCAGAATCTGTATATTTGTTCGATGGTCATATGTTTAGTTGAATTTGGGTATTTCCAAATCATTTCAGCCATAAATCCGTAACGTTTAACAGCGTATGAAAAATTCATGTAAAATTCTCCGATATATAACAAACACGTTATTAACGCTAGATTTGACGTAATTTTACCCGTTAGTTCATTTAAATTTAAGCGTTATATTACATAAATATGCAATATTGTATAAAAACATGTAAAAAATTTCGATGTTTATGCCAACTATAGCTCAAATGGGAGGAGATTATAAGCGACAGTAAAAGCTCAGAACTTTTTGGAGGAAAGGTTGGAGACTTTAAAAGATTGAGGAAATTGATGTTTGACAATATTTCACTAGCTATCAAAAATATCCATTTGCATTGTCCATATGGCGCATTTTTTTTAAAGAAATCTTTATATCCATTGGTCAAAATTAGAGCCATTTTCCCCATCATTAATTTAAAGATATGGTTTTAAACTACTAAGCCATGACATTTCGCTAGAACCTCAAAATATTGAGAGAGTGACGGTCTGTTAAAGCCAATGTTCAATTTTTAAGTTATGATTATCTTCTTTATAATTGAAACTAGCCAACATTATCTTCTGGGTAGGGAATGGTGTAGATACTTGATCCGTGGGGAGACATGGTTATTTCAGGTTATGATTATGCGTTATATATATATATATATATATATATATATATATATATATATATATATATGATTCTGCGTTATATATATATACCTATAACTATTCGTTGTTTTCACTGTTTGAAGACAATTTTAGGCCCGTGTAAAATTGTGTTTTTAGGACTGTTGATGTCAGAAATGCTTTCTGTTTTTAGTACGTATACAGTTTTCTAAAAAAAAAACAAAAATGTGCAAGAGCACTCAATTTGCCTCGATATTTATTAAATATTTAGCAATGAGCAAAAAAAAAAGAATATGTCAAGACTCAGATCATTATTATTATATTAAAGCATAACTCGGACGCAGCATTTGTGGGTTGATCAGATTAATCGTAATGAATATCGATGAAGGCTCAATATTTTGATTCAATGATTATGATCATTGCACTAAGTCCACCTTAATGATCTTCACTAAGAATCAATTTTAGATTTGAATAACTCAAAACGTGTCCGTGTCGCCACCTTTCCTACATTCAGCGATCATCATCTCATAAAGATGTTAATGTGTCCTCACAACGGTCGCTAAACGAATTATTCCGCCCGCATACCCACACCCAGCTGCGAACGGGGGTTGGTCAATGGTCATCTGGTCGGAGCTGGTCGCATCGATTTTATGGCCTGTAATCCACAGTGAATAACGAGCGATCGATAGCCGCCAAACTTTCGTCAGTCGGCAGTGGAAAATCCTAAAATCTATGACGGGTATCAAACTTATTCGCGGTCAGCTCATCCGGACCGCACGGTGCGTGAAATTGACCGCCCGGAAGGAGGACATTTGTCATGGGATTTATATGTGAATTTATCACCTGCGAGATGTGAACTGCCTGCAGTTGAATTAGAAATCAATTAGCAATACTGCGTAAATTGATGACGCGAACTCGATCGCAATTTTGCCCGCACTGTAAGCGTGTACGACAATGTTTACAGAAACAATAATCTGCAACTGAAGAATGAATCATTTCGGCAGTTCTAGACAGTTCATTTATTTCTTGCATTAAACATTTTTTAGACAGTTTATTCACTACATTTATATCACGGAAATAAGTAAGTCTGGCTTGAAACAGTCAATCATAAAGTTGATTAACATACTCAATGTATTGCTGCTTGCAGTCGATATTATGTGAAAAAAACGACCTTTTCCCTGAGCAAATCCAGGAAAAATAGTGAATTAAACTGTCAAGTATGCGCGATTTGTCAGTTGGCGCGGAAATGCTCTCTTTGTTTTCCGTCGATTTGTTTTCGACTGAGAACCAATGCTACCATTCAAGGATGGATCGCTCTTTTTTTCATTGCTTTTGTTTTCATATAGAATACTAACGTTGAATCCAATTGAATTTTTAGTTAACCCATCTTAATAAAAATAGTTATTAATCTCCCTATTAAAAATCAAAATTCCCGCACCGCAGTGCCACACTATGTGTTTTCACTGAAGGTGTACTTAAGAGCGCTCTTGAGTGCACCTGCAGTGAAAACACAGAGTGTGGCTTTACGGCGCAGAAACTTTACATTTTGATAGGAAGATTAATAGCATCAAACCATTTATTTTACGATGGGTTTACTGAAAATTCAACTAGATTTTACGTTAGCATTCTATAATTAAAAGTAATGAAAAAGTCCCAAAAGAGATATCCATCACTGGCTACCGACCCTAAGGAAACAACTCCCACACCTGGACGCTACCTATCGACTCTTCAACTCATGGACCGGGGACCAACAACAACAATCGAATGGTTTACTTAGTTTTAACCATAACAAGTTGGTTTTAATCTAATTTTAGATTATTTTGAATGATCAACAAATTCATAGAAAAAGATCAATGTGGATTTTAAGTAAAAATCAACTAAATTATGATTAGGGCATCAAATCTAAAAAAAATTGTGAAAATCAATAACTATTCCACAAAAGAGCATTTGGGTCAAAATGGTGGCAAAAACTAACAACAACAAAAAACAAAACAAAAACAAATATTATGTTTGTTATGTTGCAAATATTATTTCAAATTGCAAACAATAATGGCATTTATTCACAGGCTTCGTTTAATATTGCTATAGAAGAGATTGATTTCCATTTTTCGGATTAAATTTAAAGAATATGTTCCAGCGCTGCTGTCAAACCAACAAGGTTTCAAAATATCGCAAACAAAAATACTTTAAGTTTACCAACACAGCAAAAAATTCTGAATTTTACTGTTTAGTACGCAAACATTCAAGCATGTAAACTGTCTTTTCACGCAAACGAGCAGCTTTCAAGAAATGTTGCAACCAAAGGTGGATAGTTGCATACAATATATGGAATATTGCATGACATGTCTAATAAATTTACTCGATCTATAATGCACACTTGCATCATAAATGATGCTCCTTTAATGTGCATCATAGTAAGAGATATCAACGAGATTCGAAAACAAAAACGAAAATCATCGAAATTTACAACCGGATAGTTGTCCAAGAAAAGAAAACTGAGGAGGTTGATGTTGAGGATTCACTGTGTGACAAATGTGGAGTCAGCTTTGGCCAGTCTATATAAGGAATAAATTGGAATAAATGCACAGAGTGTAACACGTGGTTCCATTTTTGCACGGGTGCAAATTGCCCATCTTGCTAATCTGTATCATAAACATAAAAATATCGTTCAATACACAGCACTCCCGTTGGGATGTAAGTTTCTGTAATAAAAGACTTTTAATTTTGACGTAGAACTACGTCTTTGTCGACTATACTGGGGTGCAAATCAAAAAAATATGTGTAGTGAAATAGTGTTAGGTTTTGAACGCTTGTAACTTTGTCATTTATAAATTAAATTAAAATACAAATACACCAATCGATAGGATATTACATAACAAATCTGATGAAATAAACATTTTGTTTTCAATTTTCCATAAAAAAAACTTTTGAAAAATGTACAAATGATAATTTTATCTCTGTTTTCATGAAATAAACATTTTTCCCAAACCCAGTCGTCATAATCGAGTACCACTTGGTTGCACATCGTTCTGCTTGAATTTGAAAAGAAACAAAACAGCGCTGCTATGACAGCGCCTCTGCTCATCACCCCCGTAGTTGTCCCTGACGAAAACAGAATATCGGCTGATGAGGTGATAGCAGCGATTAAATCAACCAAGAACAGGAAGGCCGTGTCGATGGAGTGGTAAACCTCGAGTTGAAAAACTTGAGTGTTGACTTCTTCGAGCACGTTGCAGCGGTCTTCAATAAGTGTTTGTTGCTTGGCTACTTCCCTGCATGTTGGAAGTTAGCCAAAGTCATTCCAAACCGCAAGCCTACCAAAGACCCTATCAGTGCCAAAAGCTATCGCCCCATCAGCCTCTTGTCTTCCATCTCAAAGCTATTCGAAAAGTTGATACTCAGTCGTCTGCTCGTGTTTTCAAATGATAATAACATCTTTCTCAAAGAGAAATTCGGGTTTAGGAAAGGCCACTCTACCATCCACCAACTCGCACGAGTTACTAACATCATCAAGCGGAATAAGTCCGTTTCTAATACATCTTCCATGGCATTGTTAGACGTCAAGACGGCGTTAGACAATCACCCCTATTCTGTAATTCGTTTCGAACAAAATTCTCTTACAAAAAAATATTTTTTTGTATGAGAATTTCGTTCGAAACGAAATACAGAATAGGGGTGAATATCTGTCATGATGGCCTAGTGTACAAGCTGCATCGATACAACTGCCAGATCTTCCTACTACTTGTCGGGCAGTTCATTCCAGGTTTTCATAAACAATTCACCTTCTGATACGTTCAACGTTGATGCTGGGGTTCCTCAGGGTAGCCTCCTATCCTCTTCAACATCTTCACGTCAGATGTTTCTCCCCTTCCGGGTGGTGGAATTTTATCAATGTTTGCGGATGACACTACCATCATCTATAAGGGTCGAGTGATCCGCGCTCTGACGAGAAAACTCCAATCAGGCCTGGATGTTCTGTCCGACTATTTCAAAAGCTGGAAGATTTGTATCAATGCACCTAAAACACAGACCACACTATTTCCGCACTCCAATTCACCTCGGCTTGTCCCACCTGGTAACTTAAAAGTCCACGTTGATAATACTCCCATAGAGTGGTCAAATGAAGTCATCTACCTTGGCCTCTCCCTTGATAGCAAGTTGCTGTTCCGTTACCATGTGGACATATCATCCACCAAGTGCAACATCTTGATTAGGTCGCTCTATGCACTTATCAACAGAAAGTCCACCCTTTCCATTAAAAACAAGCTTGCCGTCCACAAGCAAATCATCCACCCCGCCATTAAGTACGGAACGCCAATATGGGAGAGCTGTGCTAAGTGCCATCACCTCAAACTCCAAAGGATCCAGAACAAGATCCTTAGGATGATTCTCAAGAGTCCCCCGCGGACTCGAAATTCTGAGATCCACCGGCTGGTCTCCAGACACTGGAGGAGCGGAATAGGCTCATCCTCGAGTGGTTCAGAGATGACTGTCTGATGTCAAATCACGAGATCATACGCAATATTGCTAATTAGGTTAAGTTATTAGTAGCTAGGTAGGTATCAAAATATTTTTAAATTCAAGCAAAACAACCCCCAAAGGTCAAGCGAATTTTGCGTGCACACTAGCACCCTCTATCATCCACATTCTCAAGCATTGATGTGCAACCAGAGCATCCCTCGTTCATGTATTGTTTTCACCAGTTGCTTTTCCCTCGTTCAGTCAACACGTCAGCTGCGTTGAACAAAAACTAAGAGGAAGAGGAGACAACTGGCTTCTTACTCTTTTATCTCTCTCTCTATCTTACGCACTTCAAATCGGCCTATCACGAGCAGTGATGTCGGTTCTACCCAGGGGGTTGGCAACCCTATATCAATCCTATACGTTTGACAGTAGACAACATCACGGGCCTTATTTAAATACGGTCCGCCTGACGTATACATGGTGGAAAGGGACGGAAAATCGTGTTATAAGCAGAAAGACAAAGGCAGATGATAGCATCCAAAACATGGCCGCCAGCCAGGCCCCTGGTTCTACCCAATTTTACGTAGATCTATAGAAAAGATTGAAATTTGCAGATAAACGAATCCGTAGGATTTTTATTTTTTTTATTTACATTGTTTGTTTAGTGTGATTTTTCTTATGCTGGGAAAAGATTTTAAACGTGGTAATGAATCACTAATGCGTGCCCTTTCAACCACCGCTCATCACTTTAATGTGTACACAGCAAACAAATATAATATTTATCAATCAAAATAGCCTTGTAATCATTTCACAACAAGTGGAATGACCCATGTGCAGCTGTTTGGATTTAATTTCATCAACTCTGGATTTGTCCGATTAGTAAGTGGTATGTGTCTCCAGTGGGATGCCTTTGCCCTCTTATGATTTTCAAGAGCTGATATCTACTAAATTGACCTGAAAAAGAACTGAAATCACTGCCAAGTTCGAAATTAGGTGGCTTGCTTAACGTTTCAGTGGCGCCACCAAGACAAAAGCGAGCACATTCCCTCCTAAAGCCTTATTTGCGAAGTATGTGATTGTGAGTGTTATGTCTGTTTGTCTTGGCTTGAAGCATGTTTGCTGACGATTCATCATAGTCTTGCTTATTTGTCATCTGGGATGGAACTTCTTCTTATTCTAAAAATTAATCTGTAAAACAGAAATAATTAAATAAAAGAAGCATAATATATATTATGTGGAGGTAAGTGACATAAGGGTGGTACTTATTAATTGGAAGCAAGTCTGCTAAATATATTAATTTTCTATCTCTAATGGTTCTCGATTTATACTAGTTTTACAAAAGTTATTTACTTAATGCATGACAAAGTTGCAGAACTATTTATTTTAAGCATCTTTGCCTAAGTTAGAAATTTTCTACCTCTAACGGTTCACGTTTTATGCTGGTTTTTATAAGTAACTAAGGGTGACCCCTGAAAAACAGAATTTTTATAATGTACTTTGCATTGATTTCTCGCAAATGATTTGTTATAAGACTTTTTATGAATAGATAGTTTTATTAAATTATATAAACTTTTCTGAAGCATAAAATCTCTGATCACGTCTTCCTTCGAAAGGGGAGTAGAGCCGTTGGTCCCCGGTTCATGAGTTGATGGGTCGATAGGTAGGGTACAGGTATCGGTAGCATTGGTACTTGGATTTCGATTTAAATTAATTAGGAGAAAAACATTAACGGGTTGCGGTTGGGATTGTACTCATGACCTTCTACTTGGAAAGCGAAAACGGTAACCACTTTTCTACTAAGTTTGCCTTGTTGTTAGGCTCAACCAGTATAGTGGAATAATTAATCTTATACGTCGTTTATAAAGCATTTACTAAGCATGGAATGAAAACATGAACGCAAAGTGGTATAAAAGCTATTATGCTGACTGTATTCACCTTTATTCAGTGGTGTTGTAATGCCACTGTGTACAATAAAACAATAATACGAACTCATGGAACGGTTCATGTAATTCCAGTCCTAATACTGGAATCTAAAAAAAACGGCATACGATTAGAATCTTTGCAAAGTAAACATTGCAGTAGATTTTTTTTTCTTCAATCCTAATACAATCTTTTCCGGAACCCCTTATATTATGGGATAATCAAAGATTAATCAATATACTATTATTATTGTTAGAAATATTTAGTTGGACTAACAATTTTGCTTTTAATTTTTATTATGATTAATGATTTATTTAATTATTTCAATAATTTATTCAGAACAATCATATAAGATGTATTTTATTGGGAGCAATATTCATCCTAAAAACCACACCAAAGACAAATATTTGCGGTTGATTTTCTTAAAAAGCATTCTTTATATGACTGATTTGGTTGTAAAGTAGTTTACTCAACATAATAATATGAATTTGTGTAACTTGAGCACTTATATGACTGTGCAATAGTTTCTAGCTGACTGTTCCCACCCATGATATATTAACAGTTTTTCACTATACACAATTTCGGACAATATTCATACATCTTACCTATCGCAAACCGCGTTCAAAGTAAAGGAATGTCATGCATGTACTAAGTATGTGAAGAAAAGAAATCATTAAATATCGCAGTCGCAATTTTTAACTGATAATCCAATTGATTCTACCAATCATCACATAGAACGAATAAACCTTCTGTTATTGCTATGTTATCTAATGAACCCAATAAACGGTACATGCCAATTTATTTCAGTGTATTGATTCAAGAAAAAAATAAATTTGATCAATTTAAGCTACATAGAAAAAATCGTTTGGGGACCTAAGTAACACAAATTCATAGAATTATGTTGAGTAAACTGCTATACAACCAAATTCAGTGATACAAATGTTGTATAAGCTGTTATAGAACATGTGCGTTGCTTGGGAGGCATCCCTTAGCTCAGTCGGTATAGGCACAGCTACAAAGAAAGACCATGCTGGAGGTGGCTGGGCTCGATTCCCGGTCCGGTCTAGGAATTTTCCGGGTTGGAAAATTTCTCGACTTCCCTGAGCATGTAGTACACTGAAAATGTATTTTCGTTATTTCTCTGAAAACCGTTTCGTAAAAATGAATATCATACATAAAACACATCTTTCATAAATGGTACGAAATATTCGTTTTTCCTGTCATCTAGCGCAATGCTGATATTACGCCTTATTCGTATAATACACAAATTCAACTTCGTACACACAAACCAACAACTGCACTTCTTGTCTCCTAAAGTGCTGATTGTGTGTTGGAGATGGAATACTTTTTTCTTGAAATATTATCGGTTTGACCAATACATGCAAGCTACCACAATAAATCAAATTACAAGCAGCAGAAAAAGCAAACGAACATTTTTCGTTCTCCACAACCAACACTTGTGGCCCGCTGGTTGGGTGTAGTGATAGTGAGTGTGACAGTTTTAACGAAACTAGCTTCATACAATGTACAAATCAATTTCGTTGCAGAAAACAACGAATAAATTCGTAGAACAAACGAGCGATTTCGTTGTATAAACGAAATTTTATTTTCAGTGTATGATTGTACTTGCCACACAATTATACTAATGCAAAAATTGTACAGGCATCGCAAGCTCTCAATTAATCACTGTGGAAGTGCATCTAGAACACTAAGTTGAGAGCACACAATAAGCTAATATGCGATAAGCAATAAGTTTTAAAAGCGAAGAAGAAGAAGAAGAAGAAGAAGAAGAAGAAGAAGAAGAAGAAGAAGAAGAAGAAGAAGAAGAAGAAGAAGAAGAAGAAGAAGAAGAAGAAGAAGATGAGGATGATGATGAACATATCCTTATAGTAGCACTTTTATTTTGCATTTCAAGACAGTGAAACCCCTTCTGAGCGGTAAAACCTTTTAATTTGAAAACCGGTAATTTATCGGTATCACGTTTTCATTACCGAATTAACGGTTTTTTAAAAACTGCCCGGTAATGAAACCCCTAACTGTGACTGAAAGTGTGTATCCGTTTTATTACATGAACAGCACTTATTATTAGTATTATTTTATTAATTTTTATTATAACAATCAGCGATTGGGCTTAGTCCAAATTTATAAAATATTAACAAAACTCTAAAATAATTATTTTTTAAACATGTTTGGATTACTGCATTCTTTGAGGTTTGAAGTATCTCTTGTAATATTCTTAGAATACAATGCCAAAAGCGCTCTTGTTTGTCTGAAAATTTTGTCCACAAAAAACAAAACAGTTAGTGATAGGTATTAGGGTGATTCAAAATATCAATTTTGCTACACCCCACTCAATCGATTCCAAACCATTATCTCAATATTTGAGCTCATTTGGTTGCGAAGTTTTTATGAGAACTAATATGGGAAAAGTGAACTATTCGAGCTCATCGGTCAAGCCCTTCGGCATAAAAATTTACGGAAAAGTTTGCTATCTGCAATTATGTGAAATTTTTCCAGCAGCACCTTTGCTTCATACCACTTTTTAATTTAACGTCAAGATAAGTAGGTATTAATATATTAGGAAAATATTGTTCTTTTGATATGCTGAAATATCACCTTTGTTTAATCTAGTCAATATCCACCGATCTGATCTATCGTAAGCGGTTAAATTGATTATTTATGGTTACAATATAGATTAATTAGATATATCACCTTAGTGCTTCGAAGTTAACACGTCTACCCTTCCACGAAGCAGCCCATTACAAAGCCATAAAGCCACCTCATTGCATACAATTAATCCAAGTGGCGTCCCATTTCACCTTTGTTTCCATTTTAGTCATCTTATTATCGTTAATCGCTTTCATTTCATGAATCATACATGGCAAGCGAACATCCTGCTGCAGTTAAAATTGATTCAAGCTGGAACAATAGCGGTCCACAAACTCGCCGGTTGAATGCGGTTGAACACCAAATTGGACTGCATCATCATAAACTCATCGAATGATGGTTTCGTTCTTCAAGCAACACCTGAATATTGAACAGCCCCATAGGGGGAAGTTGAGGTGTGGCAGGATGATCCCTTGTGACGTGCAAAAATGTCCTTCCTTCTCTGCCAACTTTACTTTCTTTCACACCAAAAACACCATCGAAAAGTCGTGAAACAATGCCTTGCAGGTCCTTTGAATGCGAGATCAATCACATCCACCATGGTGGTCGCCAAAAAGTCATAATTTAATTATTTTGTTTCGATTTTCAATTTTGGCTATACAAACGGAAAAACGTCAATCAAGTTCGGAGGACTGACGTTGTACCTTGAACGCACTGAAACTTCTTAATGCCACCAAGCGGTCAGTGATTGGAGTGAATCGACATTTCATATGCACTTTGCTGGTCATGATGTTTGTTTTTGGACAATGCAAGTACCGCTAAGAGTAGACGCCAGTCAGTTGGTTACTGGAGATTACGTTGAATGCATTATATTTGATTATTTTCATCGCGTTTCATCAATTGATGATAATTAATTCAGAGCTATGCGTCCGGCATTGTGTTCTCCGTTTGACAGTTGCATATGTCAATAGACTTCTCTGACGTTTATCGTACACACATAACGCAAAAAATGTGACTAAGTCTAAGTGTATACATATACGCACATATACTTTAGAGAGTGCGTAACACTTGTGCATTCAATATCATGTCCGTGTCCTTGTTTTACTTTGTTTAGTGCATGTCGTAGTACTTCCTTACTATGGAAAAGTATTAAGGTATTGACCCCTAAAATATGGGTCACTTCCATTTGATTAACACGCATAACTGACTGATTCATAATTGCTTTTAGCTGACCCATAATTGTCGGGTCAGCGTACTTGCTCTTCTCACAAGAAGCCTCATTAAATTGTAATGTTCCGCATCATTCGAAGAGTTCAGATACCTGTTCAAATACGCGATCTGTCATCAATCAAAATAGGTCCTTAGTGACAAAAACAAGCTATTATGTTTATATTTGACCATGCATCAGAACAATGGTCCGAACCATTTCTACACATAAAAAAGTTCTGAATTTTAACTGTAGCGTAAAATCTCCTTTCGTTTAACGTTGAACTATAGTTGGCGTAAACAACGAAATTTCTTATAAGCTTGTATACAATATTGCAGATTTACGCGATATTACGCTTAAATTTACATTAAATATCGTGTAAAATTACGGAAAATCAACGTTAATAACATGTGCGCTATATATAGCAGAATTTTAAATGATTTTTTCATACGGTGTTGTTTCCAATCTCAGTCCCTCGAAGACTCTCAAAACTGAGGCTCAACCGTCAATAAGAGCAGGACCAGTCTTTGACGTGGTAGATTTTACACCACCATTAATGCATTTGTAACGCACCACGACATGGGCATTCCTAGTGATCTCATTACTGCTAGTATGATCATTAGATTTTTTTTAATAAAAGGTACTAAGTAATACGGAGACAATTTGATTCATTTCTAAGATTGAGAATGTTGGATGTATTTTAAACTAAATGTCTTTTTTTTTTCCTTGATTTGTTTTTCCGTCGATCTTGTCTTCCGTTCTAAGCACCAATGCTACCGACACCGCTAAGCATCAATGCCAACCACTAAAAACGGCTCCTTGCTCTCCCCTCTAGCCTGAGCAAGCACTACAACTTGTCCCAAACGTTATTTCAATCAGAAGTGACATTTTTGCATTACAGTTTATTGAAAAATTACAAAGATGGCATTTTGAAAGCGGAAAAACTTTTCAGAAACTGCCGTTAAGTTTGCGAACTTTTGCTCCTTTGCTGAATCGAACTTTTTTCACACCGGTTTGTTTGGAAAACTTCCAAGAAAAAAAATTGGGGCAATACATGGTTCTGGAGTTATTCCGGTTTCCGTTGGGGTCACTCTGGGTCAGCATTCGGCTTTACTGTTCTATAATAATCATACACACGGTGAACATAATATTTTCTCACTCAAATTATGTAAATGGACCATTCACAGCTATACCGATGATCCATGATCACATTGGGCATCCTGAAAAATTTCCGGTGCCCCTGGGAATGTGGCAAATTCTCAACAAGAACCAAAACCCGCCAACAAAACTTGGCCAGTAATGGCCTTATTGATAGTCTTCGGTCGAGTTCTATCGTATGCCAGGTTTTGCTTCTTGTCGAGAATTGGCCACTTTCCCGTTGGCACCGGAACATGCCCGGAAGGGCTAGTGTGACCATGGACTGTCAATAAGGCCATTACCGGCTAAGTTTTGTAAAATCATTTTGAACCATTTTTGCATTAGTAAAATTGTGTGGCAAGTACAATCATACTCTATGCCCGCGGAAGTCGAGAAATATTCCAACCCGAAAAATTCCTAGACCGAACCGGGAATCGAACCCAACCAACAGCATGGTCGTGCTTTGTAGCTGCGCCTTAACCGACTGAGCTAAGGGGGGTCAATTCAACCTCATGGTATCGAAAATAGAAACAGTAGCTCCCATGCTATAAAACGGCAACAGCTGCCTGATCAATAGTAAATAGCTAGAAAACCGGCTTGAACCAGACCGAACTGCAGCCACCAGGCATCATCTCCGTCGTTTGTCGCGACGCTCACCCTCTGGTCTGATCGCGTTTACACCAAGGAAAAGCACTGCTAGTAATTAGACCAGATGTTGTCACTATACTTGTACGCGACTAGTTGGCAACAAATGTGATCAGTTACGACGTAGTTTAAAACAATGACTGATGAAAACATCACACAGGAGGCAGGTCGCAAGTGGCTCAAAATAAATAAGTATCTCATTTTATAATCGGTGCAACCCTAAGGTCGAAAATGCACAGCACACCAACCAACCATTGCGATGCGGCGAGTGACATGTTTACCGTTCTCACCTGTTCTTGCAGTTAGACGCCAAATGACGATGAGTTTTATTTCTCATCTGCTTACCATGTGCAATTATTTGCTGAATATTATTATTCGAGCATTCAGACCTGCTGGCTAGATATCTCTGGTGCGATGCCGTAGCGTTGTTAGGTTTGGATACTGACTGCATCGTCGCCGGTAGACTATTTTGATGTGCACCTGATGTTTGACTTCCTCCGACGGGACGAGTCTCTTCAAAGTGCCATTAGAACGTTATTTAACATTCAACGTTGGGATGCGATTGGTTTGCCTCCAATTTGTCGCTGAGAAATTTATAATTTATGCCATAAATTATAGCAACACTCACTTATCTATCGAACGCGCGCGCGAAAACAGCTTCGATGCACGATAATTAGTTGTTTACGAGGACAAGTGAGATGATGGATCGTTGGAAAAATCCAGATTCTAAAACGTGACTGGGTCGATAGGGAGGTTTTAATTTTGTAGAGTTGCCGTGTCAACTTTACCATCAGGTACCCAGATTGTTAAGGAAAATTTTTATATTGTTTACACAATTAAATTTTCTATGTAATTTATTATTATTATTTTTTAATACACATCGTTGCAAACATTATCTCTAGGCTGGTAGCAGGTCACTTTTTAGTGGCTAGGTCACTTTTTTCAAGTCAGTCACTAAAAAGTCACTTTTTTTTCGTCAAAAAGTTACTTTAGCTACTTTTTTTTAATTTAGTCACTAAAGTCACTTTTTTACGACCAATGTTGAAAGTAGAGAACTTGACTTTATAAATTCACATCAAATCACAGCTTGATTTGTTCACAAATTTGTGTAAGAAAGATTAATTAATAATCAGTATGTAAAGTCTGGCAAGAAGAATTACGTACAGACGGAAACGTTAACTGTCCAATTGATATTGATGGAATCATCATTGTATTTTTTAATTCCGTGGTACAGACGTTCAAGTCCGTTATTTCCTAAATTTGCCCAGATCATGAAATTATTTTTTTCTCCTATTCTTTTTTTTTTGTGACCACGAAATTGTCATTGACCCTTCATAGATTTTCTGAGGTTTGGAAAAAAAAATAATCTAGATACCGTATGCGTGATAATGTTTGCACCATCGTACAAATAAGGTTCCCGTTTCACCTGTGCATACAATGCCTTGGTTTTCTTTGAATGGACGTAACCTATAGCTCATACCGTAGTAGGCTGTGTATAAAAGAAAATGATTTACTTAGTTTGACAGTTGCACCATGACGAAGTGGCAGCGTATTCGTGATTTGTCCCACGCGCAAATGTCGCAAAAAGACATTTCAATCGCCGTGGGAGCCAAAAGGGTTTTAGACCGAGAAAAGAAAGGACAACTATCCGCGAAGGTGGCCACAGGTCGTCCGCGGGTCAGCTCGGATTCCGAGGGTTCGCTACTATCAAAAGGAAGATTCGGGTGAATCCAGTGCGTTCAATAAGTAAAATGGCAAAGGAACACGGGATCAGGGACTTTACGGCACGGAAGATCGTAAAGGAAGATTGCGGGGTGAAGTCGAGGGCACGGAAAAAAATTCACATGATTACCAACCGCATCCGGGAGCTACGAGTCGAACGATGCAAGAAAATCTTGAACTTCATTAAGCGAAAAAATCCGGTAATCGTGTTCACCAACGAGAGCATGTTTACCGTCGATCCCGTATCAAATTGCAGAACCGACCGGTATATTAGTTCTCTTCCGGTAAAAGACGTGGCCGACGAGCACAAGAACGTGTATCTGACCTGCTAGCGTTATGGTGTTTGTATTGGTGGTTTCCGATGGCAAAAAAATGAACCCGGTGTTCATTCCAGAAGGCGACAAGGTCAACACGGAGGTCTACATCGGGATTTTAAGTAAGTATGTTCTTCCGTGGATCAAAGAAGCCAAATGTTGTATTTCAACAAGATGGGGCTCCGTGCCACACCTCGAACCGCACTCAGAAGTGGTTGCAGGAACATCTTCCGTTCTGGGCGAAGGATTTGTGGCCACCATCCAGCCCCGATCTTAATCCGCTGGATTACTCAATATGGCGCGCCATGAAGGAAAAGGCCTGTTTTAAATATATTATGCATAGTATGTAAGTAAACATTGTAATAATCATTGTATGTAGTCTACACTGGCTTGACGAAATGAAATAAATAAATTATATTTAATCGAAAAAAAAGCGTCACCCGAGTTTAGCAAGTCTCAGACAAACATTGAACCGTACCTGGAGATAAATTGATCCAGACTACATTATTAGAACCTGCCGTGCATTCCGGAAGCGAGTGGAGGCCGTAATTGCAGCAAGTGGAAACTCGATCGATGATTAACATAGTTTAAGACTCTGAGAAACATCCCCCCTTTGAATAAATAAAAAAAAAAACCCCAAAACGAAATTTTCGCGATTTTTTTTTTAATTTTGACATTGTTTAATAGTGCAAACATTATCACGCATACGGTACAATATTCTGGCTATTTTATTTCTTGATCTTGAAAGTTTTCCAAGCCTAAGCTGTCAAGAAATGGTCTAAAAAAATTTCAAACTATCCGACATTTTTACGATGGACATACATTTTATAAATCTTTAAAACCCGGTAGCTTTAGTATTTGTCCAAGCATCGAGAAAAAAATAATGTCCCAGAATCTGAAGCTCCTTTTTAAGTCCATTAAGGTTCCACAGGAGCGTGGAAATCGATCTTCGGGAGTCTTTCGATTCTCCGCTTCCGTTCTCTAAAACGGTTAAAGATAGCACTTTGGTACTTTCTCATCCCCTAATCAGATCCTAAACGAACATTTTGGGATTTATTCTAAAAGGATTCATTGTGTCCTTCGTGAGAACTATATTAGCGAAAAAATACTTTTCTATTCTTAGGATGCAATCTCTACAACGGTTAAAGTAAGCGCAGTGATGCTTTCGCAACCCCTAATCAGATTTCAAGGGGCTTCATAGCCTACACAGATAAAAATTCTGAATTTTAATTGTCATGTAAACATTCATTCACTTAAACTTGTATTTCATCTCACGCAACCGAGCAACTTGTAAACAATGTTGTTTACAAAGATGGGCTTTTGTATACAATATTTGCTACATTGCATGAAATATGTCAGAACTTTACATGATATATAATGTAAACTTATATCATATGTGACGCTCCATTTATGTGCATTATATTGAACAGAAATTTACACTACTTTTTCGAACTGTGTAGTCAGTAAAGGCACAGTATTACCAATCCGGAGGCAGCGGCTTCGATTCCCGGTCTGGTCGAGGGAATCTTTCGGGTTGGAAATTCTCTCGAATTCCCTGGGCATAGAGTATCATTGTATTTGCCACACTATATACAAATTCAGCCATTGGTATTGGCATCGAAAGCTCTCAATTAATAACTGTTGAAGTGCATTTAGATAGAACACTAAGTTGAGAGCACGCAATAAGCTAATATCAACCCAGTGGCAGGCGCGTAGGCAACATGTTATACAGTGACGCGGGCCCAGCACAGCAAAATAAATTATTTGAGCCCGGGCCATGCTGCCTACTGTCGAACGCTGCTGTTGGTATAGGCCTTGTCACTGGCCTGACTAATATGCACTAAGCAATAAGCTTGAAATGAGAAGAAGAAAAAGAAGAAGAAGAAGAATAATCAGATTTCAAAAGAACGTTTTTTTTGGCATGTATTTCCGGAGAATCATTTGTGTCCTCTGTGAGATCAATGCAAACGAAATTCGATGACCGGAGCAAAAATACGTACACCCAAATCGTTGTTTTCATCTTACAGCCTCGACTCAATTCATTTCCTTTTCACAAACTAGTACAGAATATGGATTGGTCACAGACAAACAGACATAACACATTGATTATTTCTCAATGTAAAACATCGTCGCTAAAACATTACCGCCATCTGTTGAGTACACGGTGGTGGGTAGTGGGCGGTAGTGTGTAAACGTCAAACGCAAAGAAATTGACTATGCGCGCCACAGGTGGCGGTACTACCAACTACGATGGTTTTAAATTGACCGTTAAATTCTTGTTCGATGAACAACTTGCGAGAGTTATGTCTGGTATTGTAACCATGGCTACTGTGAATACTGGCGGTGGAGTGAATACTGTGTGAACTTTGCATACACTCAGCAATCATAGACGTTGAAAAGCAAGTTGATTGTAAATGCATGCTTGCAGATTTTCTTCTATAGGTGAATATTAGACTGATGCAAAATTTGAAATTTTCGCTCCACAGTGCTTAAACGGTTCCAAATTGGGTCCTGCTTAGCCTCCCAAAATTTGAATTACTTTAGTAAGAAACTGACTTGGCACAAACCATTTCAAGTTTATATGGGAATTACTATGATAGCAGTGATTGTAGCAAATTTTCTCAGCTACAATTTTGTTGGAAACCATTTTTCAATCAAATGTAAGGAATGTAAGGAACAAAAGTTATTAATGATTCAAGTCACTGATGTCTTATGATTATGCTCATTCAACTGTTCAGCAGGCAACATTGGTGTTTCTGGTGCGAATAATAGAGCACAAATATCATGGCTACTATGTCACACTACAGATTTGATATTCTCTGCTTGATCGTCAAGCAGTTCAGTTCGGTGTTAGCTCGCTTTCTCGAGTTGTTTGAAAAGGCGATAGTGTTCGCGCTCTCTCTTTCGCGGTTTGTCGTGCGTGTGTGTGTGCCCCGAAATGGGGAAGCATCGGTCGCGAAGCCCGGCGAAGGTCCAGAACCCCGGTGAAGGAAGCTCCGGTGTGCCTACCTCGAACAGGTTTGCTGTTCTCCCCATGGATAGGAATATCCAGCCAGCTGTGTTGGAAAAACGCAGCAAGAAGAGGAAGCAAAATCGAGGCCAGTCCGATGTCACTGCGACGAACGCCAGCGACGTCATCGGCAACGAAAATTTTGCCGGACGAGTGCGGCAAAAGTGAAGCTACCTCCATTGGTAGTGAAAAATGCCCATCTTAATGAGCTCATCGCAGATCTAGCGACGCTGGGCGTTAAAGCCGAATACAAGTTGGGCAGAGTCGGCACCAAGGTGGTGCTCTGTACCAAAGCGGAGTATGACTTGGACGTCGCCCACCCGAGGACTTCCAAGGTGGAATTCTTCACCCACGACATTCCCGGTGAGAAGCCATTCAAGGTCGTCATCAGGGGCCTACCAAACTTCGACCCGAAGTTTATCGAAGCTGAAATCAGAGACAGGTACAAGCTGGCCCCAAGTGCCGTCTATCGGATGACAAGGAAGGACGAAAATGTGAAGGCGTATCCAGATAGCCTTTTCCTGGTACACTTCCAGAAGGGAACGGTGACGCTCAACGCGCTGAAAGCCATCCGCTCCATCAATTCCATCATCGTCCGCTGGGAGCCATACCGTGGCGGCCATCGTGATGTGACTCAGTGCCAACGGTGTCTGAAGTTCGGACACGGCACCCGCAACTGCAACATCAAGCCACGCTGTGGCAATTGCGCTCAAGACCACGCCACTTCCGACTGCCCTGCGGATGGAGCCGTGGCGTTAAAATGCGCCAACTGTGGTGGTGCTCACCAAGGATCCAACAAGCAGTGCCCTAGACGCGACTATTTCAAGCGCATCCAAAATCAGGCGTGCACCACAAATCAACCAGCACGAAGGAAGGATAAGGCCCCGGCTTTCAGGGCGGAGGACTTTCCGCCTCTTCATGGACAAGCGAAACCAAGGGTGCGAACCGTCCCCCATCAAAAAACGTCTGGATCTTCTGCTGGACAAAGCTCTCCATCCCCCCTGGATTCTGGAGACAACCAACAGCTCAACCAAATAATCCCGATCTGTTCACAGCGGATGAATTGATGGAGATTTTCATCAATATGACCGGTGCTCTACGTAAGTGCCGCAACAAGCCCGAACAGATCCAAGTGCTCGGTAAGTTCATCATCCAGTATGGTGTCTAAACCGCTAACCATCGCTATCTGGAACGCTTGCTCTGTAAGAGCAAAACATATTGGGCTTGCCGACTTCCTCCGCAAGCATAGCATCAACGTGGTTCTTCTAACCGAGACCCACCTAAAGTCCGGGGACAGCTTCTGGTTGCCTGACCACAACATTATCCGGCTTGATTGCACCAGCTCCAGGGGGGGTGATGTAGCGGTCATCGTCAGAAAGGGAATCAAGTTTTGCACTCTGCCCCACATCCGCACTTCTATCATCGAGGCCGTTAGTGTGGAGGTGGAATCACCAACTGGAAACGTCCGGTTTATCGCTGTTTACTGCCCACGCCAGTGTACCGCAAGCAATGGACTAGGAATCCAATTCAAAAAGGACCTGACCGCCATCACCCGTACTAGCTCTCGATTCATCGTTGGGGGTGTCCTGAACGCCCACCATGAAACTTGGCGAAACTACCAGAGGAACTGGAACGGATGTCTATTGTTCGACCACGCACAACATGGACTGTACACTGTGCAATTTCCGGACGAACCAACTTTCATCTCTCCGGCGGGAAATCCCTCCACTCTGGACTTTTTCCTGTCAAACATCGGACTATCCAAGCCGGAGGCGCACAACGATCTCAGCTCCGACCACCAACCGGTGGTGACTGAAGTCAGTGTCAACGTGGTTGCTGCTAGAAGCTGCCTGCGTAAAGACTACCACCATGTCAACTGGGTGCAGTACGGACGAATGGTGGACAGCAACATCGATGTAAATCCACTGCTCGACACTGTAGATGACATCGACCGGGCGTTGGAAGGACTCCAACAGGCCATATCCGTGGCTTACGAGGCGTGTGTTCGACAAGTTCCTGTGAGGGGTAAGTTTGTTGCTATTGATTCCCACACCCAATTACTGATTCGGTTGAGAAATGTTCGTAGACGTTTATAGACTCTGATGGGAAGATCAACTTGATCTCGTAAGCGAAGCAAGATCGTTCGAAAAATGTGTGTTAAAATGTATCAAAACGAAATTTTAACTAAGCGATGTTAGCATTTTGAAGCTAAGTATAAGGAATACCATTAACAAAAGAAGCTAGATCTGTGGAACAGATCGTATCAATTTTTAATGAAACCGAACGGAAGCGAAGAGGTGCAAACCCAACGTAAGCATGTTCGAGAAGCTGCGGCGACATCAACAGAGCAACTCACGGTGATGATGGTGATGAACGATGCACGATGATGGAGTCAAGATGGACGATGATGACGGAAATTCCATATGCCGGACAAGAATGGGAAGCCAACAAAAAAGAAAAAAAAAATGGTTGCTAATAATCAAGCTAAACTCAAAGCACAGGCCGAAAAAGGAGAGCTCATGGGGACCACGAATTCGAAATGCTAGAACCGAATGGAGAACGAGGACTGCCGCACTAGCAGTCTGAAATCAATCCGATGACTAGCCCAGAATCATAGAGACGAGTGGGGATCGGCAGCAGACAGACGACACGAGCAGCGTAAGGATGGATACCTCTGAGGAGCAAATATTAGGCTAAGTAGGTTGGTTTATATGTAACCGTTCCTAGTGAACCCATTTCTTTTGAACGCGATCCTTTCTAGATCACGTTCAAACTCATCGAGTAGGGGTAGATGTGACGACCCTCGCGCCATGTTTTCATTTACATCGGGCCGTCGCATTGTTTAGTTTTTTGTATGCCACCCCAAGGGTGTAGAACGCTGTTTCTTTAACGGCACTTATTTCAAGTGCAAGGCGTTGTTTGTTCTACGGTGGCTTGCTTTTAGTTCAAGTTCATTGCGTACTATAAGGAGGGTAGTATATAAGTATAATGATAAATAATAAAGGGAGTCAGTGTTTAGTGCTCAGGGCTCGGGAAAGAGTTTACCGTAGACGTGTGTCGTGAATCAGATGACAAATTCCAGTGCCGCCGCGCTCACTACACTTGTTTTATTCGAGTGGAACTTTGGTGTCGAGATGAGCTTAGGAAAAGGGTAACAATTGTGATGTTCCCCTAAATAAATACCGTTGAACACCCAATTACATGGTTTTCTTATGATAGCGTACTAGGAAAAGCTCTCAGGTTTTAACGTTTTCGGGGGCTTCCATGTCGTTCCGTTCGCTTTGGTAGTTTACTGGGATGATCAGCCCGATTCTGATCTCTGGCGTCTCTCGAATCTTAACAGTTGGTACGATAGATCGTTCTGGTTAGGCCCGTGATGAAAATCCCGCTCACGTGACTTCTGTTCTGGACGAATTGTTGTTCTTGTGCACCTGTAATTTTTAAAGACTTCGCGGGAAATCTTCTCGGGCGAATCTTTCCCGCAGCCAGTCAGCATTCTCTCCGTATTCGGGAAACATCGACCCAATCCTCAGGAAGGTCTCAGGCCGGGCAAACCTGCAATCTGCTGGGTGGTATCCCTTTGGGAGTGGCGCTTAAACCACCCATGTTGTGAACGGAAAGCTCGACAGGTTGGCGGGTTACAATGTTTGGAACTGCACTACTTTCCAAGCATCTGGAAAGTAGCAAAAATCATACCAATCCGCAAACCCGGTAAGGATCCAACATTGTCTTCAAGCTACAGACCAATCAGCCTCCTTTCAGCGCTGAGCAAATTGTTCGAGAAACTCATTCTCAATCGTTTGCTCAAGTTTGTCGATGAAAACAACATTCTCCTTCCGGAACAGTTTGGATTCAGAAAGGGGCACTCCACCAATCATCAGCTAGTACGGGTGATGAATAACATCCGAAGTAACTAAGCTGTATCCAAGTCCACAGCCATGGCCTTGTTAGACGTTGAAAAGGCGTTTGACAATGTTTGGCATGACGGACTTGTGTACAAGCTTTGTAACTTCAACTTCCCATTACATCTGGTTAAAATCACCCGTAACTACCTTCAGCAAAGGTCGTTTAAGGTATCGTTGAAGGGTTGTCTTTCAGACACGTTTTCCATCCCAGCAGGAGTCCCGCAAGGCAGCCTGCTGGGCCCCTTGCTTTACAGCATTTACACTTCCGACATTCCTCTCCTTAGAGACGGTTGCGTGTTTTTCCTGTTCGCAGATGATACCGCAATAGCCGTCAAAGGAAGTATGCCTCGCGAAATAACGAACAAACTTCAACGATGCCTTAACGCCTTTGCTGATTATGCTACCACGTGGAAAATCAAAATCAATGCCTCCAAAACACAAGCGATCATGTTCCTCCATCGGCAATCGCCCAAACTGAAACCGGCTCCATCTTGTACCGTAATCATGGATGGCACAAGGGTTGAGTGGTCTGCCGAAGTAACCTATCTCGGGATGTTGTTTGATGAAAAGCTCCTCTTCCGTGCGCATGTAGAGAAAACTATAGTCAAGTGTTCTGCCTTGGTTAGGTGTCTGTATCCGCTGATTTGCCACAGATCCCACATCTCAAGGGTGAACAAACTGGCTGTCTACAAACAAATCATAGCAAGGGAATCATGTGCACAGACTCACAGGAACAAAATCCAGGTCGCTCAGAATAGAGTGCTGAGGATGGTAGTTGATCGTCCTTTCGACACTAGAATAACAAATTTACACGAAGAGGCAGGCATTGCCAAAATAGATTACAGCATTAACGAAATTAAGACTAAATTTGCAATTGAAATTTCAAAGGAACTAAAGTTGAAAAGACGCATCTGTGTCACTTGATAAGTTATACATGTAAACCACACAAATTCAAGAAATATAGATCATTTAAAGTCAAAGTCACACTACAGAATACAGTGTTGCCCACAGAACAGCTGCTTGATCATGCCATAAGATTATCAATCTCTTAAACAATTAAAAACAATTTAATTTGACATTTGGCTGAAAAACAATCTTGCGCAAAGTTGTAACTTATAAAATTTCCCGTAAGAATAGTTATAGAAATTTTCGAAAAAGCAATATGGATAATGGGTAGAAGACATAAGAGGCTAATCAGGACCTGATTTGAAACCGTTTGAGTACTGTGGAGCGAAAATTTCAAATTTTGCATCAGTCTAGTGAATATATAACTGCAATAATGCTGTGAGTTGACCCACAGAAAGGTTGAAGTTCGAATCTCAAAATATGATTTTTTTTAGTTCTTGCGTTATTATAGTCTGTTAGGTCTTACATATCTACAGCTTCATCAAATACTCCCGGGTAACTAGCATAGTAGCATGAAAGCTCTGAAATATGTCGTAAGGCCAGAATATTTCTGAGTATTCAGAGAGACTACAATGACAAGTATGAAAAACAAAAAACTTTCTGGATATTACAGATATTACCAGTAGCGTAGTACACGCAAACCAAAAATGTAGGGGAAAAGTATGTTATGTCGACCTAAGTGTCCCTAATTTGGGCCCATACATAAATTCAGCAATCGACTAAATTTTTAACAGCAACCAAAAATATCCACTAGTACCGTCCCAATGACGCGTTTATCTAGATACAATTGATAAATAACAGATTTTTAGCGATGGCCCCATATTAGATCCATAGGCCAACATTAGAGCCATTTCCCTTATTACATTGAATGTTAGTTGCATTTTGTATCATCCTCTGCAGTGAATACCTCATAGAATAATATAAGTTGACCTTGAAGACGATGCAATGATTTTGTATCTTTTCAATTACGCTTTCAAGTATACCAGCAAGTTTTTTTTCCTGATGAATGTGGGCGTCTTAGTGGAATACCTGTATAATGAGAGAGAGAAGGATTAGTATTTTCCATTTAATTCCACTACTTTATTTGCTTATCCTTGACAGATACGCGTATTTCGTCTACAATTTGCAGACTTCTTCAGTGTCTTGTACTAATACTCGACTGTAGTCGACTGTAGTCGAGTATTAGTACAAGACACTGAAGAAGTCTGCACATTGTAGATGAAATACGCGTATCTGTCAAGGATAAGCAAATAAAGTAGTGGAATTAAATGGAAAATACTAATCCTTCTCTCTCTCATTATAAGTTTTTTTTATTTATAACATTGTAGAACCACACACATACTTGCCTCGATTCTCTCCGATTCCCGTTCAGCAGAAAAAGAATACGAAATCAAATTATCGTACAATGAGCGCTTCTTACCTTCTTTCCTTTTCATTTTCCGATGCATGGAGAGAGTAGTGGACAAAGCACAGGTCTGTTAGCCTGAAATTTTCATGCATTGAACCGTAGCTCAGTATATCTCATCTTCCGTTTATGTGGTCTGCACCAACATCCTGCGATGATGAATCCCTCATAATTGTAAGCAAATCTTACATCCTCCGGTTGGGTGTAGTGGGTGTTATAACATTTTGTGAGTTTAGGCGAGAGATTGGAAAAACACTACTGGATTTCTTAAGGTGTTGGTCCATGCTACTATGCTACGGTGTGGCAGAAAACATGGGCTGTTTAGTTTAAAATTTGATATTAATTTTCAAATTCTAGCACACATGAAATTAATATAGGAACTTGAGACCATCCTTTTTCGTATAAATTTCTATTTCTAACCTGCTAAAACACACGTAAACTGAATAAACTAAAGAAGTTTACGATTCATCATACTTGCGAATTAGTTAAAAGAAGTGTTGATAGACATTTTCATCAATAGTTCGTACTCAATATTCATTATCAGTAAGCAATGAAGTCTAGTTTATAGCTCCGTAGGTTCCTTCCGTCTGGTTGCTCCATCTTATCCCAACGCCAAAGTATCGCAATCCTAGACTCTCAACTATACTATACGTAAAAAAATGTATCTGTAATCTGGCAGGATATGTGAAAGCTTTTCTTATTATTTCATGTTATCAACTTGCATGAGTATGCGAGTGCAGGATTTTATTGTCGAATTAAGGATAATTTCGTGGATGCGATTATAGCTATCATAGGTGAGATCTTTCCATTATTGTTATGTTTAATATTATATATACCAATCACATGACATATTATTATAATCTCATTGATATAATTCGGAGCGTTTGGTACGGTATGTCAACGCATCCTTCCACCCCTGTAGATTTACGAAATGCATCGTTGTTTGAATATTTTTATTTGAGCTCGAATCATTTCGCAGAATCCACTTTGCGACAAATACAACGCAGTAGATCTGGCCGTTTTGATGTTTTTGTCATGTCTCAGATATTCTAAACATCAATATTGACATGAAAAATAATAGGGCATCATCTAAGCTAATCATTTTCCAGGATGCTTTCTCGCACTGGCTGCGTTTATATTAGATTAGATTAGATTAGATTGTGTTGTTCTACGCTCCTGGGTGCAAATGCTATACAGGAGAACAGGATAAGTATCAGCGGAGAACAACCAAAAGATGCAGATTTTATAGCTAGTTCACCTGCGGTATATAATTCGTTCTTTATGGCCTGGATCTCAACTACTGAACTCCATCATTGTTATCATAAGAAGCTACTATTAACAGAAAATCGCGATAGTAGATGGAGGTGAGTTGTTCATGCACTATGAATGCCCGAACCGAATTAGAATATGATAGGACATGACGAATTAGCCTCATTACAGAAATGACATCGACGAAAATCTGACTGGTTCCAGTTCAAGGCGAAGGCTGGCAATCGCTCACTCCAGGTGCTTCTGAATAGGTTCCCCACTAAATCCCTCCGTGATGAATGGACAGTAGACTGATTCAAAATTGAAATTTTCGCTCCACAGTGCTTAAACGGATCTAAATCGGGTTTTGACCATCCTCCAAAAATTTGAATTAATTTAATTAAAAACTGACCGAAAAAATTTAACAGGTGTGCTTGTGAATAATTTGCTCAGCTACAGAAGTTGTCAAGACTACTTCTCGATTAAATGGAAGGAGCAAAAGTTAGCTGAGAAAATTTAATGCAAGGATAGTTAAAGAACTTTCTCTCAGAGCGATATAGAAAAGGTGCAAGGATATCCCATAGTAATTTCCATATAACCTTCAAATGGTTTTTGCACAGTCAGTTTCTCACTAAACGAGTTTAAATGTTGGTAGGTAGATCAAGACCCGATTTGGAACCGTTTAACCCAAGAGCATTCGCGTCAAATCACCGAAAAATGAGCGGTATTTTTGCAAGCGAAAAAATAAATTTAACTCTATTTGATTTAGGTTTTATATGTATTTCAATGTGAACTCTTACGGTTTCTAGTGATGTATAAACATTAAGTAAATATTCTAAGAAATTTGTGATAAAAATCATATTTCAACAGTCTGTTTTTCCGCAAAAAGCAAAAATTTCAAATTTTGTATCAGTCTAATGGACAGTCCCTACTGCTGGTCCATTTGATGTGAACAGGTGCCACAAAAGATAACACAAAAGCCCTTATCAATTACAATTGAATTGCTTCCTTTCGCTCGGCAGCCAGCGCCAGATGTGAGCTATTCAACAGCATATCACTGAGTGTAAACAAACTTAACCCGTCCACCTTAATTACACTGCTGAGTGCAGAAGAACCCGTCTGGTGCTGCCCGGTATGTTTACATTGTGCGAGGTAAGCGTTTTTCATTCCAGCCGCTGGCGGTGAAGAGTGAGTGGTTCGGTATTCACTACACTGCTCGGGTTGAGCTTATCTAATGACAGTGTAGTATAGTGTTTGACGAAGAACGTCCGTCATCACTCAATTCCAAATCCCACAGCCTTATCAGAGGGAACGATAGGCTTACGGATTTTGTGACGTTTTGCCATAGAGATACCATGAAGAAAAGATATTTATCTTTCATTGAAGCGTACTGCTACATTATATCACCCGCCCGTCGTATGCTGAACGTTTCGACATTGATTGTTGCGTACAGAGTGGTACCGTTGTTTGCGGATGGAAATATAGCTGGTATTATTTTTCTTGATTCCTTGATACCTGGTTTTATGGTAATAAAGATACCATTTGCTGTCAGTATTCTCTCCAGGCATGGAAAATCATTTACATTCATTTCGTGCATTAATTCACATTCATTTGCCGCTAACTATATTCATCAATAGAATTCTGTAAGATTGTTAAAGAAGCTTTTGTAGCACTTCTTATTAGTAACAACTATTGTCAATAACTCAAATTCGCATATCTTATGCATGACGGACTAGAGTGAACAGAACTTATTATTGTTTTTTAGTGGATGTAATTTACATTCACTAAAAAACAATAATAAGTTCTATTCGCTCTACTTCCTCATGCAAAAGAGATACGGATTTGAGTGTTTTTACCAAAGCTGTAGCTAATATCAAGACCTAAAAAAAGCTTCTTACATATTTTTACGGAATTATGAATTTACGGTTGATGAACAAAATTAGAGGCAAATGAATGCACGAAATGAATGTAAATGATTGTCCATGCCTGATTCCAAAGATTATACAGCTAGATATTGGAAAAAGAAAAACTACTAGCTAAAAAAAAACTCCACCCGCAAACAACGGTACCTCTCTGTACTACTTTTCGTGCAGAAGGTGATGATTTCCAGATCTCCGATTAAGCATCTGGGAAATTATAATCTAATTCAGAATAATGGTTTTTGAGATCTGGAATTGATTATTCACCTACATTCACAAACAATTAATTACATCATATGCTATGCGCTATAAAAAAAATAAACACAGTCAGAACTCCAAATTTACTTAATAACTTCCATGAGATGTGATGTTTAGAAACTTTGTTCTTAGTTAACATTGGATAGTGAACCGAGGACTTCGCGCAATAAATTTCGTCATGGTTCACTGAAATTAAAACATATCAGGTGGACAAAAATCGAAAAATCGACTTCCACCAATCCTTGTCTAGAAATTAACTTGAAGAACCTCAAAACTTCAAGCCTCTAGCAACTGTAGTTTCTGAGATATCGGATTTCAAAGTAAAAAAAAATAAAAAAAGTGAGGTTATTGCCGCAAATCACGCTACCTTTTAAGCCACAAATTCCATAATAACTACCAGTTTGTTATGCGTCATAAGAAAGGTTATCTTATAAGTTATCCGAAAATAAAAACAATTGCGAAATTTAATTTTAAAAAGCATTAAAAAATTAAATAAATGAACATAAAAAATAACTAAATTTTAACTTTGTTTATCATAAATTTTCGATTATTGCATATTCCCTGCTAATATTTAGTTTAGTGTCAAGTTTGGAGTGTGCCCTAACAAGTACTGACAAGTACATTACCTGCCCCAACTTTCCCCATTGAAAAATAAACCGATTTTAAAATGTTCGCTCACTATAAAAGATTTCAAACCGAACAATTAGTGGCATTGGTGGTGTAGTGGGAAGCGAGATTACCTCTCAATCTTACCTTCAATCCCAGTCGGCGCCGCCGGGATGTTCTGAGGCATAACAGCTTTGATCACGCCTTCCTTCTGAAGCGAAGTAAAGCCGTTGGTCTCCGGTTCATGAGTTGATGGGTTCAGGTGTGGGAGCTGCCTCCCTGGCGTCGGTAGCATTGGTTGCACGGAAATCAAGTTCGAATCAAGGACAAAAACAAATCAAGAAAAAAACGAACAAAGCAGACTCAGGCGGACAACAATTTCCATCGATAGTGAATTTTAGAATTTTATTTGGCTGGTAGGTATGTACTATCAAAATATGTTGTTGAAAGACATTTTTTCAATATTTCAGGACCAATTTTAGAAAATGGCTTGAATTTTTGCACAAAAGAAGTCAAAATATTATTAAACTATGTTACAGCTAGCATCAATAATATGAAGATCGCTGCTTGATGACAGTAGTTTCTATCAGCGCATATATTTGATTTTTATTTATTTATTTATTTCTTCAACCAACGTAAACTTGTAAAAAGTAAAAAGTACAATATTTCAGAATTGGTGTATCATAGGCCATATATGTATAGTGTTTTAGTTGTGTTAGGGTCCTGAAAGTTATAGCAAAAGCGCTTGATAAATCCTAGCCTGTGGATAATTGTGCTGTACTGGTCTATGAAAGTTAGTTTGAAGTCTAAGAAAATTCCTGAAACCATAACTCTTTCACATTTTTCTACACTTTGATTTTCAATTGAAATGTTTGATGTGGTTCTTTTCCTGCTAAATGATATTAAGTTGCATTTTTTTACATGCAGTTCTAGTAGACTGTTTTTACACCATCTGTACATAGAATAGGTTTATTTCATTCTGGAATATATTGATGTTCTCTTTATGTCTTATTCCCAAAAAGAGCTTCATGTCTTCGGCATAGATTAGCAATTTTAGTTTTTTGAGATTGAAAGAAATGTCATTTACGTATAGAATAAAGATAAGATGTCACGAATGAGAGCCTTCGGGGACGCCTGAAGTGAGCTCGATTTCATCAACATTATTTGTTGTCGGTTAGTTAAATATGATTCAAGCCATTTCAGGAGTCCTGGCTCAATTAAAATTTTTGCAATTTAAAAAGAAGCATTGGTATGTCAATGCAGCCAAATTCCATGCTAAAGGCTACTACGTGGTTTTCATTGACCATTGTATTCAATGAATAGTCTTTAAATTCAAGTTAATTTGTCGAGGTCGAACGACTATTAAAGAAGCCGTGTTGGATGTCAGTACCCAACTAACATTTTCAGCCTTATAAGCCACCTTTTCCAGCATTGTGCTGTAAAGAAGCTGAACCATTACACAATTTGTCAGTCGCACTGAATAACAGCAGCCAATAAACGCTTATGTCTCTTCTATGCAAATATTTATTAACTTTCAACTTGTAGCTGCACAGCAATGCTAACAAAGTGAAGAAGTGCTTTTTCAACACCTAAACAACCTGTACACAGCTAATAAATTGTGTTTGCGCTACTTTGGAAGCATTTTTACACTCATCTAGGTTTATTTTTAGACTTTTTACAGTTTTACAGCTCTTACTACGCTCCTTTACAAAGCTGAAAAGTCGAGAAAAGTGATTAATGTGAATTATTATAGAGCCACTACTCAGCGATCTTGTTGTAGAAGGTCATGTAGATTTGTTTAGGTCAGTTCAAAGTGTCGGCGTAGCGAAGTTGGTAGTGTCAATGTTTGCAAATGCGGACGTTTTGAGTTCGAGTCCAGGTTCCGGGGCAGGGTAATTATTTGGTGGTGTGCTTATAACTAATTTCGAGTAATTTGATTAGCAGCTAAATAAAATCAATAAATGCCCCCATTAAAAAAAAGTAAACTATATTTAACCCGGTTTCAGGATCAAGCTGTGTAGTGATTATTTGGATTAACGAGAAAAGGTTAAATAAGCGCCTTTCAAGTTTACACACAACTAAATAGCAGAAGAACTGCTGTATAGAAGCGTTAGAAGATATGCAATAAGAGCTTTCAACAACCATCCCAAGAGGTAGTTCTACTTACTCTGTCATAATGGCTAATGAAACAAGTTGGGATGATAGTGTGAGAAGTGAAGAAGTTTTTGGTAACAATTATAACGTTTATAGAGACGACCGCAATTTTCAATGGTCTGGAAAAAAAATCGGGAGGTGGAGTATTAATAGCGATTTCGACCCAATTGAATTCAGAAATTATTATGGCTACTAAATTTAAAGAATTCGAACATGTATGGGTAAAAGCGCAGGTAGCAGACGAAACACATGTCTTTGCTTCGGTATACTTTCCTCCAAACAATGCTCATAAGGACACGTATGATAAGTTTTTTGGAAAAGCGGAAGAAATTTTGTCTAGTTTACCCCCTGAAGTAAAAGTTCATATATATGGGGACTTTAACCAACGCAATGTTGACTTTATTTCTGATATGGACAATGAAAGCATCTTACTTCCAGTCGTTGGGGAAAATGAAACACTCCATTTCATTTTTGACAAAATTGCAAATTTAGGACTCTATCAAATTAACCATGTGAAAAATCAACAAAATTGTTATTTAGACCTTTTATTAACAAATACTTATGAAGATTTCTGTGTGACTGAATCGTTAAGTCCCATATGGAGAAATGAAATGTTTCACACAGCAATAGAGTATTCTCTATTCGTTCACATAAATGAAAGAACCAACGACTGCGAATTTGATGAAATCTTTGATTACAATTCAGCAAATTATGATAACATTAGAAATAGATTGAACATTGTCGATTGGCAAGCAATATTAAGAACTGCAGGAAATGTTGAATGTGCAGTTGACGTATTCTACAATGTGTTGCTTGAAATAATTCTTGAAGAAGTGCCAACTAAAAGAAGAAGACGTCAGAGTCATGCAAAACATCCAGTTTGGTACAACAGGGAACTGAAAAATTTAAAAAATCGAAAGCAAAAGCGCACAAATTTTATAAAAAATATAATAGTGAAGAAACTTTGGCATACTATTTAGACATTTGCGATCAGTTAAATTTGGCCGTGAATATGGCATTTGAGGAGTATAATTTAAAAACTGAACTTGAAATAAAATCTTGTCCTAGAAACTTCTTCAATTATGTGAAAACCAAATTAAAATCTGATAATTTTCCCTCAAAGATGCATTTGGACGATAGGATAGGTGAGAACTCGGATGATATATGCAATTTGTTTGCAAATTTCTTCCAAGAAATATATACTACGTTTTCAGAAGAGGACCGTGACCGTGAATATTTTGAATCATATCCAGAATTTTCAAGTGACATCAGCGTAAGTCAAATCAAGGTTCATGATATCTTAAAGGGTTTAAACAATTTAGATGCATCTAAAGGTCCTGGCCCTGACGGTGTTCCGCCAGTTTTTATGAAAACTTTAGCAATTGAACTTACTGCTCCATTATTTTGGATTTTCAATATGTCACTGGAATCCGGAAACTTCCCTAAAATATGGAAAAACTCGTTTTTAGTGCCTATCTTTAAATCGGGTAAAAAATCCGACATACGTAATTATCGTGGTATAGCTATTATCTCTTGCATTCCGAAACTTTTCGAGGCGATTGTAAATGAAAAACTCTTTCTTCAAATTAAAAACAGAATAACTACTATGCAACATGGCTTCTTTAAAGGCCGTTCAACAACTACGAATTTGCTCGAATTAATTAACTATTCCTTGAATGCAATGGATAACGGAAACCATGTAGAAGTGTTGTATACAGATTTCAGCAAAGCGTTTGATCGAATTGACATACCCATGCTTCTTTTTAAACTTCAAAAAATGGGAATTCATTACGCACTCCTCAAGTGGCTTGAATCATATTTAACTGACCGTCATCAAATAGTAAAATACAAAGGAAAGATATCAAATCCCGTTGATGTCACTTCAGGAGTTCCTCAAGGCTCCCATTTAGGACCACTTTTATTTATTCTCTTCGTCAATGACATATCTTTCATTATTAAGAAATTGAAAGTTTTAATATATGCTGACGACATCAAACTTTTTTTTAGAAATAAAAGATGCCAAAGACATCATCACATTCAAAGAAGAAATTCAAATATTCCATACTTGGTGTCAAAAAAGCCTGCTACAATTAAATATAAAAAAAATGTAACTCCATTACCATTAGTAGAAAACAAAAGCTACCCGATATAACAGTCACTTTAGGAAACCAGATCGTAGAAAAGTATGATAGAGTCAGGGATCTAGGTGTTATTTTAGACTCAAAACTTATTTTCACCGATCATTATAACACAATTATTAACAGAGCTAACAACATGCTTGGTTTCATAAAACGTTTCTGCTATAACTTTCACGATCCGTATACGATAAAAACATTGTACATTGCTTATGTAAGGTCGATATTAGAATATTGCAGCATAGTTTGGTCACCTTTTTCAATCACACACGAAGAAAGAATAGAGTCCGTTCAAAAGCAGTTTCTATTGTATGCACTCCGCAAGTTAGGTTGGACTGTATTTCCTCTGCCATCTTACACTGCTCGGTGTATGCTCATAAATATCCAAACATTAAAAGAACGTCGTGAATTTGCTATGATTTCTTTCGTAAACGATATCGTATCACATCGAATTGATTCAATAGAACTATTGTCATCCTTAAATTTATATACACCATCTAGGCATTTACGAAACAGAAATATATTTGCTACAAATCGTCATCGTACGAATTATGCCAAATTTGGACCCTTGAACCAAATGATGGATACATATAACAAGCACTGCGATAACATTGACTTTACAATGACAAAAACTAAATTAAAGCAATATTTTAATTCGTCGCATAACGTCAACTAGAAGTAATGTTTTAACTTTTTCTTAAGGCATATTATAAAAATATAAACAAAGACAAAATTGTAAAAATAGCACTTAAGACAACAATTGTAAAACGGTCTACACTGATTGACGACAAATAAATAAATAAATAAATAAACAGCAATAAGTAGCTGACTAAGTTCGCCAGATTTGCTTGTTTAGAGGATGAGTAAAGGTTACCTCATATCGTATAGCATTTGAGTACATCTTGAGGCTGTATAAATGCAGCAAAGCGTTTTTACGTTGTGAAAATTGTTAGTTGGGTAGTCCCAACTGTATTCAAATGCTATATGATAGAGGTAACCTTTTTTCCTCATCTATACAAGCAAATCTAGCGAACTTAGTCAGCTACTTATGGCTGTTGGGACGGTAGCTTCTAAAGCTTTGTAAAGGAACAGAGTAAACGCTGTTAAACTGCAACAGTCTAAAAATAAACCTAGATGACTGTAAAAATACTTCCAATGTAGCACTAACACAGTTTATTAGCTGAGTACAGATTGTTTAGTTATTGGAAATGCACTTCTGATGTTTATGTTATTCAGCAAGAGTGGTTGGTTGTGTAGAAGCCATCAAATGAGTAATATATTCACTGTATTAGCTTTGTTTTGCAGCTACAAGTTGAAAGTTGATTAATATTTGCATTGACAGTAGCTGTATCTGCAGCTTTTTTCAGCTTCTTTACAGCACAATGCTGGAAAAGGTGGCTTATAAAGCTGGAAATGTTAGTTGGGAAGACCTAAAATAATGCTGGCTCAATTAACTGATCAACGGGGAATGATGTCAGCGAAAGATGATTTAGTGTACTTATCGATGTTGTATTAAGTAGATTGCATAAAGAATCACCTTCAAGATTTCCACCTTACGATGTGATCGAAGCTGTGAAAAAAATATGTGCCCCTCCACAGAAAATATTTGGATCTGGGAACAAGGATCTCTTTGAATATATCTGACATGTCCTAACCATTTCTCATGGAATATGTTTGGTTATATTTACTAAAACTATCGGAGTCGGAGTCGGAGTCGGAGTCGGAGTTGGAGTCAGAGTCGGAGTCAGAGTCAGAGTCAGAGTCGGAGTCAGAGTCGGAGTCAGAGTCGGAGTCAGAGTCGGAGTCGGAATCGGAATCGGAGTCAGAGTCAGAGTTAATATTACAAATACCATTTTCTCAAAAAGTATTGCTGATTAAATAAAATATGCTCGTGAAGGACCTTGGTTTTTTGAACGGCGAGAGCTATGTATCATCTATAACGGTGTAGTCCGATTGCCCACACCTCCAAAATCTGAAGACTTCGTTGGGCTGAGCATGTCGCAAGAATGTCGGATAACAACCCGGTGGAAATGGTTCTTGAAAACGACCCATCTGGAACAAGACGAAGAAGCGCATAACGGACAAGGCGGATCGACATGCAGCCATGTATCGAGTGGAGTGAAGACGATTTCTGTGTAGAACAAAGTACAACCATGCCATATCCTGAATGTTCCTACATCTGATTAAATTTAATTTGAGATTCAAAGTGTTTCAAATTACATTACGGGTTACGAAGAATGACACTAGACAAAATCCAATAGAAATACCTGTAAAACTGATCTTCAGGGAATTGTGATATAGTTTTGCTAATATACACCATTTGTTCAAAATTGACTCGAAAATATTTTCGTTTTTATTTGTAGGTTTTTTTTCTGCTTTGAATATTGTAAGACATTAAAAATTGTTTACAAAACAATCACAAATTTGATTTGCTTATAAATATACCTTACAGTTGACTAAAACTTACAAGACGCATAATTGAGATACTAACTTTAGTGAAGAGCAGCTTAACTACATCCACTCACGTGACTTAGTGGCTCAGAAAAACATGTAAATCGATTGACTCATAATCAGTGCTAATGATTCATCCTAGCCTACACTATATGCTGATCTGCTATGGCGAAAAACAAAAAAAAAATGCTGTTTCATATTTGTGTTTCTATCTTGGCTCTGCGTATGGCACCGGCTATTTTTCTCTCCGTCTGTGCTGATCACAACAATTAATCATTATTATTTTCCTTTATATTTGGCGATTTTATTGTCTCAAGGTTCAGGTTAATGGATTCTCTCGAGTAATCTTATGGCAACGGATCAGACCTGCAAGTTTCCTTCTGCTCCACTCTATTTGTACTGTTTGCATCGATTCCCTTAAAATCTAAAAACACTTAAAATTTGTTATCCAGATCTTCGACAAGAAGTCCGAAGTTTGCAAAATAAATAGTTAACCTTATTCCGCTTATACGTAACCAGATCCGTCGTTGATTCACCACAACCAAGTAAAAAGAATTTCTGTTTCTAGTCGTTGAAGCAAAATACCATTTGGCCGGATGTTACTCAAATTCCATTTGACAGTTCTATCCCCCCGATTTCTAAGCGTTTGAATTAACGTGCGTGCACAGCACCACTCATTTGATTGACTCATCTACACAACCCCCGTTTACTCGTCTTTCTTCTTCTTAATCTTACCCTCGGTTTGAATGGTTTTCGTCACCATTTCGACGCATTCATCGATAGAGGGTTCCGAACCATCAGCACTGTAATCGTCACCAGCCATCCGGCTGAGGGTTAGAATATAGGAACACGCAATCCGCAAGATGGACAGTTTCGAAAGCTTCTGGGCATCGGAGTAGGCGGGTACTGCCTGACGAAGTTTTTCATAGGCTGCTGAGATCGTGTGCACCCGAGTTCGCTCACGAGCGTTCGCTTCGATTCGTCGCTCGCGGGTCATGTTCTTGTAGTTGCGAGGTTGCATTAGCTTTGTCGATGTGGACCTAGGAGGCTCAACAGGATGGGGTGGTACGAAGACAGATCCATCCGATTGGTGGCGGATGTTATCTTGGATCGTATGGGACGGAGTTTCGAACGATTGAGATTTTTTGGAGATCAATGCTAGAGGTTGTTGTTGGCAGGAAGAGGACGAAGAAGAGGAAGCAGAGGATGATGGATAGATGGCAGATGATTGCTGCTGGAGGTGCTCCAAAGGTTTCAGGCTGATGGCACGATGTAAGGTGGTGACTCCGGGATGTCTGACCTGCAGATCTGCCGGATAGGGGAAATGTGCAGGTAGGGGATGGGTAGTCGGTAGTTCTTCACTGGGAGCCCATGGTCGGAAAGGATTTCCGTTGACGTGATGATCCAGGTGTGGTTCCTTTTCCTCCTTGACATGTTCCTCATACCGGATACGTTTTTTTATCGGTCCGAGTAGTTCCGAATCGGAAATCACTCGCAACGGCTCGGTACTCTTACGTTTGTTCTTGGTGACCGCCTGAGGAAGCTTGACTTCAACCGAATCCTCAGAACTGTTCTCTGGAGTGAGAAGTCCATCTCTGGAGCTCTGATCCAAGCTTTTAAGATCATCCTCATGCTCAGAACTGCCGGAATTAAAACCGGAATCACGTTCCATTGAGGCAGCGGACATTGCAGCACCTGGAAGGTAGAAAGAGAATACAAAAAATATACGTTAGATGATTTTTTTTCACAAGGTCGTACAAAAAGTCGGCCACTTTAAGAAGGTGCCCCATAAAAAAATAAGCAACAAAGTTGAAAAGAGAGAAAAACCGGCTGACAGGTGTTGCCAGATGTGAATATTTCCCTCGTAAAAGAGCAGCCAAAAGCAAGGGGGAGAAGAAAAGTCGTAATTGCGTATCGTGCTCCGAGCGCTAGGGATCAGGAGGAGCGGAGCGAACCCCTGGTTCAGTTTAGTAGCTGTGTGTAACTGCTCGTGTTTGATTCGAATGGCAAGCCAGGGGTATGAAGGCGAGAGGGAATAATTTACGAGTTTAACGAGTGTCCGTATGGATATTTTTATGGAAGAGCGCTTCTGCCCGATCGGCAAGCCGGATATTACGATTTAATATTATTTACATATTTACGCCATCACACTTGCTTCCCGGATAGAATTTTAGGGAGACGGTAAGGTGGCAGGAAAACTATCTGTATAGGAATTTCCCAGTAATTAGTGGTGCCTAGATTTGGCTTCCTTTCATCTTCGCACCTTTAGACCTGGAATGCGTGATTGTCATAAGTTAATTTTGTATTTGTTTATCTTGGCAACGGAGAATCCAAGCATGCCGTGCGTGGTGTGAAGCAAACGCGTCTGCTCAAATTTTTGGAAGTTGCTTTGCTTGTTGATCGCAACAGTGTGAAAGTTAATTCATGCAAATTGAAGCCTGTTATGGTGGCGGGTTGTTTTGCCGCGTTGTTTTTCTTCCATTCTATGGCGTCTGGGGTTTTACGTCTGTGGAATGCAGCCGGATGAAATTTGATGACTGGAGCGCCACCTACTCATCACAGCCGGTGTAGATGAACTCATGTGGATATTTTTTTTGGGATTTGGTACTGTATCGGCCATGATTCAGCAGCCGTTTTAAAAAAGCGATCAGAAAGTGACACGTTTTCCATGTTTCCTTACACTCGTGTTTACATGCGACACTGCGTATATAAACTAGAGCTGAGGGTGCAAGTGCAGTTTGTTTTAACACGTTCGTGCAATAAATTAACTTGTAAATGTTAATTGTTACATAAATTCCCTAGAACCAATGCTGAGCTTCTTTTTGCACCTTCCGCTCTGTGAGCCGATGGGACGGCGCATCAATTGACAGTGCGCATTACGATAGAGTTAAAGTGTCACAACGGTCGCAGTGTCGCGAAAACTTCTTGCAACGTCGTTAACCTTTCATATTCAATTAGCTCGATCGTGAACAGACTTCGAAGGCACGCAAGCAAGCGACTGACTGGATGGAGGAAATTTGGTGCGGCTCATAAAGATCGGAATATTATTTAAATTACTGCGCCGTCTGTGCACTGTGAGCATGGACCCTGGCAATTCCAAGAGGGTTCACAGCTTCTGCTTTATTGCGGTACGGCATCTTTCTTCTCTCCTCTATGCATGTTTCGCTTTCCGTGTGTTATTGTTTTATTTTGCGCTAAATGACGGCGCCAGATTGTGCTAAAACTGTCTCGCCGGATTCTCGCATACCCACACCGATACATGCAAACGATTCCAACACATTTGGAGCGTAAAGTACAGCAAGAACGAAAAGCGAGCGACAGTCAGTGTCCTACCCCCTACCAACCCATCGGTCTTCGTTCTGTTTCAAATTGTCAAACGCCGACTCTCCTGCACAACCGTAAGAACCTTTTTATTGTTATTATTTGCACGAAGTTTCAGTCTCGTATTTCGGCCCTACATTTGAAGTTTAAAAAGGCATAAATAATCCGGCAACCCAGCGCGAGAGTAGCAGCACCGTCTGGTTGCATCGTGTTTCACGCGACTCATATTCCTGCACCTCCCCGTATCGTATGCAAGGGAATACACATTTTTGCATGCATTTATTTAAGATAATAATCACAATTTTGCGCACATGTTTCCACCACCTTCTTCATCGGGAATGGAAGTTCTTCCACTCACAGTGTTGTATTGTTTTGCTTTTTTGCATTTGTTTTCAAGAGAAAAAGAAATACCGAACAGGACGATTGAGCCTAGTCATGACCGTGACTAAAGAGGGCGTAATTAAACGACACCGTCTGAGTTTCGTTGTGGTGTGATCGGGGGCTACCCACGCCCTACACGCTGACAAGTGCTAGTTAATCACCCCTCGGTTGATTGTTTACATCGGTGCCAGTTGTCGGAGATTAGCAAGCGCTGGTTTGGCTGGCTGGGGTTCGCCATCGCTGGGATTTCTTTTCGCTATCAAAACCAGCTGCCTTCTCACCGCCTGCTACTTGCAACTTTCAGAGAGTGAAAACCGATCCGCTTGCCGCCACTGCTGTGCGACTTTCGTTACTCATTAGTAGTGGCTTTTTATTAGCATTTGCCAGATGGTTTTCACATCGTCATTCTCGGAAGAAGCCGGAGTGGGTGGATGATTGACGGCATGTGATGCCGTTAACGGCTGATTGCTAGCCAGGAATGTGACGACATGGATGAGTTGATAAACAGTAGCTGTAGCTGTGATGAAATCTTCGATTTTGCTAATGTAGCAAATTCATGAAGATTAGAAGAAACCCAATAAAGGTAAGTCTGAAAATCCCAGCTAAACCGGTTAAAGGTGGGACTTACTGGGCATCATTAATTATTCAATTGTTTTCACTACACGGTACGGACGGGAGAACCTCAAAAGTCCACTCGGACCATGTGCGACGATTACTGTACTGCACTCGGTAGAATATGAATACAATTAGCATAAATCAGATGTCAAGTTCGATATTGTACCTAGCGAACAGCCAAGCAAACCCAGGAACGAACGCAGGCAGGTGTGGGAATCACGCTTCCTGATCGATAACGCATACGATAACGACGAATACGGCGATGGAACGGTGACACCGGTCCATGGTGGTTACGTGACAGGTCACGTATGAAAGGGCTGAGCAATTATTGACTCGCATTGCATCATGTAAGCTTAATAATCGCATCGCCTTGCAAAGGTGCGAATGGAGTGTGACGATGACGAGCTTAATGTATTCGCAGTTCGTTCAATTTATTACCAATGCAAATTGCGATTTACGCGGATCAATTGTCAGAATGACATTGGCTTGTCAAAATTCTCATTAGGAAGAAGACGCTGCCAGTGCTGGCGCCACCTCGAGGCCCTATTGTTTGTTGACTTCAAAGCGCCACACACGTAAATGTTGGCGCACCGAATGCCAAACCAACAGCATGAAATGCAAACAAACATATCGAGTCGTCCAATGACTTACAGCAAGATGCCTACTTGGATCAAAAGGAAAAGGGAAATTTGTGGAAAGGAAAATAAATGCAATTTGTTTAGAATAGGGTTTACATTTGTGTATTTGCTTAATCCGTTTCCTGCATTG